>NW_006781351.1:42609-73819 GCF_000442215.2 Lipotes vexillifer
GAATAATATGAGAAAACCTTTCCTTCATAAAGAAGTCTCCATGTGTCATTGGAAACAGATACTGCAGCAAAAAACCTCTCTAAAATATGATATTTGTATTGAATTATATAGATACCAATGATGTGTTTAAGTTGATTTTTCTCCTGGAAACATCAATGTCCTATTTTTTGTAAGTATCGGGTCCTGATTCAAAGTCCATGAAGGATAGAAGTATAATAATTACATTACAAAAGGATTTGCCTCAGAAGCTCAGCACTAGATTATAAGATCCAGTTATGCAGATATCATATCTACATGTTCCATTCACATGTCACTTTTCCTTCAGGAATTCATCTCCTCAAAAATAACATGAGCTGTAACTTCAAATGCAGAACAATGATTATATCACAAGACCCATCGATTTGATAAAATTTGAAAAAAATAAATGAAAATTATATTTAATAAAATGTGAAATTTCCTTCACAACAAAATGTCACTTGGAGCTCAGTGACTCAGTAGCATAGCATTTATCAAGCAAACATAAACAGGTCTTACCAAACAAAATGCTAGTCTCAGATGCTGACTGGCCATACTGTTGTTCTACATATTTGAAGACATAAGTAATAATTCCAATATGGCTGCTGGCTTGTAGCAGTGTCAAAAATAATGTTATAACATACAGGGGATTGGTAAGGATGTTTTTCAAGGACTGGAAAAAACCTATAAAAAGAAAGAAAATATTATAATGCAGCTTACATATATATTAATATCTTCATCTTGTAAATATAATTTATATAAGATTTAAAATTCCATAAATATATAGCACAGAAATTCAGAATACCCTGCAATCCTACTAATAGTTTTTTTAAAAAATTCTTTCAATTTTTTCCATATGTGCATTAATATTTATTCAATTAGTTCATTTTACTCCAAAATGGGATCAAACATACATGCTGTTTTAGTCAGTGCTTTGTTCGCCTCATATTTGGTTATTCTTAGCATTCTGCCCTACAACTGCATACATCATTAGTTCATTTATTCATTCATTTAGCAAACGTTTGGTTTTAATTGGGTACTAGGCAATATGCTAGCCACTCAAGAAACAAAAGTGAATTAAATGCCATGTCTCTTTTTTATTAGCACTTAATAATATAATCATTATATTAATAATATAATTATTAACTGGAAATTTATCTTAAAGATAGTATAATCCAAAGCTCACAGAAATAAGAAGACTAAGGTTCAAAAATGATAAAGGTCAATTTAGTACCAGGATTCAGATCTCTTGTTTCCTGGTATATAGCTTTTCTACCATAAAATACTGCCTCAGTAAATCTGGCAGTATTATCCATCAGCTTTCCTAAAGACATATTGTGTCTCAAGTGACATTATGACAACAGTAGGGCAAAAAACCCATGCCTACAAACAGGTGTGTAACAAATCCATAACTTCCATACCTAGCAAGAATTATGTAATTTGGGTCTATGATCACCAGGTTAACCAGCTGTAATGGGAGTTAAAAGTGGAAGAAACCACTTAGAAAAACAGTGGGAAGTATCAGAGTCTAGCAAGACAGAACCAGATATGGTTACTGAGTTTTGGATGGTGTGGACTTTGAAAGATCTTGTGCTGTAGATCTCTAAAGGTTTCCATTAGATATGGTTAGAACCAAACCTTCTATCCAATGGTAACTAAGAAATAGTTTCATCTGCTTATAATAACAAGAAAAAAGATTAGGGCAAAGGGCATAGAAGGAGAAAAAAGAAGATGTAAGGAAATGTATAGCAGGAATAAATAACATTTTAAATTGTTAGGTCAAAATGCTAAACTTCTCTCCATGGGACTCCCCAGTCAGGAAGGACAATTGACTTGTGAGGCATTCTAAGTGAGTTGTGATGTTTGATCAAAAGAAATAGGGTATATGGGCTCACCAAATCATTGAATTTTTGAGGTGAGTGAGAACGTGGATATCATCTGAACCTCTACACAATCATGATCCACTATATATCCTCAATAATCAGATCAATAGACAACTCATTAAGCTGACTATCTCAGAAAGAAATTGCTCATTTTTGGACAATTCTCCTTGTTCACAATTTTTTTTTGTAATGAACTGATATCTTTATTTCTTTCTAACCAACTAGTCTTGTTGCTACTCAAATTAGATATATTATTTTCTGACTAAATGTTCTTAGTTATTTCATCCATTCCTAATAGCACATAATTAAGAACCTCTTTACTATCTTATTTTGGTCACTATCTTACAAACACAGTTGATAACACAGATGATGTTTACAATCGCCCTATTTTGCATCTTCATTATCCTCTCCATTTTGGGGAGGCTCACAGTCACCACGTTCCTTATTTTTAGATAATCCACTACTTTTTATGGATTTAATTTGCTGCAGTGTGAAAGTAGCATAGACCAAATGAAAATTTATTGGAATAGTATTTTTAGTGTGCATGTTAAATTTCAAAGACTCCTAAATCAGTGATGTGCTGGTAAATGTTTAACAACTGATTCTTGGGAAAACAACATTGATTTGAGTATTTCCCAATTTCGGTCATAAATGGTGGTAACTTCTCCCATCATGGCCAATTTCAAGCTACCAATGTGACTGAAAATTTAAGTCTTCTCTCATGAGTCAATATAAGTCACACCATTGCATTCGGATTAGAGTGATGGAGAGGAGAAAGTAACAATAAAAGGAGTGAGGGGAAGAACTGATGAGAGGGAGAAATTGGGCTCCACCTGACAAGCTCTAATGTCACTTCAACTTCAACTTGAAAAGGTTGTCAAAGGTTCAGGCATTGCTCTGCTTTGACTCTTACTATTCCGCCATTTCTATGCAATCTGAAAACTGCACTATTAACATTGTTTCCACTATCTTGCTCTGACTGCCACTGGATCATTCCCCAAATTACTGCTCCTAAATTGTTCTCCATTAGCCCTCGGGGCTTATGTTTGAAAGGAAGGGCACTATCAAATGGTGGAGGGCTCTTATTCACATGACTGACTACAATAACCTTAACTACTACTGTTGCTTGTACTTCATTTTTTAATATTTAGGTAAGCATTTTTTTCTATATAATTACCAAGAAAATAATCTTACTCTATCTAGAGAGAAACTTCCTCTGATTTCCTTCTCCATACTCCATGTCTCCACCTAAGAATAGTTAAGTTGCCCAATTTATAGGCACTCGTAATTGTTTATATAGGCACTATATGGCAATTGTCTATATATTTTTCGGTACAACCCCATTATATTGTAAATACTTGGAAAACAGAGGCAATATTCTATTACCAGGGCATAGTATGCTTCCTGGTACTATTTGTGAAAGGAAAGAAGGAAGGAAGGAAGGAAGGAAGGAAGGAAGGAAGGAAGGAAAGAAAGAAAGAAAGAAAGAAAGAAAGAAAGAAAGAAAGAAAGAAAGAAAGAAAGAGAGAAAGAAAGAAAGAAAAAGAAAGGGAAAGAAAGAAAGGAAAGAGAGAGAGAGAGAGGGAGGAAGGACAGGAGGGAGGGAGGGAGGGAGGAAGGAAGGAAGGAAGGAAGGAAGGGAGGAAGAAAGAGACGTTTTAATCCTCATAGTTTGTACTATGTAATTTGGAAATGAATATATACTCTTTGGTTTACAAATAACAGATATTTTTAGCCTTTGATTGGTTTCTCCCTGCTAAAGATCACAAGCCTAATCCCCTTCCCTTCAGAGTTGATATGTGTTCAGAAAATATTTACAAATTTTAGTAGGAACTTAGAAGAATAATTCAGCCAAATTTAGTAAAGAAGAAATCGAACTTTATTTAGATGACTTGAGTATGACTTATTATTTTGGGATATTCACCCCTCCCTTTCACTGGGATTAATAATTCCAAATTGACTGTAAATGTGAAATACTTACCAGCTACAGTTTCACTAACATTTTGCCCCTGCTTGGTCAAATGAGCCATTTGACTCTTTTCCTCATTTTGCACAGGCAAAGATACTGAAGCTTTTTCTTCTTTCCTTGGTTTATCCAAATTTTTGGGCAAGAAAAAGAATGGTATAGAAGAAATAATGGATATTAGTCCAGCCACAAGGAAACCAAGCCACCATGCACCAACCCAACGAGAGTCCTTAGGAGTTATTCTGATAGTGCCTAGAATAAAGAATTAGAAGAAGCCAGTCAAAAATCATTTTGAAATGCAAGAATTTCTGGTAATAATTGTAGTAATTGCTGTCCTCCATAGATGAAGAAAGTAAATGATGTTTCATCAATTCTGAGACACTCTTTTCTTTTTTTCACACTTTTTATCTTTGAAATAAGTGTAAGTCTAACATTTAATGACATCTTACAATTGCTCTTGTCCAGGAGTCAGTCATGACACTGTTGTCATTGCCTGAGCCTGTGTGAACTTGGTGGCTTTTCTGGTGACATGACAACAGTGGTCACCATTGAACAATTGAAGCCTGCAAACTATTTAAGGGCCATTTAGGGAAAGCATGATACCCATTGTCTGAAAACTTCTATTGGCACCATCTCCTGAGGTCAAGAAAGCACTAGCAATGAAATTTACAGCACTTCACAAGAAATTCTCAGAGCCAATAGTGGGGTTTTTCCCCGTAGAACCTGCATTTCCAACTCCTTGACAGCACAGAGGATGATAATGGTGAAGATATACGTATAATGAAAATCTGAGTTTAAAAGTTAGACTCTAAATTTTAGGGATAATTTAACCATTTTATTTCAATATTATTTCCCTTTAAAGCTGTGTGAGTGCCATGTATGTGCTATATCTAAACAAGTATAAATGAGCTGTTTCAGTAAATATAAAGTTTCAGTATATATTTAAATTTATAAATATAAACATTCTAATAAGAAAGCATCACACACACACACACACACACACACACGCACACACCATAGATGTTTGAAGCACAATAATGGTGTTGTTACTCTTTGATTTTTAAGAAAACTCTTTAACGTGAGAAAACATTGACTTGATATATAGAAATAAATTATTAATTCTATTTATTGAAGTGGTTTTCAAATATATACAGCTCTGAGTTTAAAATCGATTTACATGTTCATGTTATTCCATAATCAGCAACTCTGACAGACTGCAGAAATGATTGATAAAATCAGTGACTCCATCTACATGCTAAGTACTTATTTATCATCTGTCAGAAGTGTCATTTTGACAACATTTTTTTGTGTTCTATCCCTGGTGTACACATAGGAACTAGAGGTCATAACCTGGCTAGACACAGCCTGCCAAAGTGTTTTCTTTTGTTCACACATTGTTTTAAAAATTGAAAACTTCCACATGAAAATCTGGGTTCCAGGATTTTCTTGAAAACCAATCAGAAGATTTTGTCAATGCTGGATCCAAATTTCTTCATGAAAAGAATAGGTTGAGGCTGAGCAGTATATGCACTTTCAGGTGCGTGCAGAGGGCAGTTCACCACCACCAATTCTTCCAAGTTTAACCACCACATTGAACACTCTTTATTCACTTATGTTATCTCGTTGGCTCCTTTGGCATTGGAGTTTGCCAAAATGTACTTCACAATACATTTACATCATACCCATAACTGAATAAGAGAAGATATAATAAGGTCTGGACGTTCAGTGCTAGAAGTGGGATCACCATGGACCTAAATACTGTGAGTAGTGATTTCTGACTATAGAAAAGAGGTTACAAATCTATCATTCTAAAGACTTTAACCATTTATTTCTGGGTGCTTAGTGTTAAAAACAAGGATGAACCTGGAAATGACCGAGTAGAAACACTTGGAATGTGAACCTACTCTAATTCACACATCCAAAATAGAAGACATAACACATTCCATCTGGTCCACGTTTTAGCTTTATATTAAAATACTTTCAGATTGTGGTTATTGTTGGTCTGCTGTGATGTCTACTCTATGTAGTCCTGGTGAAATAGAAGATCAGATTTGTTTATTTCTAAACACTAATTACTTATCATATGTTAAGACAGACATCATACTGTTATGTTCTAAAAGAGATGGAAGATCAGTGGCACAAATATTTATGGCTTATTGTGACAAGGGCTACAATAAAGGCATGCTCTTGGTGATTAATAGGGACACTTAACTTGGGGCCAGTAGGAGGTGGTGAAGTAAGGCATCTCTGAAGAGGAGCCACGTATTGGAAAAGATTTTAAGGTCTATGCAAATAGAGATGGGAGAAAGGGTAAATGTGGGGAAGTGACATTAGTAGGCACATTGAGAGACCTGCAATTAGTTTGCAATTATTTTGGGTGAAGTAATCTTAAGTTTGTTAAATTTTCTTATTTTATGCTTAGTTGTAAAAGCCTGATATAGATAGGAGCTGAATTTTATTTTTATTCTAATTATTAACACATTATCTATTTGTAACTTTTGACAATTAGTCAGCAAAGGGCCACTGAAAGAGTGAATTCAGTTATTTGAAAGAATGGTGTCATGTAGTTGAAAAGCATTATCATGTTACCTTGTTCTGATTGTACTTACTCAGATCTACGTATCCAATATCCACATACATTTTAGAAAACAGAGATACGAGTAAAAAGCCAATGATTGGACCAATCATTGTTACTGCAAACAAATTACCTGAAAATATTACAAAACATTTTTATCAAATGCCAATAATACATGGTTCTTATTCAATTCTTTAAAGTAATACAATATATTTATCTAAATAATTTTTGAAGTAAAAGAATGAGTTTAGGAGCACTGTTATTTCAAGGTACACCCAGGGAAAGTAACCATAAAATCTAATATTTTCTGTACATTACCTAAATAAAAAGAAGAATGTCCTTCTTTAGCAAAATCATCGATGTAAGAAATCCCCAAGGGTGTTATGGGCGTTTCCCCAATTCCACGAAGCATATTACCCAATAGAATATATATCCACATATGTGACCCAGATTCCTTTTCCCAACCTACGTAGACAAGAGAGTATTTTATCTTAAACATTAATTTTAGCATTCCTTTAGAAAAGTCAACTAACTTAACCATTTAATTATTCCATTTAAGAATTTTTTTTGCTTTTTTCTAATTATAAAATGATTTATAGTCATGTTACAAAATTTGACAATACAGGAAAGCACAAAGAAAACAAGTAAAAATTATCTGCCATCCCTCCACACACAGAGTACCACTTCTAATGTTTGTTTATATCTTTCACATTTTTAGTGAACATAAAAATATGCATAATATTCTTAATGTTCTCATATCAGGATTTTAATGACTGCATAATAGTGCGCTGAATAAGTTTCATCATTTATTTAATCAATTTTTTCTATGTACTCACACAATATTTCTAATTTTTCATTCTGTTAAACAGGGATGCCATGGCTATAATGATAAATAAATCCTTCTGCACATTCCTGATTATTTCCTTAAGATAAAGCAATAAAAGTAGAATTGCTGATTTAAGCAGATGTACATATTTTTGTTCTTTACCATATTGAAAATTAACCTCCAAAAGAGAAATTTATACACTTCCCATAATACATAAAATGTGTCTTTATCCTCTACCTCATTTCTTTTTATTTTTAATCTTTCCTATCTAGTAGGTAGGAAAATCTTTAACTAGTACTATAATTTATAATTAAAACTTATGATTTGTCTTATAATAGGTAAAAAATCTTGAATTGGTGTAAGAATTTGAATTTTTCTTAGAGTAAAATTGTTTTAACATATTTATACCACTTCCTCCTCTTTATGTTAATTGCATATATTCTTTGCCAATTTCATATCAAAATATTCCTCTTTTCTTATTACTTCTAGAAGGTCTTTATATATAATATATATTAACACTATGATTTTTGTCTTACATATATAAGATGCAAATGTTTTTCCTATTTGTCTTTTAAATCAATTTTGCTAATGGATATCACAATCTTTTTTTTTTTTTTTTTTTTTTTTTTTTTTTTTGCGGTACGTGGACCTCTCACTGTTGTGGCCTCTCCTGTTGCGGAGCACAGGCTCCGGATGTGCAGGCTCAGCGGCCTTGGCTCATGGGCCCAGCCGCTCCGCGGCATGTGGGATCCTCCCGGACCAGGGCACAAACCCGTGTCCCCTGCATTGGCAGGCAGACTCTCAACCACTGCGCCACCAGAGGAGCCCCTACAATCGTTTTTTAACGATGTAATTAAATTGTTAAATTTTAGAATATTTATTAGTGACACTAATATTCACTAGTGCCAGTTCAATTCTTACCTTTTCCCACTATCTCCAGTGATGTTCTATTGAGTAACAGATTTTGATTAATCAAACAAGTTGATAAGCTTGATGTTGAATTCTCTGATGGATTGATAGGGGTGTCTTTAGAATACCTGTAACTGTAAGAACATCACTATATTTACTGAGCATTTTCACTTTTTCCAGAAATACAGAGGAATCTTCCCCTTTATTTGCACCATTCTCTTCTCCAAATTATCAGGATATTCTGTCAGTTTCCCAGCTTATATTTTAGGAGTGGTGATGGGTAACAGTGAAATGGGAGTGTTCACTAAGAAATATAATGCAGTACTCCCCAGGCAAGGTGGAGTACCATGTTGCTCTCATCCTAGCAGTGCTTATATTCTGGGCAACATATGAAATACCTTGGTTTCATGCTTTTAAAAAACTGGTAACTGTATTTATCAATCTTTTGAATTATCTTCAAAGATGGTTACAATCTAAAATTTCAAAATCAATTTATAATCACACACAGTCATACGCCTGACTCTTCAAAACTTAGTTTAAAAAGTTCTAGTCCATTTCAATTTGATAAGGAAGCACTTAATAGGAACAATAGAATGGACCTAGAATAGGGACAAATGCTGATATTTAAAAATACATGAATGGACCGAAAGGTATTAAGCTTAGTAAAATAAGTCAGGCAGAGAAAGACAAATACTGTATATTTTCACTTACATGTGGAATCTAAAAAAAAAAAAAAAAAAAAAAAAAAAAAAAAAAAAAAAAAAAACAAAAAAAAAAAAGAACAAATATAATAAAACAGAAACAGACTCACAGGTACAGAGAACAAACTAGTGGTTACCGGTGAGAAGAGGAGTCGGGGAAGGGGGGAATATAGGGTAAGGGCAGTTAAGAGGTACAAACTACTAGGTATAAAATAAGGAAGGAAACCTTCAAGATGGTGGAGGAATAAGATGCGGAGATCACCTTCCTCCCCACAGATACATCAGAAATACAACTACATGTGGAACAACTCCTACAGAACACCTACTGAGCACTGGCAGAAGACGTCAGACCTCCCAAAAGGCAAGAAACTCCCCAGTACCTGGGTAGGGCAAAAGAAAAAAGAAAAAACAGAGACAAAAGAATAAGGACAGGACATGAACCTCTGGGAAAGAGCTGTGAAGGAGGAAAAGTTTCCACACACTAGGAAGCCCCTCACTGGCAGAGACGGAGGGTGGGAGGGGAGCTTCGGAGCCACGGAGGACAGCGCAGCCACAGGGCTGCGGGGGGCAGAGCGGGGAGACTCCCGCACAGAGGATCGGCGCCGACCGGCGCTCACCAGCCCGAGAGGCTTGTCTGCTCACCCGCCGGGGCGGGCGGGGACTGGGAGCTGAGGCTCAGGCTTCGGAGGTCGTATCCCAGGTAGAGGACTGGGGTTGGCTGCGTGAACACAGCCTGAAGGGGGATAGTGCGCCACAGCTAGCCAGGAGGGAGTCTGGGAAAAGTCTGGAGCTGCCAAAGAGGCAAGAGACCATTGTTTCGGGGTGCATGAGGAGAGGGGGTTCAGAGTACCGCCTAAACGAGCTCCAGAGATGGGCACAAGCTGCGGATATCTGCGCAGAAACCAGAGATGGGCGTGAAATGCTAAGGCTGCTGCAGCCACCAAGAAGCCTATGTGCAAGCACAGGTCACTATCCACACCTCCCCTCCCAGGAGCCTGTGCAGCCCACTGCTGCCAGGGTCCCGTGAGCCAGGGACAACTTTCCCGGGAGAACACACGGCGCCTCAGGCTGTTGCAACGTCATGTCAGCCTCTGCTGCCGCAGGCTTGCCCTGCATTCCGTACCCCTCCTCCCATGGCCTGAGTAACCAGAGCCCCCGAATCAGTTGCTCCTTTAACCCCGTCCTGTCTGGGTGGGAACAAACGCCCTCAGGCAATCTACATGCAGAGGTGGGGCCAAATCTAAAGCTGAACCCCAGGAGCTGTGCGAACAAAGAAGAGAAAGGGAAATCTCTCCCAGCAGCCTAAGGAGCAATGGATTAAATCTCCACAATCAACTTGATGTACCCGCATCTGTGGAATACTGGAATAGACAATGAATCATCCCAAAATTGAGGCAGTGGATTTTGGCATCAACTGTAGACTTGGGGTTTGCTTTCTGCATCTAATTTGTTCCTCGTTTTATGTTTATCTTAGTTTAGTATTTAGAGTTTATCATCACTGATAGATTTGTTTACTGATCTGGTTGCTCTCTTCCTCCTTTTTTTTTAATATATAGATTTTTTTCCCCTTTCTCTCTTTTTGTGAGTGTGTATGTGTATGCTTTGTATGATGTTGTCTGTATAGCTTTGCTTTTACCATTTGTCCTGGGTTCTGTCTGTCCATTTATTTTGTGTGTTTTTTTAGTATAGATTTTAGCGCTTGCTATAACTGATGGGTTTGTTTTTTAGTTTGGTTGCTCTCTTATTTCTCATTCTTTTTTATTTTTCTCATTTTTTAATTACTTTTATTTTTTTAATTTTTAATAATTATTTTTTATTTTAATAAATTTATTTTAATTTCTTTCTTTCTTTCTTTCTTTCTTTCTTTCTTTCTTTCTTTCATTCTTTCTTTCTCTCTTTTCTTCTGACCTGGGTGGCTGACAGGGTCTTGGTGCACCAGCCGGGTGTCAGGCCTGTGCCTCTGAGGTGGGAGAGCCGAGTTCAGGACATTCGTCCACCAGAGACCTCCTAGCTGCATGTAATATCAAATGGTGAAAGCTCTCCCAGAGATCTCCAACTCAATGCTAATATCGAGCTCCACTCAAAGACGAGCAAGCTACAGTGCTGGACACCCTATGCCAAACAACTAACAAGACAGGAACAAAATCCCACCCATTAGCAGAGAGGCTGCCTAAAATTATAATAAGGTCACAGAAACCGCAAAACACACCACCAGACGTGGTCTTGCCCACCAGAAAGACAAGGTCCAGCCTCATACACCAGAACACAGGCACTAGTCCCCTCCCCCAAGAAACCTACACAATCCACTGAACCAACCTTAGCCACCTTAGGCACCAAAAACAACGGGAACTACAAACCTGTAGCCTGCAAAAAGGAGACCCCAAGCACAGTAAGTTAAGCAAAATTAGAAGACAGAAAAACACACAGCAGATGAAGGAGCAAGGTAAAAACCCACCAGACCAAACAAATGAAGAGGAAATATGTGGTGTACCTGAAAAAGAATTCAGAGTAATGATAGTACAGATGATCCAAAATCTTGGAAATAGAATGGAGAAAATACAAGAAACATTTAACAAGGACCTAGAAGTACTAAAGAGCAAACAAACAATGATGAACAACACAATAAATGAAATTAAAAATTCTCTAGAAGGAATCAATAGCAGAATAATTGAGGCAGACGAATGGATAAGTGACCTGGAAGATAAAATAGTGGAAATAACTACTGCAGAGCAGAATAAAGAAAAAAGATTGAAAAGAAATGAGGACAGTCTTAGAGACTTCTGGGACAATATTAAACACACCAACATTTGAATAATAGGGGTCCCACAAGAAGAAGAGAAAAAGAAAGTGACTCAGAAAATATTTGAAGAGATTATAGTTGAAAACTTCCCTAATATGGGAAAGGAAATAGCTAATCAAATCCAGGAAGTACAGGGTTCCATACAGGATAAAACCAAGGAGAAACATGCCAAGACACATATTAATCAAACTATCAAAAATTAAATACAAAGAAAAAATAATAAAAGCAATGAGGGAAAACAACAAGTAACATACAAGGGAATCCCCATAAGGTTAACAGCTGATCTTTCAGCAGAAACTGCAAGCAAGAAGGGAGTGGCAAGACATATTTAAACTGATGAAAGAAAAAAACCTACAACCAAGATTACTCTACACAGCAAGGATTTCGTTCAGATTTGACAGAGATATTAAAACCTTTACAGAGAAGCAAAAGCTAAGAGAATTCAGCACCACCAAACCAGCTTTAAAACAAATGCTAAAGGAACTTGTCTAGGCAGGAAAAACAAGAAAAGGAAAAGACCTGCAATAACAAACCCAAAACAATTAAGAAAATGGTAATAGGAACATACATATCAATAATTACCTTAAATGTAAATGGATTAAATGCTCCAGCCAAAAGACATAGACTAGCTGAATGGATACAAAAACAAGACCCATATATATGCTGTCTACAAGAGACCCACTTCAGACCTAGGGACACATACAGACTAAAAGTGAGTGGATGGAAAAAGATATTCCATGCAAATGGAAATCAAAAGAAAGCTGGAGTAGCAATTCTCATATCAGACAAAATGAACTTTAAAATAAAGACTATTACAAGAGACAAAGAACAACACTACATAACGATCAAGGGGTCAATCCAAGAAGAAGATGTAACAACTGTAAATATTTATGCACCCAACATAGGAGCACCTCAATACATAAGGTAAATGCTAACAGCCATAAAAGGTGAAATCAAAGTAACACAAACATAGTAGGGGACTTTAACACCCCACTTTCACCAACGGACAGACCATCCAAAATGAAAACAAATAAGGAAACACAAGCTTTACATGATACATTAAACAAGATGGACTTAATTGATATTTATCGGACATTCCATCCAAAAAGAGCAGATTACACTTTCTTCTCAAGTGCTCATGGAACATTCTCCAGGATAGATCATATCTTGGGTCAGAAATCATCCTTGGTAAATTTAAGAAAATTGAAATCATATCAATTATATTTTCTGACCACAATTCTATGAGACTAGATATCAATTACAGGAAAAAGTCTATAAAAAATACAAACACATGGAAGCTAAACAATACACTACTTAATAACCAAGAGATCACTGAAGAAATCAAAGAGGAAATCAAAAAGTACCTAGAAACAAATGACAATGAAAACAAAATGACCCAATACCCATGGGATGCAGCAAAAGCAGTTCTTAGAGGGAAGTTTATAGCAATACAATCCTACCTTAAAAAACAGGAAACATCCCAAATAAACAACCTAACCTTACACCTAAAGCAATTAGAGAAAGAAGAACAAAAAAACCCCAAAGTTAGCAGAAGGAAAGACATCATAAAGATCAGATCACAAATAAATGAAAAAGAAATGAAGGAAATGATAACAAAGATCAATAAAACTAAAAGCTGTTTTTTTGAGAAGATAAACAAAATTGATAAACCATTAGCCAGACTCATCAAGTAAAAAAGGGAGAAGACTCAAATCAATATAATTAGAAATGAAAAAGGAGAAGTAACAACTGACACTGCAGAGATACAAAGGATCATGAGAGATTACTACAAGCAACTCTATGCCAAAAAAATGGACAACCTGGAAGAAATGGACAAATTCTTAGAAAAGCAGAACCTTCCAAGACTGAACCAGGAAGAAATAGAAAATATAAACAGACTAATCACAAACACTGAAGTTGAAACTGTGATTCAAAATCTTCCAACAAACAAAAGCCCAGGACCAGATGGCTTCACAGGCGAATTCTATCAAACATTTAGAGAAGAGCTAACACCTATCCTTCTCAAACTCTTCCAAAATATAGCAGAGGGAGGAACACTCCCAAACTCATTCTACGAGGCCACCATCACCCTGATACCAAAACCAGACAAGGATGTCACAAAGAAAGAAAACTACAGGCCGATATCACTGATGAACATAGGGGCAAAAATACTAGCAAAGAGAATTCAATAACACATTAAAAGGATCATACACCATGATCAAATGGGGTTTATCTCAGGAATGCAAGGATTCTTCAATATACACAAATCAATCAATGTGATACACCATATTAACAAATTGAAGGAGAAAAACCATATGATCATCTCAATAGATGTAGTAAAAGCTTTCAACAAAGTTCAACACCCATTTATGATAAAAACCCTCCAGAAAGTTGGCATAGAGGGAAATTTCCTCAACATAATAAAGACCATATATGACAAACCCACAGCCAACATCATTCTCAATGGTGAAAACTTGAAACCATTTCCACTAAGATCAGGAACAAGACAAGGTTGTCCACCCTCACCACTATTATTCAGCATAATTTTGGAAGTTTTAGCCACAGCCATTAGAGAAGAAAAAGAAATAAAAGGAATGCAAATCAGAAAAGAAGAAGTAAAGCTGTCACTATTTGAAGATGCATGATACTAAACATAGAGAATCCTAAAGATGCTACCAGAAAACTACCAGAGCTAATCAATGAATCTGGTAAAGTTGCAGGATACAAAATTAATGCATAGAAATCTCTTGCATTCCTATACACTAATGATGAAAAATCAGAAAGAGAAATTAAGGAAACACTCCCATTTACCATTGCAACAAAAAGAATAAAATACCTAGGAATAGACCTACCTAAGGAGACAAAAGATGTGCATGCAGAAAACTATAAGACACTGATGAAAGAAATGAAAGATGTTACAGATGCAGAGGTATACTATGTTCTTGGATTGGAAGAATCAACACTGTGAAAATGACTATACTACCAAAGCAATCTACAGATGCAGTGCAATCCTAATCAAATTACCAATGGCATTTTTCACAGTACTAGAATAAAAAAATTCACAATTTGTATGGAAACACAAAAGACACCAAATAGCCAAAGCAATCTTGAGAAAGAAAAAGGGAGCTGGAGGAATCAGGCTCCTATACTACAAACTACAGTAATCAAGACAGTATGGTACTGGCACAAAAACAGAAATACAGATTAAAGGAACAGGATAGAGAGCCCAGAGGTAAACCCATGCACATATGGTCACCTTATTTTTGATAAAGGAGGCAAGAATATACAATGGAGAAAAGACAGCCTCTTCAATAAGTGATGCTGGGATAACTGGACAGCTACATGTAAAAGAATGAAATTAGAACACTCCCTAACACCATATACAAAAATAAACTCAAAATGGGTTAAACACCTAAATGTAAGGCCAGACACTATAAAACTCTTAGAGGAAAACATAGGCAGAACACTCTATGACATAAATCACAGCAAGATCCTTTTGGACCCACCTCCTAGAGAAATGGAAATAACAACAAAAATAAGCAGATCAGACCTAATGAAACTTAAAAGCTTTAGCACAGCAAAGGAAACCATACACAGGACTAAAAGACAACCCTCAGAATGGGAGAAAATATTTGCAAATGAAGCAACTGACAAAGGATTAATCTCCAAAATTTACAAGCAGCTCATGCAACTCAATGTCAAAAAAGCAACCCAATCCAGAAATGGGCTGAGACCTAAAAGGACATTTCTCCAAATAAGATATACGGATTGCCAACAAACACATGAAAGAATGCTCAACATCACTAATCATTAGATAAATGCAAATCAAAACTACAATGAGGTATCACCTCACTCCAGTCAGAATGGCCATCATCAAAAAATCTACCAACAATAAATGCTGGAGAGGGTATAGAGAAAAGGTAACCCTCTTGCACTGTTGGTGGGAATGTAAATTGATATAGCCACTATGGAGAACAGTATGGAGGTTCCTCAAAAAACTAAAAATAGAACTACCATATGACCCAGCAATCCCACTATTGGGCATATACCCTGAGAAAACCATAATTCAAAGAGTCATGTACCAAAATGTTCATTGCAGTTCTATTTACAATAATTAGGATAGGGAAGCAACCTAAGTGTCCATCAACAGATGAATGGATAAAGAAGTTGTGGCACATATATACAATGGAATACTACTCAGCCATAAAAAGAAACAAAATTGAGTTATTTGTAGTGAGGTGGATGGACCTAGAGTCTGTCATACAAAGTGGAGTAAGTCATAAAGAAAAACAAATACCGTATGTTAACACATATATATAGAATCTAAAAAAAAAAAACAAAGGTTCTGAAGAACCTAGGGGCAGGACAGGAATAAAGACACAGACATAGAGAATGGACTTGAGGACACAGGGAGGGGGAAGGGTACGCTGGGACGATGTGAGAGAGTGGCACGGACATATATACCCTACCAAATGTAAAATAGATAGCTAGTGGGAAGCAGCCGCATAGCACAGGGAGGTCAGCTCGGTGCTTTGTGACCACCTAGAGGAGTGGGATAGGGAGGGTGGGAGGGAAACGCAAGAGACAGGAGATATGGGGATATATGTATATGTATAGCTGCTTCACTTTGTTATACAGCAGAAACTAACATGCCATTGTAAAGCATTATATTCCAATAAAGATGTTAAAAAAAAATAAGATACAAAGATGTAATGTACAGCACAGGGAATATAGCCAAAATTTTATAAATATAAATGGAGTATAATCTATAAAAATAATGAATCACTATGTTGTACACCTGATACTAATATAATTTGTCCATTATACTTCAATAAAATATATAAATTAAAAATACTGAGGTACCCTGTGAAGTCTGAGGGCAACTTACACTATGCCAGACATTATGCTCAGCTCCAAATCACTAGAAATAAAACACACGGTTTTTTTACTTAAAACATCTTACACCCGCTAAGGTAAACATATACAATTAAAGATATGATAAGGTTAATATACCAGGTCCTGAGTTTTTGTAAAGGAAAAAGGGATTATCAGCTTGGCTTGCAGGTTTGGAAAGGTGTGGATTAGAGAAGACTTCACAGTGAGGATTCCATATGAGATGTGTCTTGAAGATGGATAGGAGTTTAATAGACAAAGAAAATCATTCAAAGCTGTAGAAACACTATGAACAAAGCTATGACATATTATGGCACATTTGGCAAACTGTAGGCCTAGAGTGTGATCCTCAGTCATGGGAAGCAGTGTAAAATGAAGCTAGGAAGATAGTGAAGGACAAAATCAGTGAGTGACCTGTATATGCAAATGAGCTTAGATATGCAAATGAACCTAGATAGTAATTCATAGGCAAAAGGCTTTCAATACTTTGACTGTTACTAACAATGAGAAATATATTTTGTATCACAATCACAATACATGGATATCCACACACACACAAATTTATGTACAACCAAAACAAAAGTTTCACAGAATAATATTTATCCCCACTCTCATTGTGTTTTCTTCTATTCTATTCTATCCTGTCCTATCCTATTAAAAAATTGTTGGTCTTAATAATCTTAATTGATTTATTGGTCCATGAGTGGTTCAGGATCTGAAATTTGAAAAATCCTGCTCTAGGATACGGGACTTCCCTGGTGGTCCAGTGGGTAAGAGTCTGAGCTCCCAGGGCGGGCAGCCTGGGTTTAATCCCTGGTTGGGGAACTAGATCCTGCATGCTGCAGCTAAGAGGTCCACATGCCGCAAGTAAGACCTGGTGCAGCCAAAATAAATAAATAAATATCAAAAATAAAGAAAAATACTGCTCTAGGATATTGGGAGTTTTAAGTGGTAGTAAAATAATTAGATTCTTATTTTTTAAATCAATACTGTAGTATAGAATATGAGTTAGAATGAAGTGGAGTTGGGAGGCAAAAAGTCCAGGCCAGAGATGATAGAATCCTCTATCAGGTTAAGGGCAACAACTATGACAGATAGCAGGCAGAATAAGCAAGATTTGGTGACCACTGGTCATGTGTATTGAAGTAAAGAATAAGTCTAGGATGAGACCCTTGACTTTAGTTTGAGTTCCTCTGTGGCTAAATGAATCATTGCTGAAAGAGTGAATGTGAAAAATCTGAGCTGGTGATGGCACAGGGATGAATTCTGTTGTGAATATATGGATGCAAAATGTTTGTAGGATGTTAGGTTGGAGATACCCATGAGGTGGTTGGTTATATAGATCTTGAGTATAAGATAAACTCACTGTGTACAGTGATAGTTGCATTTAATGCATGTACTCCACACAAATCATGTAGAATGAAAAGTGAAGAAGATTGAAGAGGGAGCTTAGGCAATACTGACCTTATGGTGTCAGTAGCAGAAGGAAAAGATGGGCATGATGGAGAAGCCAAAAGGAGGAAATAAATCAAGAGAGAGTAAGATGATGAAAATAAGAAGGAACAGTACCAGGAAGAAGAAAGAACTTATGAGGGTCAAATAGAGTAATTAATATAATAACCAAAAGGCATGGCTGTTGGCATTGATAATGAGTAAGTAATTGATATCTTTAGCAGAAACTGCTCATTGGCTCTCAATATCCATTCTTCTTTCCTTCTGTGGTAACAGAACCTGGGATCTTTAGCTGGGAAGGGGACGCCTGAAGTAAAGTCTATTTTTCCCAATGACTTTCTATCTGAATGTGAGGTGTAACAAAGTTCTGACTAATGTGAAGTTGGTAGAAGGGTTATGCTTCTGAAAATATTTCTTAAGTCTCAGCCTGTGTGCATTCTGTTTCTTCTTATTCTTCTTCCCTTCTATCCTGTTGCAAGGAACAACATTGCCACAATTTAGACCTTGAAGTCAAGGCCAGTCAAGTGCTGGGTTGGCTACAATTTTTTATGTAAAAAATAAACTCTTATCTTATTTAATCCATCACTATTTTTGGTTTTCTGTCATTAGTATCTGACTCTAATTAAAACTACACAGTGACTTAGGAAGAAGTCTCAGTGGAGATGGTAGTGGGAAAACCCATACTGCAGTGAGTTGAGTGGTGAAGTTGTAAGCAGAGTTTGGCAGGAAAGATGTTCTGTAGGAGGCCCCTTTGTCCTGTCACTTTAGCAAAACTACATTGTAACTAACATTTAAATCAGGCGCCCCATACTCTACTCATCACCAACCCAAGTACACCTTTCAAATCTTTTGATCACACAATACCTTGCCTAACCTGTTGGTTCTTTCTGTAGATCAAAGAAGTAGAAATGAAGAATGAGTAATTAACAGATGACCAGATCTCTTCCCTAGCTTTCCCTTCAGTAATCTCATGAACAAACTATGTGAACAAGATAGCACCTAAAGAAAAATCACAAGAAGTCAACAAGCCGGCACACAGTGGGGGATGGTGACGACTTTGACCCTCTATCTCAATGATTAACTGACATTACTTCCCTTTTCCCTTTAAAAACTTTTTTAGCCAAACAGAATCATGGGAATTGGTTTGGGGGGACATGAGTTCACCTTCTCCCTAGATTGTTGGTATTCTGATTAAAAGCAACTTGCTTTTCTACCAACAATTGCCTCTCAGGTATTGATTCTCGAGTGGTGAGCAGCTGGACCTGAGTTTGGTAACAAAGACTTATTAAATATTATCAAAATCTTGTAGGCAAAGACATGAAATACATATCATACTAAAAAGCTTATTTATTTTCTGTGAAACTACTCATTTATTGCTATTCATATTTTAATATCAATGAGAGTCATGGTAGATAAAACAATTTAATTATTACATAGAAAATATACTCCATTTCTACACACACTTAGTGGATATTCTTCTTAGTGGATATTCTTCTCAAAAGGGGACTGCTTATTTAAAAGGAAAAAAATAAAATTCTACCAGTAATTTACAAGGAAATGATCATTGATGGCATAGAGCCACTTACTATCCCATGAAGAAATGAGGTAAAGCAGTCAAAATACTTCCAATTCCCATAACGAAGCAACCAATTCCGATTAGTTTTGGTCTGTGTAATTTGGCTCCGAAGTAACTCACAAATAAAATCACAAGCAAATTTCCTAGAAAGAAAACAAAATTATTTTGATATGATTGATTATAGCAAACAGTGACTGAGTCCAATTTTGTGTCCAGTAGAATGGAAGGCCACAGAATGGATACAAATAGAACATAAGACATGGTACCATTCCTCAAAGATTGGGTAATTTTTTTTTAAATAGACTCTGCCTTTATTTATTTATTCATTCATTCATTTATTATTTACTTATTTATTTATTTTGGCTGTGTTGGGTCTTTGTTGCTGTGTGCGGGCTTTCTCTAGTTGCAGCGAGCTGGGGCTACTCTGTTGTGATGCATAGCCTTCTCGCTGTGGTGGCTTCTCTTGTTGTGGAGCATGGGCTCTAGGCACGCGGGCTTCAGTAGTTGCAGCACATGAGCTCTGTAGTTGCGGCACATGAGGTCAGTACTTGTGGCACGTGGGCTCAGTAGTTTTGGCTCATGGGCTTAGTTGGCATGTGGGATCTTCCCAGACCAGGGATCGAACCCGTGTACCCTGCATTGGCAGGTGGATTCTTAACCACTGCACCACCGGGGAAGTCCCCAGGTAATTTAATTACCCGGGATGAAACTCACTTACCTTAAGCCACTCACTATAAAGTTGTGTGGTGTTAATAATAAGCAGAATTGACTTTAGATAAGAACTAAAGTACTTGAATTACTTGGCGATATTAGTGAAGCAAAATTTTATGAAGAATTTGGAGTTGGGTGGGTTGTACTGGAATGGAGAAAAATGGACAAAAATACCTAAGAGAAGGTATTTATTCATGCATTTTTCATTCACTCCTAGAAATCTTTAAATTCTTATTAAGTACCTGTCATGGGGTTAGAAGCCAGAAATAGAGGAAAAGAATAAATAGTGCATGGTATCTGCTCTAAAAGAACTTACCTACCAGTGACAAAAATAGATAAATGGACAGAAGTACTCTTAGACCACAGAAAGGGGAAGCTTAAATTAATTAGAGGTTTCAGGAAATTTTCCTGGCAGAGAGGTCACTTGAGATTTAATGTTAACTATAAGTTATTTAGATTCAAAAGAGGAAAAAGATCAATCTAAGTGGTGGGGGTCATGACCAATTCCAGTCCATCTGGAGCTACAAGTATAATAACAAACAGACAACAACCAAGAATTACTGAACATTTGATGGAAAAAAATAACATGAAGTAAAATCACCAAACTGAACCAGCAGATAAAGTAACCCATGAAGAAAACAGTTAAATGAGGAAACTAAGAAGAGAAGACATTTTGAAAAAATCCAGTTAGTATCTCTAGAGGTACAAAGGTATGTTGCATCCATAAAATAAGAACTAGCAGACTAAAAATAATAAGAGAACAATAAAGTATTGTTGAAAATTTAAAATACTCTACAGAAATGTACATATTGGGACCTGATACAGTAAGATGAAAGATGGCATCAGCAAAGACTGATGGAGTTTCAAGAAAAAAAAAGGTCGAATTTTAGAAAGAAAAACTTAAAGTGAAAAAATAACCAGAAAATTTAATATTCATATATGTTTTAGAAGAAAATAGAGGGGAAGGAACAAATTTAAATATAGAAAATAAATTTCCTGAGGTAAAGGAAGGCTTAAGACATCAGATAAAAATTTCTACATTTCTCCAGCATAAATAATGTAAAAGAGACTGTCCTAGGTATATGTTGGTAAAATTTCTGAAATTCAGGCATAAAGAAGAGGTCCTATCAGTGCAATGACAATGATACTGGTAATGATTTCTTATGTATAATATTGTGTTATAACACAGTAGATAAATGTTTTTAATGTTCTGAGAAAAAAAGATTCTGAAGTTTTAATTTCATACTCAAATTATCAGTTGACTATGATAGTAAAATAAATACATTTTCCAACATGCAAGGGCTCAGAAAATATGTCTTATGTTCAATTATTTCTGGGAAAAAAAAGCTACTTGAAGAGATACTCCAGAAAAACTAAAGATGAGACTTGAAGTCATAAGGTTCAAGAAATAGTGTTAAGAAGGAAACCAGTAAAACTTATAACCATGTCCAAATAATTGCTTTTAAATAGCTACAAAGTTTAACAAAGATAATAAGAATCAATTCCTCAATATAAAGAGATATACAATGAATTAGAATTTAAAGCTAATCACAGTCTAATACTAAAGTTCTAGATGGTTTCATTAAACCTAGAAGGTGGAAAAGTGAAGGATGTGTATGGTGTAATAGCTTCTGAATCATGAAAAGGCAGAATTCATGACCAAAAGATAGATGGGTCTTCCTTTACACAATTATTTTTTAAACGTTCAATAAACAAGTATATTTTTAAAAGGTTAAAAGATAAAGAGCAAACTTGTAAAAAATATGTGTAATCTATACAACAGACATAATTTTTGAATCCCTTCAAATCATTAAAAGGGAGGGGGGAAGGAAAATGGGCAGAGGTAATCAGCGACCAGTTCATAAAGTAAGAGAAAAGAATGTTAAATAATTATATAAAACCTCACTATTATTGGAGAAATCCAAATTAAAGTGAAGACAACAAAATAATATACTCAATGTTCTTAAAAGAAAAAAGACTTTTAACCCCAAATTTTATACCCAGTTCAACAGTAGACCCTAACAAAGATTGCTTCAAAATTGTTCTCTCCTCAAATCATCAGAATCATAATCCTCTCTCCAACTTTTTTTTGCACTAGGGCATCTTGAGAAAGAGAAGTTTTAGCCCTGCAAAATATTAGTTTGCAGGCAATGAGTTTGTGTAAATCAGGGTTTTTTAACCTCTATACTTAAGACATTCTGGACTAGGTAATTCTTTGTTTTGGAGGCTGTCTTGTGCATTGTGGGATGTTTCAAGGCATCCCTGGCCTCTACCACTAGATGCCAGTGGCATTCCCTTATCCTCAGCAATGACAACCAAAAATATCTCCAGATATTGCCAAATTGCCCCTGGGCAGGGGGTGGGGATGGGGGCAATTTACCCCTGGTTAAGGATCAGTGGTGTAGAGCGTATGTGAACACTTCCTTACCTCTGCAAATCTCGTTACTAAGTAATAATCAAAACAGAAACAAAAATTACCCATTTCAAAGCTTCCATCAATTAAGCCAACAGTAGAAGATGATATGTCAAATCTCCTTTCTATTTGAGTGATGGAACCTTTCATAATGATTGCACTTAGTGTCTTAGAAATAAAGCTGAGTGACAGGGCTGCCAAGAACATCTAAGAAAAAGCAGAAGGAAAGGGAAAAATAATTAATCATAATGCTTATATATGCATAGAATTAAAATAGCTTTTCTTCTTTACTTAGTAATATTTTTATTATAAAAAGCATACCCACCTTTCTTCTATTCCAGTTGGTACTTCTTAGTCCTTTTAACATTAACATCACTGTACCGATAAAGTACCATTTTCTTTCTTCCTTTCTTTTTAAAGCCAATTTAGTTAGTTATTCCAACCGTGCTGCACGGTATGTGGGATCGTAGTCCTCAACCAGGGATGGAACCTGCACCCCTGCATTGGGAGCACGGAGCCTTAAGCACTGGACCGCCAGGGAAGTCCCTCATTTTCTAACTTGGTTACAACATCAGATTATTAGAGCAGGACAGTCAAAGTTGTTATTTTTTAATTAATGTCATTAGCTGATTTCTAAGAAGCTAGATAATGATGTGAGATGGCCAGGATGACAAGCTATTCTTTAGTCCCAAATGAACAGCAAAGGTGAACTGTGAGGGGAGTCGCTAGACATTCTCAAAGGTAGTATTTCCAGGAAGTCAGCTGAAAAAATTTTCATTTATAAAACCTCGCTAATATTGGAGAAAACCAAATTAAAATGAAGACAACAAAGCAATATAGTCAGTGTTCTAAAAAAAATAGACTTTCAAGTCCACTGGTTATAGATGTTTTATTTTCAATTTGATTTTAACAAAATTTATTTATTCATCTTTCTTCTTACAGCCCACATTTATATCCATAAGTAAATTCCTTTTACATCCAGTATTATTACCCAGAGTCACAGGATCATCATAAGATTCAGCAATCCCGCTTCTGGGTATATATCCAAAAGTCTTAAAAAAAGGATCTCATAGAGATATTTGCACATCCATGTTTATCACAGCATTATTCAAAATATCCAGGAGGCAGAAGCAATCCAAATGTCCATCAACAGATGAATGGATGAGGAAAATATGGTATATACATATAATGGAATATTATGCAGCCTTAAAAGGAAGGAAATCCTATCACACGCTACAACATGGCTGAGCCTCAAAAACATTATGCTTAGTGAAATAAACCAGTCACAAAAGGACAAATATTGTATGATTCCACCCATATGAAGTATTTAAAGGAGTCAAAATCATAGAAGCAGAAAATAAAAATTCAGTTCCCCAAAACTGGAAGAAGACAAGAGTGAGTATTAGTATTTAGTAAGTATAGAATTTCAGTGTTGCAGGATGAAAAAGTCTAGAGATTTGTTGTACGACAATATGAATATACCTAATACCACTGAACTGTACCTTCAAAAATTGGTTAAGATGGTAAATTTAACATTATATGTTTTACCACAATAAAAAAATGCATTTTCCCGTTGAAAAAATTGTGGGTGGTCTTTTGCTGAGAGAAGTAACATGTCCTACTGGATATGTTCAAAGTGTTACTGGCTGAAGGACAATGGTACATTACTACATAATTTCAGTTTTTTCCCATAACTTCACTGTGTTGTCGTCCCCTGACCTGTGAAGTTTTATACAGATGTAGAACTTCTTGGTAAACCTTCCCTCCTTCATTCCTCTCCCCACCCTTTACTTAAAGTTCTGTTCTTTTATATAAATATAAATAAATCAATCGTATATATATATATATATACATATATATTATATATGTGTGTATGTGTGTACAGCCATGGGAGAATTTTTTAATTTATTGAGTTTGTTGCCTCCTTTCAAGAGTGGTGAATGAAAATATCTAATATCTAGTGATTCTTGCCTGTCTGCTTTGTTTTACGTATGGAAGCTCCCGTTTCCTTGTCTCTGAATATTCAGTCTTTGTGAAGCCTATCTGGGATGGAGAGGCAGAAATCTTTAGCAGTAGGGTAGTTAAGAGTTAATCTGCATATGGGCACCTCACTTCTTCATGAGTGTTGCCAGCCACTTGAGACACGGTTCTGCTCCATATGCCCGGGAGGGCATCCGCCCACGCTCACTACCTCCTGCCCAGGGTAGATGTCTCTGCAGTTTGCTGCTTGGACTAAGTGGGGGAGGGTAATTTGATGATCAGGGGAGATGTTAAACAAGGAAAGAAGCATGTTTTCTCTGATTGAGTGGAATAGCCTATACAACAACCTGTCGGTGGTCCCTGGGACCTCTCTTGGTCCCATTATCAGTGGCTTTTGCCTTTGAAACGCGCTTGGAAGCCATGTCCATTTTTCTTCAGGTTTCTTTTCCTGCACTTGTCTTGGGCTGTGATTTCTTTCTTTAGCGTAATTCTTTCTACTTCTTACTTTTTAGAAAACGCTCATACTTTCTGATTTACAGAATGTATCTCTTCTTGTTTTCTAGCACATCTACAAGTTGCCTTTAATACATTTTACATTATTTATTAAAATTGGAGGGGGGAGGAGGAGGCTTCAGCCTTATTATTCTGTCTGCTGTATTGAGCTAGAAGTCAAGTTCTGCCTTTCCTTCGCTAATAAATAGAAAAAAAATGTTATCAGGCTCTCTATCAAACTCAGATGCCTGACACATAATGAGTAAGTATTCAATAAATGTTTTTTGGTTGTTGAATAAATTGTTATTCCCCAAATTTAGGTTATAAATCTGGTATAGAGCTTACATGTAGTGAAACCTCTCATTTCCTAGTTTCCTCAGCTTTTAGATGGAGATAATTACAGTAAAATTGTTATGAAGATTAATTAAAATAATATACATAAAATTTTGGGCACATAGTATTGAGAAATGTCTGTTTTTATTATCACTCTGAGCTATCATCCAGCTTTTGGCTGTAAGTTTGGTCAAATAAAAATAGGACTCTGATCATTTAGCCAAACACATTTTTTGTCAGACACTATTTCAGGTGCTGCAGAATCAGTAATGAGCATACTGGCAAAATGACTTTTTGATTATTAAAGAAATACTGAGGCAAACTTTTATCTAAATCCTTATCATCAAAACACTAATTGGTAAAATCAAAGAGGAGGGAGTTTCATAAAGTAACAGGACATCTCAGTAAGCAGATACAAGCATAACCAGATGTAAAACCTGTCCTATATAAGAGCAGCTTTCTAAAAGTTCAGAGAAAGATTTTATAATGTCCATGTCTTCAATCTTAAAAGGAAGATTAGCTCAAGACAAAAGAGAGACTCAATAAAGTCAAAATTCGTACAGTATAATCCTAAATTGGTTTTACAAAGAAGAAAAGGGTAACAGATGCAAACACAATGGCTACAGTAGGGTTCCTCCAATAAGCTAGGATTTTAGAAGCATATGAAATGAATTATTATAGACAGATTTATAAATGTGCTTTCTTTTACTCTAACTATAACCCTGAGAGATGGACATTTTTATCCATGTTCCTAATGTGAGGCTGAATTTCAGAGAAAGAATGATATGATGATTTTCTCAGAACATAAAAAATTAAATAATAATAAAACTGAAATCTCCAATGAAAAATATTAAAAGACAAAAGCATAAGGATAGAGAATTTAAGATTGAGAGATTTCAAAACAGATACGAAAGTTCACAATCATCAAATAGATTTTAAAATATCACAGGCAGAAAGACACAGCTAGCATTGAGATAAGAGGTAAAGTCTATATTTACCTGCAGTCGTGGCAGGTCAGTCCTTTGTTTATGATGGCAAGAGTCTTAGAATTAAGGTCAGAAAACAGTTCCAAGTTTCTACATTGCCATATGTACAGCCATGATTAACTCAGTTAACTCATAGGAACCTCAAACAAATTTACTCAGCAAACATTTATTGAGCAACTACAATATGGCAGTTCCCCCACTAAACCTTGGAGTTGAGACAGGCACAGAGTAAGAAAGTAAATTAAAACAGTTAAGACGTAATAAATGCCCCCAAAGAACTAATGTTTCCCTGGGCCAATAAACAATTAATGCCAGTATAATAATGTAATGAGTACTGTAATTGCTATACAGTTTTAAATTTATGAGTACACAGAAAAAAGTGATTAATTCTGTCTACACAGGTCAAAGTTTCTATAGATGTGCTAACATTTAAACTAAGTCTTTAGGGGTTAATAGAAGCTTAGAAACCAAAGAAGAAATAAATATTTAAAACAAAATAGGAAACACATGAAAAACCCCAGAGTAGTGAAAGGACACAGATGATTTGAAAAACAAAAAGAATATCTGTGGGTGGAATATAAGGATAGAAGTATGCCAACCATTGGGAGATCAATCTGCATTTTTAAATGTGATGTAAGGAGATTAAAGTTTAGAGGGCTAATTCTGGTAGCCATGAGGAAAATGAATTTATGGCAACTAAATTAATTAGAAAGCTGATTTCAGAAAAAAAGATGAGCAGAGATGGGAAGAGAGGACTAAAAGGTTACAGACACACTCGGAAGAAGTTTAAGAGGAGAACCAATAAGATGTGGGAATAAAGGGAAATAAGTATTCTGATTTTGTTTTATAGTTTGTATAATTGTATGTAGTGATACTATTATTGGGGATGAGAAAAAGAGAAGTCTTAGGGTTAAAGACAATGAAGTCATCTTTTCAAAAGTCAAATTTGAGATGTCTAAAAATAAACATCTACCAAATAGACACAACTAAGGCAGGGTTTGTGCTCAAGAGAGAGTTTTGTCTGGAAGTAGTTTTGAGATTTACCAGGGGATAACTGTACAATTAATCCATATTCAGGCTTATTCCATTAAAAAACCTCCTCCTGCCCCACTGCATCCTCACTTTTCCATAACTCTCTCTCATTTCTTCCAGTCAAAACTGAGAGTTGTTTACGTTTGCGTGAATCAGATCTTATTTTTTGCATCATTTTTTAAACTATCCGCAGCAGGCCTAGGATACTTTGGCTATTCCAAACTTTATTTCAGGGTTTTGTTTCAAACTCTCTTCTCTTTTTATTCTACATACTCTTTCTGGAAAAACTCATAAATTGTCATTGTTTTTATTGCCACCTAAATGCTGATGATTGCCAAATCTATATTTTAAGCCAAGCTTGCTTTTGCTGAGGTTTAGGCTGCTGTTCCAAAGTGCCCGCATTAGAGCTCCATTTTGGTTTTAATGTCCAGATTGCATCCTTTTCTTCCTCCCCTTTCACCTCCTTTCCTGTGTCACCACTTAGAATCTACTCTCTTATATATCACATCCAATCAGTCCCCCAAAGCTAAATATTTAATCTTATAAACATCTCTCTTTTTAATATGCTTCACTTTATATTCCTACCTCAAATGACCATCATCTTACACCCAGAATACTACTATTTCTAACTGGTGTCTCTTTCCTCACTGTCAACTCTTTTTCACACCACACCCAGGGTGATTTTTAAATACTTATAACTATTTCCACTTCCAGTATAGCTGAATAAGTTCCCACTGGACTGATCCTGCAGCAAACAACCATTGTAAAGCCTGAGGGGAAAACAAAAAACACCCCAAAGCATGGGAGAGCAAACAAAAGCAGTCAGATTCTGGACAGGGGTTGACCCTTAAAAGAAGGAAATGCCTAAGGTTAATTTCTCATTCTTATGGCTTTAAGGTAAGGTCACAGTTAGCATTATTCACAAAAGCTAAAGTTCTTTTAGAAAAATCACAGTCCTTGTGGCCTGAAGAATGAGAAAGAAGAGTTTAGGTTAAAATTTAGGGGAGAATCTCATGAAGGAGAGATCCAGAGAATGGGGAGCCCCAAATTCTGCATATAAACTGTCCAAATTTTTGACCTCTGAACTATTCATGGACAGGGCAACTCAAGTTAGCCCTATGGATAAAGTAATTTAATTGAGATTTGAACTATTTCCTAAGAGATAGAGTTTGCAGTTTCAGGTCAACAAATTTTATTGCCTTGTAAAACAAAAAAAATATCAACACCCTTTGGAAGAATGTAACAATGTTCAAAATTACCAACATATGAAGAGCCAAGAAAATGTGACCATTTCTCAAGAAAGATAACAGTCAACCAAGACTAACCCTGAGATTACACATATATTAGTATTACTGGACAAGAATTTTTTTTTTTCCAGAAGATGTTGGGGGTAGGAGTTTATTAATTAATTTATTTATTCTTGCTGTGTTGGGTCTTTGTTTCTGTGTGAGGGCTTTCTCTAGTTGTGGCAAACGGGGTCCTCTCTTCATCGCCGTGCGCGGGCCTCTCACTATCGCGGCCTCACTTGTGGAGCACAGGCTCCAGATGCGCAGGCTCAGTAGTTGTGGCTCACGGGCCTAGTTGCTCCGTGGCATGTGGGATCCTCCCAGACCAGGGCTCGAACCCGTGTCCCTTGCATTAGCAGGCAGATTCTCAACCACTGTGCCACCAGGGAAGCCCCGGACAAGAATTTTAAAGCAACTAATCTAACTGAGCTCTTTGATGTAAAGGAAATTTATCTCACAATGAATGAAAATAGAAAATTTCACACACACAAAAAACTGTAAAAAGAAGCTATAAGAATGAGAAAAGATACAGTATCTGAAATAATATGTATAATCAAGATGTTAATTTTTGCCACATCTTCTGGATAGGTGTTGTGTGTGTTCTCTGTAACCTATGCTTTCTTATGACATAAATCTTACTTAAGTCTCCAAACTTTCCTAAACAGAAACTATCAATAGTCAATATAGCTTTCAAAAATATTTGATAGCAGAAATAAAGATGAAGGTTTGCATCAGACATCCTACAGAAAACTTAATATCTCCCCATCCATTGGATATTTCTCTTTCCAATTAATACAGGAAGGATATGAATGTGAATTATGTTATGTGGAAGCTAATATTTGCTAGGACTGTTCCAGGTATTCTAGAAGTATTATTTCTAATGCTTACAAAATCCTTGCATGGTATGTATTACTCTCTCCATTTTACAAGTAAGAATAATAAAGTTTAGAGATGCAAAGTTATTTAACTAGGGGAATAAGGCTAAAACTGTAGCAGAACTGTGATTTGAACACAAGTATTTCACACACGAAAAGCAAAACAGTTCTTGGATCTAATATACTAACCCACTTTTCCTTCATCTCTTGATTTTCCTAAGTCAGATCCTTGTTACATCTCACTTGGTTTATTTGTAGTAGTCTGCCTGCTTTCCTCCATTTGCAGCAATGGGAATACTGCATGTAATTTTATTTTTCCAACTTTATTGAAGTATGATTGACAAATAAAATTGTATAAATTTAATGTGTATAACATTGTAATTGACATATGCATAAATTGTGAAACGATTAGAACAATAAAATTAGTTAACACATTCATCACCTCACATAGTTACCTATGTTTTATTTTTGTAGTGAGAACATTTAGATATTTATTCCGTTTCTTATGAGTATCTCCATTACTATGTCACTATTATTTTTCTGAAAGATAATTTTCAAATTATTCTTAGACACTTTAGTTTATTAAAAAAAATTATCTGAAATCATCAAAATTGCATTTTATGATTACTGAAAAAAATTACATTTTATGATTACTGAATTTGAAATTGTCAGCATTTCAATTGAATCTTCTCTGTAGATCATAATATTTTTAATGAAGAAAATATTCCCTTAATAAGCCCACAGCAAATTGTGCTAAGTGGAAATATTCTCAATTCCTTTTTAAAAATATTTACCTATGTACATTTTTTATTCTAAATATCACAGTTGCTATCATTTTTGCCTCTCTTTAGAGTATATTTCTTGAAAAATATTTATATAAGAAAAATTTATGTTTTCTTTAACATTTGCCAATTTTTGTCACTGGAAAATTATAGGTATATTCAGTTACTTTTTATTCAGATAAAGAATATATGTTTATCCAATTCAAATAGAACATGTATTGGGCTTCCCTGGTGGCGCAGTGGTTGAGAGTCCGCCTGCCGATGCAGGGGACACAGGTTCGTGCCCCGGTCCGAAAAGATCCCACATGGCGCAGAGCGGCTGGGCCTGTGAGCTATGGTCGTTGAGCCTGCGCGTCCGTGAGCCTGTGCTCCGCAACGGGAGAGACCACAACAGTGAGAGACCCGCGTACCGCAAAAACAAACAAACAAAACAAATAGTACATGTATTAAAATAAATTTTCCATATGTCAAGATATTCTAAAATACAATTTTAGAATTACAAAATAACATTTTTTACATTATATGATCTCTAACCAATTAATTTGTTCAGCTCTTAACATTCTGTTTGCAAAAATTGTGACTTCAGTAATTGCAATATACAAAAAGTTTTTTAAATGGAAGTTTTTGACCCTTCATTAATTTTTTTTTTTTTTTTTTTTGTGTTACGGGGCCCCTCTCTGCCGTGGCCTCTCCCGTTGCGGAGCACAGGCTCCGGACGCGCAGG
>NW_006781351.1:73878-98500 GCF_000442215.2 Lipotes vexillifer
CCTCTCACTGCTGTGGCCTCTCCCACCACGGAGCACAGGCCCCGGACTCGCAGGCCCAGTGGCCATGGCCCACGGGCCCAGCCGCTCCGTGGCACGCGGGATCCTCCTGGACCGGAACACGAACCCGCGTCCCCTGCATCAGCAGGCAGACCCCCAACACTGTGCCACCAGGAAAGCCCTTCAGTAAATATTTTTATCAAAGAATTCAAATCTATTTTGAGGAAAGTGCAATGATAATTTACAGAATTAATTTATGAATATGTCCAATGTCATTGAAGGATACTTATTTTTATAACAAAGATCAGTTTCTTCCCAAAACTTTTATATTCAATAATTAACATATGTATGTAACTGTTGATGACAGCTTCAATTCAACTGGTAGACTATCTCAGACCGGACACAATTATGGATTATAAATTCATTTTAATCAGTTCTAAAAACATTCTGCTCCATTATGTTTTTGTTTTAGTAACTTGTTTTTTACTGTTACTCTCATTGTCCAGTAAAATTTGTATTTGTATGAGCACCACAAGAAAACATATTTTATTATTAATGTTGAATTTTTAAGTTAAATATATAATAGTGCTTACAATAATATTAGAAATTTCACCTTTGAAGGAAGACCTTTCAAAAGCTTTACTTTGATTTTTATGAATTGAGTTAAAAACAAAATCAAACTATTATTGATTAACTGATTTTCTATTTGAAACATCTTTAATAAGTTAGTATTCTTAGGAATGGTAAGAAGTCAGGCAAACATAGGATGAGTGTATACACTAATTAATATGTGTGGAAATTTATTTAATCCTTCATTGTTTTCACATTATTATTCTCAGAGCTCTTACTTTTTAAAATGTGTTTATTTTTCATATCAATTTAGTGTTATAAAGACGTTCTTTTAGCTTGTTTAACTGGGATGCAAAATTATTTTGACTGAATATTGTAAATTACATTTGATCTTTCTTTGCTTTCAACAACCTGTTGAAAAATACCTGTAACATCTTTTCTGCCTTTCAAGTTAAAGTTTTACCATCTTTTAATTAATCTTCTTTTTGAGGTAACTGGTTTATAATATTATATTTTATAACATTATGTAAGTTTCATGTGTACAACACTATATTTCTACTATATACTACAGCATGCCAACCACTAAAAATTTAGTGTCCCCTTTTACCCATTTTGCACCACCTTGCACCCATTTTCCTTTGGTAACCACTACTTTGTTCTCTGTATCCATAGAGTTTGCTTTTCTTTGGTTTGGTTTGTTCATCTATTTTGTTTTTAGTTTGTTTGTATTTCATATTCAGCATATGAGTGAAATTATATGGTATTTGTCTTTCTCCATCTGACTTGTTTCACTTAGTGTAATACCCTCAAGGTCCATCTATGTTGTTGCAAAGGGCAAGAATTCATCTTTTTAATGGCTGAGTAGTATTCCATTCTATATTCATACAACACCTTCTTTATCTATTCCTCTATCCATGAGCACTTAGGTTGCTCCATATCTTGGCAATCATAAATAATGCTGCAATGAACATAGCGGTGATATATCTTTTTGAATCAGTGTTTTCTTCTTTGGATAAATACCCAGGAGTGGAATTGCTGGATCATATGATAGTTCTATATTTAACTTTTTAAAGAAGCTCCATCCTGTTTCCCAAGTATTACGTTCTCACCAACAGTGCCCAAGAGTTCCTTCTTCTCCACATCTTTTCCAACATTTTTTATTTTTATTTTTAACAGTAGACATTCTGACAGGTGTAAGGTGATATCTCATTGTGGTTTTGATTTGCATTTCCCAAATAATTAGTGGTGTTGAACATCTTTCAGTGTGCCTGTTGGCCATCTGTATGTATTCTTTGGATAAATGTGTATTCAGCTCCTCTGCCCATTTTTAAATCAGGTTTGTTGTTGTTGTTGTTAAGTTCTATGAGTTCTTTATATATTTTGGATATTAGCCCCTTATCAGACATATGATTTGCAAATATCTTCTCCCATTCAGTAGATTGCCTTTTCATTTTGTTGATGGTGCCCTTTGTCGTGGAGGTCTTTAGTTTGATATAGTCCCATTTGTTTATTTTTGCTTTTGTTTCCCTTGCCTGCGGAGACATATCCAGAAAGTTATTGCTAAGGCCAAGGCCAAAGAGTGTATTGCTTATCTTTTCTTCTAGGAGTTTTATGATTTCCATTCTTACATTTAATTCTGATCCATTTTGAGTTGATTTTTGTGTATAGTGTGAGGTAGTGGTCTAGTGTCATTACATGTGGCTTTCCAGTTTCTCCAAAGCCATTTACTTAAGAGACTATCCTTTCTTCAGTATGTTCTTTGCTCCTTTGTTATAAGTCAATTGTTTGTATATGTGTGGGTTTATTTCTGGGCTCTCAATTCTGTTACATTGATCTATGTCTTTTTTTAAATACCATACTGTTTTACATACTATAGTTTTGTAATATACTTTAATATCAGGGAGTGTGATACCTCAAGCTTTGCTCTTCTTTCTCAGGATTGCTTTAGCTATTTGGGGTTTTTTGTGCTTCCATACAAACTTCAGGATTTTTTTGGTTCTATTTCTGTGAAAGATATCATTGGGAGTTTGATAGGGATTGCATTGGATCTATAGATTGTTTTAGTTAATATGGACATTTTAACAATGTTAATTCTTCCAATTCATCAGCACAAAATATTTCTCCATTTTTTTGTGTGTTGTCTTCAATTTCATTCATCAATGTTTTAGAGTTTTCAATGTACAGGTCTTTAACCTCCTTGCTTAAATTTATTCCTAGGTATTTTCTTCTTTTTGTTGAAATTGTAAATGGGATTGTTTTCTTGTTTCTCTTTCAGCTAGCTCATTTGTTAGCATGTAGAAACACAACAGATTTTTGTGTATTGATTTGTATCCTACAACTTTACTATATTTATTTATTATTTTATTATTATTTACTATATTTACTATATTTATTTATTATTAGCATTTTGGAGGAGTCTTTAGGGTTTTCTCTCTATAAAATTATGTCATCCACAAATAGTGGCAGTTTTACTTTTTCCTTTTCAGTTTGTATACCCCTTTTTTCTTGCTTAATTGCTCTGGCTAGGACTTTCAATACTATGTTCAATAAGAATGGTAAAAGTGGTCATTCTAACTCTCAGTTTTTTACTGATGATTATGATGTTAGCTGTGGGTTTGTCATTTATGGCCTTTATTATGATGAAGTACATTCCTTCAATACCCATTTTATTGAGGAATTTTTAAATCATAAATGGGTGTTGAATCCTGTCAAATGCTTTTTCTGCATCTATTGAGATAGTCATATAATTTTTATCCTTCATTTTCTTAATGTGGTGTATCACATTGATTGATTTGCAGAGGTTGAACCATCCTTGCATCCCTGGAATAAAAACCACTTGATCAGAGTATAGGATCCTTTTAGTGTATTGTTATATTCAGTTTGCTAATATTTTGTTGAGGGTTTTTGCATCTATGACCATATGAGATATTGGTCTGTGTTCCTTTTTGTGTCATCCTTGCCTGGTTTTGGTATCAGTGTAATATTGGCCTCATAAAATTAGTCAAGAAGTGTTCTCTCCTCCTCAAATTTTTGGAAGAATTTGAGAAGCATAGGTATTATATCTTTTTTGAATTTTGGGGAGAATTCATTTTTTGTTTCGTCTTTTTTATGTTTTGCATTTCTGCTTTAGATTTATGTTTCATGGTTACCATGAGGTTCATTTAACATATCTCATAGATAAAATAATCCTTTTTCTGTTGATAGAAGCTTATCTTCATTTGCCTATAGGAGTCTGTCATTTTCCTCTTCAACTTTTATGGATTTTTTTGTCTCAAATTACCCCTTTTTGTGTTGTGAGTTTGTTACCAAATTGAAGTAGCTATAGTTCTTTTTATTACTTTTTTCTTTAACCTTTATGCTATAAAACCTATTCTGATATGTAGTTGCAATTTTCTGATTCTATTTATCACCTTACTCAAAGTTTTGTGTAGTTTTGCCTTTTTGTTTCTGGTAAAATACCTCCTTTCAACATTTCTCATAAAGCAGGTCTAGTATTGATGAACTCCCTCAACTTTTGTTTATCTGGAAAAGTCTTAATTTCTCCTTCACATCTGAATGATAACTTTGTTGGATAGGGTATTCTAGGCTGACAGTTTTTTTCTGGTGTTTCTGTGGGGAGGAAGGTGATCTCTGTGTCTTACTCTTCTGCCATCTTCCCCTCGTCCATGACAGATTTTTTCTTTCAGTATTTTAAAAATGTCATTCCACTCTGTCCTGGCCTGTAGAGTTTCTGCTGAGAAATATTTGTTCCTTTATAGGTTACCATCCATTTTCCCCTGGCTGCCTTTAAAAGACTTTTTTGTCACTGACTTTTGATAGTTTTAATATGATGTGTCTTGGAGAAGGTCTTTTTGTGTTGAAGTAATTAAGTATTCTCTTAGCTTCATGGACTTGCATTTCCAATTTCTGCCCAGGTTTGTGGAGTTCTCAGGTATTATTTCTTTAAATAAACTCTGTTCCCTTCTCCCTCTCTTCTTCTTCTGGGATATCCATTATCCTAATATTTCCCTTCATAAAAGAGTCAGATAGTTCTCAAAGAATTTCCTCATTTTAGATCTTAATTCTTTCTCCTCTTTTACCTGTATCATTTCTAGATTTCTACCTTTGAGCTTACTAATTCTCTCTTCCATATAGTCTGCTCTATTTTCAATGCTTACTAATGCATTTTTCATCTGGTTTATTGAGATTTTCAGCTCCAGAATTTCTCTCTCTTTTTTTTAGAGTTTCAATATTTTTGGTAAAGTATTCCTTCTGTTCATTAATTTTATTCCTGAGCCTATTGAACTGCCTTTCTGAGTTTTCTTGTAGCTCATTGAGTTTCTTCATGACAGCTATTTTGAATTCGCTATCAGTTAGATCACAATACTCCATGACTTTAAGTTTGGTTCCTGGAGAATTGTTACCTTTTGGGGTTCAGCGTAACTGTGGTTCTTCATGGTGCTTAATGAGTTTTCCTCTGCCATCACATTTGAAACAGAGAACACCTTTCTTCTTTAGGTAAACCTTTTTTTTTTTCCTAATAAAAAACTTTATTCTAATGATTTAACAGGTTAGAAATTAGAGGACTTTTTTTGTTTTTCTGTAGGTGATGGTATAGCACAAGTTTTGATTACTCTTACCTGAGCTGCCTCCAGTATATTTGAGAATTAGCATTTTCCACCCTCCAACACCTCTGTCAGAAGTGTAGCCTGGTGCTTTCACTGTCACTGCTTGTGACTCTGGGGTTGTTGGTGCCTTGCTGCTGCCAGTGTCACCACCTGGGTCACTGGAATGGCAATGCCTCCACGTTCCAACATCTCATGAGTCACAGGCTCCTCCACCACAGAGGGAAGGAAACGGTTTGGAAGCCAGGTGCCTCTGCTGTGTCCAGATTTGCCAGATTCATGGGTGCACCTGCTGTGGTTGGGAGGTGTGTTCCAGAGTTATGGGCACCTCCCAGACTAGAGGAAAGCATCGCAGGTTCTGTTGCCACTGCTGTCCAATTTCCTATGGCCGCAGGCATGGCTATGCCTGGGAGGCTGGAGCTGTATGTACTGCCTCCCCTGATGCTGTTAGGTTCTCTGAGACTGCAGGCTGGGCAGCCATGAATGGGGATCTGGGATCATATGAACCACCTCTGCTGTGCCCCAATTCCACCTCCTCTGTGTATTCCAGTCCACTCAACTTTGGATGTACAGATGTGTGGAGTTCTCTGGGGTCCTGGTGTGGTGGGCAGAGTCACCTTTGTTAAGCTGTAGATGTTTTACTGGTTGTAGATTGAAGGGGACAGAAAAAGGGAGAATCTCACTTTAGCATGATTCTGATGTCACCCACTAATTAGTCTTAATGTCAGAATATTTGTAATCTAAAATTACTGTGCTATTTGCATTCCTGGGATAAATTGATTGTTTTATTCTCATGTTTAAATTGTAAAATTGCTTAGAAGAATTCCTAGCTAGAATGCTTTGTGAATGTCATTATTATTAGATCTCAACTTCCATAAGGTTTAGTTTAATTTTGAAATAAAGGTAAGTATTATAGAGTTACTATCCTACTTCCAAACAAGATTGGAATACAATTTATTGTATGTTTCAGAAAAACTAGGTTCTAGATACATTGCATCTCTCATTTTTTAACCTGGCTTTATTTCATACTTGGATTTCATATCTCATATTTTTCCCCTTCTTTCTTCTGATACCCCCCACCCACTGCACTGTTTTCTTCTTAGCAAAAGTAGAAAATTATTCATGGATTATCTGGTGTGCATGTGATGCAAGAAAAAATAATGTTTTTTGCAATCAGAAGGTCTAGATCCAGTTGTCTTTTTCTTAACTTACTAACCTAACAAAGATGAAAAAGTTACACAATTCACTGAACTTCATGTTCCTAATCCATTACAAGATAATATATAAATAGTTACCTTATTTATTTAATAGGGTCACTGTAAAGTTCAAAGGAAATTATGTTCATGAGTTCATGGATATGGTTTTGAATGTCTGTCAATGTACCAAACATGTTTGGAATTTGGAAGGCTACTATAGATTTATGCTCTCTTTTTCTTCTTATTAATATAAGATTTGTTTCTGAAGCTTTGCTCCGTTCACACTCTTCAATTACTCTATTGTTCTTTGCACTAGTGGAAGAACAGGAAGAGTGTTGAGGCCAAAGCCCTTCCTACCACCTCTATAAGACATATCATAACTGAGTTAGAAGCATGTATATTATAGAGTGAAAAAATTATAAAGCCCTTGTCTAATACCCAGCCCAAAGATTTAATTTTTATTAAATATTAACCTTATGCCTTAAAAATATTTCCTTGTCTTTGTAAATCTACATCTCTTTTATTTAATTTTGCTTCATATACTTTTAATACATTGAGACAACCACTTTTTTAAAATGTTTGATGTTTTATATCTTTCTTCTCTTTTCTGTTATTTACTAATTACAGGCAATTGTATTCCCTTAAAATTCACTGTGGACAAATAAACAACTTATGGTTAATTCCTTTTGCATTTTTACAGAGTTTATCATTTTTATTTTCTGTTTATTTCCATGCATTTTTATTTGATTCATTTCAGCCAAATTCTATGTATTCACTGACATAATCCCTAGTTTTTGGTGATATCCTGGTAGTTGCCTATGTGATTAGCTTTAGTGCTTACAAATTTTAAAGTGCTTTATAAAAAACTAACTTCTTTTGTCATAAAATATTTCCTTAATTTAAATATATATGAATTCTGGAAGAAAAATGATAAATAGATAATTTAAGAATATATGAATATGCCACACCAATGCATATTATAATTTAATTATTAAAAGTCAAAGACAAAGAGAGAATTTTTTAAGAATCAAGAGGAAAGCAACTTTTGACATAGAAAAGAACCCCCAGAAGCCTATCAGTAAGTTTTCTAGCAGAAACCTTGCAGGCCAGAGGAAATGGGATGATATTTCAAAGTATTAGAAAAAAAACAAATCAAAACCCTACCAGCCAAGAATACTATATTGAGCAAAAGAAACCTTTGAAAGTGAAAGAGAGATAAAGACTTTCCCAGACAAACAATAGCTGAGGGAGATCCTCAACACTAGACATCCCTTACAAGAAATGCTAAAGGGAGTTCTCCAAGTTGAAATAAAAGAATACTAGACAGCAACATACCATAAAAAAGCATAAAACTTGTTGGCAAGATATATATAGAGACAAATACAAAATACTGTATTACTATAATAGTAGTGGGTAAATCACTTATAATTCTAGCATAAAACTAAAAGACAAATTTTTTTAAATAACTACAAGAAAATATTTTAAAAGATAGATGTAAGCTACTTACATGTCATGTAAGCTATGACAGCAATAATGTAAACTATGTGGAGGGGGAGAAGTTAAAATGTAGAGTTTTTATGTGCTATTGAATTTAAGTTGTTATCAGCTTTAAAAGGCTGTTATAACTATAAATATTTTATATATGCCCCAAGGTAACTACACACAAAAAATTCACAAAATATACACAAAAGAAAAATAAAAAAGGAATCAAAACATATCAGCACAAAAAAAATCAACAAAACATAAGGGAAGGCAATAAGAGAGGAAAAGACAAAAGAACTATAAGGCTCTCAGAAAACAATTAACAATGTGGCAATACTAAATCCTTTCTTATCAATAATTGCTTCAAATATAAATAGTTCAACCCCGCCAATCAAAAACTGTAAAGAGGCCCGTGTATGGCAAAACAAACAAACAAACAAACAAAAAAAAATTGTAAAGGAGCTGAATATGTTTTTTTTTTTAATGTTTTTTCTGTGTTTATTGAGATGAACATGTGATTTTTATTCTTCCTTTGTTAATATGGTGTATCACACTGATCAATTTGCAAATATTGAACCATCTTTGCATCCCTGGAATAAATACAACTGGATCATGGTGTTATGACCCTTTTTATATACCGTTAGATTGAGTTTGCTAATATTTTGTTTAGGATTTTTGTGCCTATAATCATCAAAGATATTGACCAGTAATTTTCTTTTTTTGTAGTGTCTCTGGTTTTGGTATCAGAGTAATAGGGGCCTCAGAATGAATTTGAGAGTGTTCCATCCCTTCAGTTTTTTGGAATAGTTTGAGAAGGATAGTTACTAATTCTTGTTTGTATGTTTGGTAAAATTCCCTGATGAAGCCATTCGGTTCTGGACTTTTGTTTGCTGGGAGTTTATTATTATTATTATTATTATTACAAACTCAATTTCACTACTACTGATTGGTCTGTTCAAATTGTCTATTTCTTCTTGATTCTGTCTTAGCAGGTTGTATGTTTCTAGAAATTTGTCCATTTTATCTAAGTTATCCAATTCATTGGCATGTAACTATTCATAGTATTCTCTTATGATTTCTTGTATCTTTCTTGTATTGATTGTTATTTCTCCACTTTTATTTCTTGTTTTGTTTATTTGGGTACTCCCTCTCTTCTTCTTGATGATCCTGGCTAAAGGTTTATCAATTTTATCTTTTCTACAAAAACAGCTCTTGGTTTCATTGATCTTCTATATTGTTTTTTGATCCCTATTTTTCCTCCTTGATCTTTATTATTTCCTTCCTTCTGCTGACTTTGGGATTTGTTTGATTTTCTTTTTCTAAATTTTTTAGATGATAGGTTAGGTTGTTTATATGAGATCTTCCTTGTTTCTTGAGGAAATCCTGTATTGCTGTGAACTTCCCTCTTGGAACTGTTTTTGCTATCAATACATTCCATAGATTTGGGAGTGTTGTGTTTCCATTTTCATTTGTCTTGAGGTATTTTCTGATTTCCTCTTTGATTTATTCATTGATCCATTGGTTTTATAGTAGCATGTTATTTAGTTTCCACATGTTTGTTCTTTTCCCATTTTTCTTTCTGTAATTGATTTCTAGTTTCATACTATTGTGGTCAGAAAAAAGGCTTGATATAATTTCTATCCTCTTAAATTTGTTCAGAATTATTTTGTGTCCTAACATGTGATCTATCCTGGAGAACATTCTACATGCACTTGAAAAGAATGTGAATTCTTGAACAACATTGAAAAGAATGTTGTTTTGGGATGTAATGTCCTATAAATATCTATTAAGTCTAACTGGTCTGTAATGTCATTTAAGACCACTGTTGCCATATTGATTTTATGTCTGAATGATCTGTTCATTGATGTAGGTGGGGTGTTAAAATCCCCTACTACTATTGTATTATTGCCAATTTCTCCCTTTATGTCTGTTACTATTTGCTTTGTATATTTAGATGCTCCTGAATTGAGTGCATATATGTTAATTAGTATAAATCCTCTTCTTGTATTGATCCCTTTATCATTACATAATGCCCTTGTTTGCCTTTGTTATAGTCTTTCTTTTAAAGTCTATTTTGTATTGCTACCCCTGCTTTCTTGTTGTTTTTGTTTGCATGAAATATCTTTTTCCTTCCCCTCACTTTTCAGTCTGTGTGTGTCTTTAGCTTTGAAGTGAGTTGCTTGTAAGCAGCATATAGAAGCGTCTTTTTTTTTCATCTAGTAAGCCACCCTATGTCTTTTGATTGGAACATTTATTCCATGAACATTTAAAGTAATTATTGATAGGTATGTACTTATTGCCATTTTATTACTTGTTTTCCAGTTGTTTTTGTAGCTCTTCTCTGTACATTTTTTCTTCTTTTTATTTCTTCCCTTACAGTTTAATTCGAAATCTATTCATGATAAAAACTCTCATTAAAATGTATATAAAGGGACCATATCTCAACATAATAAAGTCCATCTATGACAAACCCACAGTTAACATCACACTTAATGGTGAAAAGGTGAAAGCTTTTCCTCTAAATTCAGGAGCAAGACAAGGATGCCTACTCTTGCCACTTCTGTTTAACATAGTATTGGAAGTCCTAGCCACAGCAGTCAGACAAGAAAAAGAAACCAAAGCCATACAAATTGGAAGGGAAAATTAAAACTGTCACTATTTGCATGATACTTTATATAGAAAACCCTAAAGCCTTCACCCAAAAACTGTTAGAACTAATAAATGAATTCAGCAAAGTGTCAGGATACAAGATTAACATAAAGAAATCTGTTGTTTTTCTATATCTAATAATGAACCATCAGAAAGAGAAAGTTTTAAAAATTCCATCAAAAAGAATAAAATACCCAAGAATAAACTTAACCAAGGAGGTGAAACAACAATACTTTGAAAACTTTAAAACACTGATAAAATTGAAGATGATACAAAGAAATGAAAAGATATCTTGTGCTCTTGGATTAGAAGAATTGATATTCTTAAAGTTTCCATACTACCCAAAGAATCTGTAGATTGAATATAATCTTTATCAAAATACCCATGACACTTTTATAAAACTAGAACAGGTAATCCTAAAATTCATATGGAACCACAAAAGACCCTGATTTGCCAAAGCAATCTAGAGAAAAAAGAACAAAGCTGAAGGTTTCACTCTCCCAGATTTTAGACAATACTATAAAGCTACAGTAACCAAAACAACCTGATACTGGCACAAAAACAGACACATAGATCAATGAAACAGAATAGAGAGTCCAGAAATAAACCCACACATCTATGGTCAATTAATCTTCAACAAAGGAGGTAAGAATACACAATAGAGGAAAGACAGTCTCTTTAACAAGTGGTGCTGGGAAAAATGTACGGTTACATGCAAAACAATGAGATGAGGGCTTTCCTGGTGGCGCAGTAGTTGAGAGTCCGCCTGCCGATGCAGGGGACGCTGGTTCGTGCCCCGGTCCGGGAAGATCCCACATGCTGTGGAGCGGCTGGGCCCATGAGCCACGGCCGCTGAGACCTGCGCGTCCGGAGCCTGTGCTCCGCAACGGGAGAGGCCACAGCAGTGAGAGGCCCGCGTACCACAAAAAAAAAAAAAAAAACAATGAGATGAGAGCACTTCCTCACACCATACACACAAAAAATTAAAATGGATTAAAGAGCTGAGTGTAAGACCTGAAATCATAAAACACTCGGAAGAGAGCATAGGCAGAACACTGTTTGACCTATTATAAATTGTAGCAACATTTTTCTTTTTTTGGTTCTGTCTCCTAAGGCAAAAAAATTAAAGCAAAAATAAACAAATGAGCCCTAATTAAACTTAAATCCTTCTGTACATAAAGGAAACCATGGATTAAAAGAAAAAGAGAACCTTTGTAATTGGAGTTAATATTTGCAAATAATATGACTGGCAAGGGGTTAATATCCAAAATATATAAACAGCCCATGCAACTCAATATAAAAAATAAGTAAATAATTGGCAGAAGACCTGAGTAGACATTTTTCTAAAGAAGACATACAGATGGCCAACAGACACAGGAAAAGATACTTAACATCACTAACTATTAGACAAATGCAAATCCAAACAACAATGAGATATCACCTCATACCTGTCAGACTGTCCATCATCAAAAGGAAGGTCTACAAGTAATAAATGTCAGTGAGGATGTGGAGAAAAGAGAACACTGTACACTGTCAGTGGGAATGTAAATTGGTGCAGCCACTTGCAGTATGGAGGTTCCTCAAGAACTAAACAGTATGGAGATTCCTCAAAAAACTAAAAATAGAATTAACATATGATCCAGCAATTCCACTCCTGAGTACATATCTGGAAACCTCAAAAACACTAATTCGAAAAGATATATACACCCAGTGTTCATAGTAGTGCTATTTACAATAGCCAAGATATTGAAGCAACCCAAGAGTCCATCAACAGATGAACACATAAAGAAGATGTAGTGGGTATACACACACACACACACACACATACGAATATTACTCAGCCATAAAACAGAGTGAAAATCTGCCATTTAGAGCAATGTGTACGGACCTAGAAAATATGCTTAGTGAAATAAGTCAGACAGAGAAAGACAAATACCATATGATATCACTTATATGTGGAATCTAAAAAATAATACAAACAAATGTATATAGCGAAACAGAAACAGATTCACAGATATAGAAAACAAACTAGTGGTTACCAGTAGGGAGGGGGAAAGCAGGAGAGACACATTAGGGGTATGGGATTAAGATATACAAACTGCTATGTATAAAATAGATAAGCACCAAAGATATAAGGTATAGCACAGAGAATTATAGCCATTATCTTGTAATAAGTTCTAGTGTAGTATAATCTGTAAAAATACTGAACCTCAGGTATATAGAGACTATATACCTAACACTAATATAGTATTGTAAGTCAACTATACTTCAATTAAAAAAATAAAAATTAAAAAGAAATAAGACTCAAATATGACTTATGTATAAGAAGCTCACTTTAGATCTAAAGACACACAAAGACTGAAAGTGAAGTGATGGGAAAAGATATTCCACACAGTTGGTAACCAAAAGAGATCAGGGGTGGTTGTATTTATATCAAACAAAATAGACTTTAAGTAAAAAATGTCACAAGACAAAAAGGACATTATATAACGATAAAAGGGTACATTGACCAGGAAGATTTAATAAGTATCTCTATCCCTATCTGTCTGTCTATCTATCTACCTATCTTTCTATCCCCAACATTAGAGTACCTAAATATATAAAGCAAACATTGACACAACAGAAGGGAGAAATAAAGAGCAATACCATCCCCATAATAGTGGAAGATTTTAATACCTTATTTTAAATAGTGAATAGAAATAATAAGGAAATGGATAACTCAGACACCACTATAGATCAAATCGACCTAAAAGACATACAAAAAACGTTCCACCCAATGACAGTGAAATACACATTCCTTTTAAATGTACACATATCTTTCTCCAAGATATATCACGTGTTAGGCCACAAAATAAGTTTTAACAAATCTAAGATTGATATCATCGCAAGTATCTTTTCTACCCACAATGGAATGAAACTAGAAATCAATAGCAGGAGAAAAACTGAAGAATTCACAAATATGTTAAAATTAAGCAACACCCTCTTGAACAACAATAGGTCCAAGAACTCAAAAAGGAATTTAGAAAATATCTCAAGACAAACAAAAATGAAATCACAAAATACCAAAATATATGGTATGTACAAATACAGTATTAAGAAGGAATTTCATAGTGATAAACAGCTACATAAAAAAAGAAGAATGATCTCAAATCAGCCACCCAACTTTATATCTCAATGTGCTGGACAGTGATTTCATTCTCACATGTACAGCAAGATGACAACAATCTGGCCAAAGCAAGTAAGATTGCCTGCACTGTCCCTTGCAGCGTATATGGAGAAGTTTCGAGTTAGCAAGCTGGCAGTGTGTATAAAGTATGTTAATTGCTGCCCAATAAAAAAGACCAGAGAAGCAATAAAAATAGTAGTAGCTAGCATTTATTGAGCACTTACTATATACCATACATTGTTCTAGTGTTTTACTTCTGTTAGTGGATTTATTCCTTACCATAAGTCTGTCAGCCAGATGCTATTATTTCCCTTTCACAGGTGAAAAAACTTAGATGCAAAGAGGGCAAATGACTTCCTCTAGGAAAAATATATATATTTACAGGGTTTGGAGATTAGGACCTGGACATCTTTGCATGCCATTACTCTGCCTACCCATCAATATATTAGGTAGCCCGGCAAGGGGGTCTTAAGGTTGCAAGTGGAGTTAAGGCTGCTAATCAGATGACCTTGAAGAGGTTATCCTATATTATCCTGGTTAACTCAGTGTAATCCTAAGCGTCCTTTAAATGTGGAAAAGGGAGCAGAAAAGTCAATGTCAATGTGAAAAATACTTGACTGACCATCACTAGCTTTGAATATGGAAGAGAGCTATTAGTCAAGAACTTTGGGCAATTTCCAGAAGTTGGAAAAGGCAAGGAAATGAATTGTCTTTTAGAGTCTCCAGAAAGGATACAGCTCTGCCAACGTCTTGATTTTAGCTCAGTGAGACCTATTTCAGACTTCTCAACTTCAGAATTGTATGATTATTACAGAACTGTGATAAATTTGTTTTGTTTTATTAAAGACATACATATACATAAACACCTATACATATGTATGCATTTGTATTTCAGTGTCAGGAGGTGATAAATGCTATGAAGAAAAATCAAATTTGGTTCAAGAGTTATGGATAGGAAATGCTATTTTATATGGGGTGGTCAGGGATGAGGTAATGTTTAAATAGAGACTTGAATGAGACGAAAGAGCAAGATATCTGGGAGTCAGACATTTCAGATGAGGAAAGAGCAAGTGCAAGCTTCTCCAAGTCAGAAGTGCACTTCACATCTTGAGAAATAGCAAAAAGTCTAATAGGCCAGAAGAAGGTTAGCCAGAGGAACACTGTGGGGTAGGGATAGTGTTGGTGGTTACAAATGGGATGGTTATCCTAATGATTTCCGGAAGGAGAGTGGGAATGAGAGTAGAATGGGAGACCTTTTACTTTTGCCCTATTATTTATGTTTTTTGATGATGATGCACTGCTTTTGTGTTTTTAAAGAATTTTCATTACAACGCAGTGGTACAAGAAGTCTGAAGCACAGAAATGACAAGTGTAAAGATGAACAATGTACTTGCAGGGTTTATATAACCTACTTGGTTCAGTTCAAAAATTGAGGGAAAGGGTTAAGAAAGAAACTATGTTGTTGTTATTCTAAATTATTATCTATTTGCACTTTTACACATTTTTGCCTGCTGAGTCTGTATACCCACATCAGTAACAACGTGTATTTGTGTGTGTGCAGGCAAATATGCTTGCTTGAAACTCAATTATTTGGTATAAAGGGGAATTTTTAGAAGTACAGAATGAGGAAGATTATTAAATAGCCCACTTACAAATCTGTGCTTACCAGAATATCTTGAGGGTACTAATATTATGGAAACCCACAGGTACTTTAGCAACATGGAGTACAATTGAGCTCACGGGATTTGCAATCAGACTGCCTAATTTCAGACCTTGGCTCTACCACTTTCCAGCCTAGGGACCTAGAGAAAGTCATTCACCCTCTAAGGTTTTTTTTCATGTGCAAAAGGGAGATAATAGCATATGGCTGCCTGAATTGTAGTAAGGAATAAATCCATTAGTACAACTAAAATACTAGAGCAGTGTCTTGCATTTATTAAGTGCTCAATATACTATTACTGTTATTGCTTCTCTGTTCTTTATTACTGGGCTGCAATTCACGGACTTTATACACACTGACAACTTGCTAACGTGAAGCTTTTCTCCAAATATGCTGCAAGAGACTACCCAGGCAATTTTATTTGCTTCAGCAATTTTATTTGCTTCAGCTAGTTTGTTGTCACCTTGAATGCATGTGCAAATGAATCACTGTAACCCTCCATATTTAAAAGCGAAATAAGCCAGCACAACCTACTACCCCTAGGCAATAGAATGTGGTCCAGTTGCATTAGCCAGTTCTTTCTCCTGGTGACTGCTTTTCTGTTTAAATATTACTTAAATATTTCATCAGAACTGATTTTACCAATAATTTCTGAAAAACAAACAGACTTCATGTTCCCTGGACAAAGTTAAAACAGACTTTATATAACATGATTGCAATTGAATCTGATCTCTGGTCTTTATTCAGCTAGATAAGACTATAACTTTGAGGAAAACATTTTAAATATTGATCAAAGTCAGCCCTGATTGGTTTTTTTATTTCCTCTAGTCTTCTCTATTGGGGTTTAAAGGCTTTGATTTAGTTTTAAGAGTTTTCCATTTACAACCTAGATGACTTCACACAAACTTCTCAACTTCCTTGAGTCTTTGTTTCCTTGACTCTGTGCTCAAGGATTGCTTTTTCCTGTCTGTGAAAATCGCAATACAGTCTGTATCATTCACTGTCTCACCGTTTTGTGACAAAAGCAAGGGACTGGATTATCACTTTTACCCACTTGCATATGGAAAAATTAAATGACTTTTCTAAGTCATCAACTAGGTCTTTGGGCCAGGTCTTTTAGTTCCCTTCTGACTATATCATTTAAGTTAATAGAATAACAAATGCTGTTCTTTAAAAAAAAAAAAATTGAATAGGTAAAGACCACAAAGTGATTCACAAGACTGATAAATCTTCTCTGTTATAGGTCAAATGTAAGAATTTTTTTTTTTACATACTATCCATTACACAGAGACTGCTTTATTTTAATCACATTTATAAGTATCTTTTTGTCCATCAAGAATCAAAGAGAAGATATCAAAATCTTTCTAAATTTTCAACATTAATAAATTCTTAACTAGAAATGTCACCAAAGACCTTTCATTCAGATTTAAAGATTGATTTATATCAAGATGTATATCATTGTGTTAATATTTTAGTGTATGCTTCAGTTGAAAACTCTAATTTGAAATATAATATTCTTTTAAAAAACTGGCTGCCTTTTCTTTAAATCAAAATTCTCCCTTTACTTATTTTAGTTTGAAAACATGAAACACATTCCACCTTGAATCCATTGCAGTAGTTTCTAGTTTTCCTTTTCTCAGAATGCTGTGCCTCTGCTGTCTTACTCAAATGTTGATTCTGTTCCATCATTGAACTGCAGGTATCATGTGAATTTTTCAATTTTTGTCGATGTTTCGTTCAAAATGATCACCTTTTTGGAAAGGAAAGTTATAATTTATTTCACTTTAACAATTCAGAAATGAGAAAAGCCTCAAGGTCAACATCAATCAATCAATAATTCCACTAATATTCATTCAGGACCTACCATGTCCTGAGCACCAGGACACAAAAGGAAACACACACACACACACACACACTCACACGTATACAAATTTCTAGCTTTAGCAAGATTGTAGTTTAGGAGGATAAATGTATGGAGGGGAACTTGAAACAACAAATAAATAAGGTAATATAGAATCACACACTAAATTGGATTAAATAAATTATCAGCAATTACCTGTTAGAAATAAAATTTTGTTATATTTTCTGTATATCTACATTATAAGGTTTAGGAAGGCAAATAAGTGTTTAATTCATTTTTCTGGTTTTACAAAATGCCAGACAGTACCTTGCATATAGTAGATAGTCAAAATGAATAGAAAAATAATGTAATTAATTATAATTAGAGTGGCCTAAAAAAGGTTTCAGAGAGAAAATATTAATACCTCTGGAACCAGGCTCAAAAAGCAGAGAAAGTTTGGATTTGTTAAAAAGAGCTTAGTGTACTCTAAGTACCTGGCAGAGGGACGATGGCTGTGCTTGAACTTACCATCACCATGATTCCACTTTATTTTAATTTTGTTTATTTATTTTTGAAGAGAGAGTATATTTGAAGTTGAAAGCACAAAACATCAAAAATGACATATAGGAAAAATTCTTCCTCTAACCCTCATCCAGTTTCTCTTTCTGAGGAAGAGTATTATTAGCTTTCAATGAATCTTGTCCAGAAATACGATATGCATTTTTAATTAAATACACAATATTTTCCTTTTTTAACACAAATGGCAGCATACCATTACTACAGTTATCTGCCTTTTTGCTCTGTTTTATATACTTAACTTTATATTAATATGGCTTACTCAGTGTTCTTATGGTTGTAGGGTATTCCATTGTCTATAGTTTATCTACCTAGTTTTATGTCCAGGTAGGACCTAATTTAGGTTAGGTTGCATCTAATTATTTCATATTAGAAAAATTTCTTAATATGTCTTTTGATTTATGTGTGATCATTTCTGTAGGATAAAATTCCTACAAGTAGAGTTTTGAAGTCAAATGTAAGAGGGATTAAAATTTTGAGTTATTAAGCCCCTATCTTAAAGACTAGTAAAATGAATCAACTTATTTCTTAGATTTGCTCTTTTTTGTAGAATACTGTGTTCTTCACTGAGGTTTAGAAAATGTATTCTTATTTATTCATATGTGCATAATACATATTTATGTAGCAAAAATACCTATTTATGTATAGAAACAAGCATAAACATAGATATATGATTATTAATAGGGCACTAATTATACAGTATATCTAATACATGTTCTATATACAGTTGATTCTCATTATTTGCAGTAGTTGTGTTCTATAAAGTTCTTGCAAATGCTGAATTAGCAATTACTAAACATTGCTCCTAGGGGAAATACAGGGTTTGGTTCCTGTTTATCTGTGGTCACAACATTTTTGTCAACCAATGAATACATAACCTCATTTTATGTTTCCTTCCTGTTAGACACCTCATTTAATTCGTATTATTGATCACTAACATTGAATCTGTGGACAATAGCACTTTGCAGCTCAAGCCTAAAGGAAGCTTATGTAATTCATGTTATCTTTTCCATCAGGCACATCACAGCTTTCTTGAACTTAGGAACACTAGACAGTACTTCAGCATTATGCTTGAGAGTCATTTTAATAGCAAAATCACCTACAAAAAGCACACAAATGAAAAAAATGGCTCTAAGTAGACTGTGAAAAGGTCTCTTGTTTCTATTACAAGAGCAAAAACAAGAAAGTAGAGCCATATCTTATATCTTGTCCAACCTCAGCTGAGAACATTCATGTGGGAGAACTCAAATTTTTTGCCACTCTCTGCAGGTATGTGAATGACCATGAAAGAGCAGCAGTATTGATTTGAGGGTTACAAATCCATTTTAGTGAGTAGGAAAATTCACAAATACAGAATCCACAAATGATGAGGATCAACTGTATATTCTATTAATTAATTCATGTAACAAGAATTTATATATATATAAAGTCCATCAACATACATAATGCATATTAAATGGCTAATGTACAAATACAGAAATGATAAATATCTGAAGATATTATCACTTGTGTGTATATGAATGTATATAAACATACACATGAATGCAGAAACCCACACCCATGTACATCTAAGTGAATCCTAGTTATTCTATACTTCTGGACCTTTTCAGTTACTGAGTGAAGTGGAGTGAGGAGGGAATCAGTAGTTCGGTCCCAAAGTCACAGGCAGTCTTTTGATAAATTTTATGTCATTTTTACATGAACACCTCTTTCTGTATCTTTGTTCAGGACTTAAATGTTAGGAAAGCATTTTTACCACTTAATCCTCTGAATTATTTGAAAGGTGGATAGTCACCCCTTAGCTTTAGTTTTTTGTTTGTTTGGTTGGTTTGGCTACTCAACAAACATTCTTGAGTGCTATGATCTCACCACTCCTATCCTTGTTGATTGCAATTGATTAAATTATTGTCCTGTCTCCCAGCCTTCTCCCTTTCCTATGCATATCACATCCATCCTTAGAATCTTTCAGAGGTCTCTTGTGCCACACAAAATAAAACTCACATATAGTATTTGATATTCTTCCTGAACTAAAACCAGCCGTTGTTTTTAGTCTCAATACACCCATAAACACTTTCCACCCTATGGAACCACTGTCCCCAGAAGAAAGGTCTCTGCCCACCTGTATGTTTCTTCTTAACCTGTAATGTTCTTCTTCATCTCTTGTTTGTAATTCTGCCCCAACTCACCCCTCTCAGATATTTTCCCATCGTTACTCCCAGTTGAAATAACCTTTCCCACACTGCTGCTCCACTGGACAATATCCCTTGTAATGTAGTCATTCCTTTTCCCTGTATTTCTACTACTTTCCCAAACAGATTGCTAGTCCACACCTCTCTCCTACATATTGGGGAAAAGTATCCAGATAAAAAGTTGGAAATGTAGGCACTTTTACCTTATTTCTGAAAAAGATTAAATTATAACAAATCACTACATAGTAATTAAAAGGTTGAAATATCAATTCAGGGTTGACTCTAAACACCATATTTTCCACATCACCATGGCATTTTAAGCCTGACTTGAAGACATTTAACAATTTTTTCTCTGGACGTATTTTTTTTCTCAGAGTTCTAAACAGCTAACATGTAAATGAATTTTGGGGACGCAATAAGTTTATAACATAAACCACGATGTTCTGTAAGACAGGCATTCAGAGGTAGCATTGCAGCTCTTCCTTGAATAATAGTACAGTCCAGTTCTGCTCCCTTTTGATTGGGGTGGAGCAGAGGGAAGAATCTCACCAGCCTCTGCTTATCTGTGCAAGCTTTTCCTATTTGAGTGATCATAGAAAAGCAGTGCAATCCAAGTGATCTACCATGTATAGATGGTATAGATTGCTGCCTCTGCCACTTCTACTGCTGCTGCTATCACTAGTACCTGTGGTACTAAGGAAGGAAAAAGGGAAAACAGCATTTACTAACTTCTTAAACCTTTTATGGGTCTGTAAATAATTTAATACTTTTTAATTAAATAATATTAATAATAATTATAAGGGTAGCCACCTTCCTGAGTTGGAGAAGGGAACTAATATTTTTCAGTCCTTAGTTTGTGCCAGGAACTGTGCTGAGGCAGAATTTTTTTCTCATTTAATCAGAGATAAAATCATCTAGAAAACCTTTTCTTTTGATCTCTCCTTGAGTCAAATTTGAGTTGAAACAAGGAAAGTTGAGGTGAGTAAGTGGCTATGAGGCACCTCCCATTTCTTGATGTTTGCCAACTAACTCTCCAACCCACATTATTTTTTCAGACTTGAAGTTCCACTTGAATAGAAAGTAATAGGAATGGGATTTCAGTCTTTATTTTTAAATTATAAATGTCTGATTTTCTGTAGTTTATTTTTAAAAATGTCATCTGAGGCTCAGCTACCTCTAGAAGGGATAGTTAATAAGTTTTAAAGGTTTAGAACATAAGGGTGTAGAAGACACATAACATAAAATATGTAATATTTATCATGTCCATCAAAACAATTTTTCCCCTTGAAATTTCTGGAAGTTTCTCACATACAGGAAACATTGAAATTCGAGAATCTCAAAGGTTCTTACCTGGACTTAGGATCCTACAGCAATGGCCACAGGTCCATCCCTTTATCTGTTGTTATAGTCTCTTGTTAAATAGTTGGCTGGTTATTTTTTTTACAGTCCAATGATGATTAACTACCTTCTTAGGTCATTGTCCCAGACAAATAGAAGAAAATTAACTACTTATCCTAAGAATCTCCTCTGCATGCCTGTAGTTTAAAGATTATGTTAATAATTTCTCAGAATTTACAAATTACTTGTATGTAAAAGTTCAAAAATTAAGCCTTACTTCTGAGAATAATTTACATTTGCTTACTCAATTAAGTTGTTTGCATATTTTTCTTTAAAAATACAAATACAACAGATTATCCAAAGTGATAAAACAATTCCACATAGAAAAGACTACAAGGCAATTTTAAAAATTTGTCTACACAAAGACCTACTATACTATACTGTACTATATAGTACAGGGAACTCTGCTCAATGTTATGTGGCAGTCTGGTTGGGAGGGGAGTCTGGGGGAGAATGGATACATGTATATGTGTGACTGAGTCGCTTTACTGTGCTCCTGAAACTGTTACAATGTTGTTAATTGTAATATATATATTACAATATATATACAATATATATTGTAATATATATATTACAATATATATACAATATAATTGTAATATATATATTACAATATAACATAAAAAGTTTAAAAATAAATAAATAAAATAAAAAATAAAAATGGGGAAAAAATTTGAAAAATAAAAATCTGTCTACAGGTTCCTTTAGCATTCAAAAAATCAAATATACTCTTTTGTTTGATATTTGGGTGCAATTCTAATATGATGTGTCTGGATACCAGATGTCCCATATGGAATAGTAAAGTGCCAATTCATTACAAGACAGGTCTTCTAAGTGACAACATTTTTAAAGATGATGAAAGTCAAGACTACTTTCCATAATAGATATCTTATATCAAGGTATACAAAAAGTAGGTCACATTATTTCTTTCTATTCACTTGGTTTTTAGAGACGGGGAGACCTTTACACAATTGAACATTTTCTTGGGGTTCTTGAAGTTTCATGCCCTCATTTGTTCATTCAGCAACTCAAATGTTTTTGAATCCCTGCTATACCGCTCTACCTCAGATATTGGGCTCTGTTCTGGAGGTGTACTAGTGCAAATAAAATTCATACCCTTCTTCTCTCACATGAATAAATAATGTATATTATATATGTTTTATACATATATGTTATTTATTCATTATAGTTATATATAGTATATATATGTGTATGTAGAGAGAGATGTGTGTGTATATATATATGGCTATCATATATAGATAGCAATGTGAATGTATATACATGTACATAGATATGCACATACACATATGAATATATATATGTACATACATATATAGCAATGTGAAGATGCATATGTGAAAACACAGTTACCCCTTATCACTCCTGCAGGACAATCCTTGATATAGCTGCAACAATATTTATTTAAGTCCTATATCTCAGTTATTTGATAAATTGGTTCGACCCTTGGAACTGTTGGAATCATGGGAAGAATCAGAGACTGTGGAGGGGAAACGTTAGGAAATATTAAATTTCTCAATTAAAGGGAACTGAGGAATGAAGACCTGGGCCTGGGAAGGTTAGGATCCAGTCATCTATAGCAGACTGGGGCCCACACTCAGGAGATTCTGATTCAGTTGACCAAAGATTATGATGTTTTAATAAGCACTTCAGTGAACTTTTATGTTATGCCAGATTTTGAGAACCACTGTAGCAGAGCTAGAGAACATTTTCAGTTGATTTTGTGAACTTCCTTTTCATTCAGAGTAGGGATATAGTCTAGGGGTTCCAATGCTATTGATTTTCTCTTTAAATTTCTGTTCTACCCAAGTCACATCACTTTGTTTTGAGACAGCTGTGTTGAAAGAATGAAGGTAAAACAGTACAAATTAGTAGACCCTTTTTAATCCCTAAACTAAAGCTTTCTGTTGAAATTCTGGAGTGTTTCCAGAGGTCAAAGAGCATTTGCTCTTTTTCTTACATGACTGTTTTAAGTACTTGAATTGTTCTTCTTGTGTGACTTATGGAAGAATATAGGTGGTCAGAAAAGACATTGCAACAGCTCTTTCAAGATCAATATTATGCTAACATCCATAAGTCAATAGAATTGCAAAATTTGCTAAAAATAATCTTATTGGTATTTACTTCAGAGATGATTATCCCAGTTCTGATGATATATGGTCTTTGAAATCTGGTAGATTTTGCTGCCAATTTGTCTCTGCTACTTGCTAGCAGTATGAACCTAAGTAGGTTATCTAAACTTTTCTGAACATGAATATCCATATCTGTAAAGTAGGAAGACAATACTTGGGGTAAGGATTAAATAATGTGTGCAAAGTGCTTTGCATAGTACCTGACAAATTACAGATTTGATACCTAATAAGATTCAGTGTATGACATTAGTGTATTATAAATACTCAAAGCAATTAATTCATATGAAATGAGTAAAAATAAAATCTCCATGACAGGTACTCAGCAGTTTTTATTTCTAGAGTACTCAGAGGGGTCCGCAGGCATTCTTGAAGAGGGAGACCTTAGGCTCAAGGACAACCTGCAGCTGTCTCGTGCCATACTTCTCTTAGTAATGGTCAATAGGCAGCCCCGTAACACAACATTGTAAATCAACTATACTCTGATAAAATTAACTTTTTTAAAAAAGAGGCAGCTCTGGGAGGCTGCAGAAGACTCCTGGAAAGAACCTCACATCTTTCTACCCACTAGAGCCCTGGCATCATCATGATTGATCTTATTGTGGCCATGATTTCTCTTGTGTTGGTCACCACCATGAGAAGTGAAGGATTCCCTGATAACTCTCTTCAGCTCCTGTCTAATCCCCATATGGCTCTGCACCCTCCCGTATTTGCCCTCATCTCCTATCCCTCTCCCAATCCTGAACTGAGATACTTCTCTTGAGATGTTTGGAACTCATGGTTAATCACAAGTAGAATTCCCTCTACCTTTAGCGTCTTCCCTGACACATTTTGCTTCACCTTCGTGCTTTAACTTAAACCTGGCCCTTCCCTGATCACATTGCCTTTCAAAGCTGCTGTGATCAATGGGGGCTACATTGTTCTCCATTTTGCTCCATACCAGATGCCTTGGTCTCCAATTTCCCTTACTCTGCTACTTCCTTTCTGTTTTCACACCCTCTTCTCTCAGAATCCATCGTTATGAATCTCATATCTAAAGACTCTATCACTTTGTCTTGGTGGAATCATCTACCAGCCCTTGAGTCACTCCCACTTCTTCCATGAGTTTTAGCTCTTGATTCAAAGCCAATCTTTCAAAATATTCCTGC
>NW_006781351.1:98512-112404 GCF_000442215.2 Lipotes vexillifer
TTCCTGCTGTAATAATTATCAGTAATTTTAATGACCATGAAGAGAATACTTCTAATTCCCTGACTTCTTAGTTTTTCAACTTTCTCTTCTTCAATGGTCTTGCTTCTACTCACTCCAATGGACACATATCCTAGATTTTGTCACATCAAAACTGCAACTTCTCCATAATACAAGTTTCAAGAATTGGAGTTCCACTATCTATCTTGCCAGCTCACACACTGTAGTGCCCCGGATGCTTCCACTGACCAGGATCTATCTGACCATTGATTGATTTTACCAGAGGTTTCACTGTGCCTTATTTCACGTTGTCATTTCCCTCCATATCTGGGTTAAATTTAATGGTCATGGTAATCACTTTCTTCCATATATCTTCAAGTCATTTGTGACCCTGGCATCATTTTAATTGCTTGACAAAACACAACCTAGATTAAATACAACTCTCAGACTACTCTGTCCATTCATCCATGCTGCTGAACGTGACTGAAGAAAAACCCTCAGCCGTGTTGACTTTAAATTTAGGATCATGAAGTTCAAATGGGTCTTTCTTGGGCTTAGGTATCATGTTGCATTTTCCCAATCCATGTCGTCTTGCTTTCTCAGTAACTATCTTTTGCCTCCATCTCTCTCCTCAAAACTCTAACACATCTTTTCCTATCTCCACCTTCAGCTGATGATGATTTCACTAACAAAAATGAAGATCAAAATTTCCCAAATCTTCTTTCACCACATCTGTCTACCTATAGCATCAGTACCACATACTCTGCCTTGATGAACTGTCTATGCTCTAGCTAAGGCCAGCCTCCACTTGTGCACCAGATTACTTCCTCTGGCATTCCCAAGGATAGCAGTTTTTCCTTTCTAGAGAAATGTTCCCCTCAGCATATAATCATGCCATCACTTTCCCATCTTCAAAAATCCCTCTTTTGATCCCATTCCCTTTCCTGGTGTTAACATTATTTCTGTGCTATTTTTACATTAAAAAAAATCTTCTCAAAATGCTTATGTATAATTAATGTTTTCCATTCCTTTCCTCATATTCTCCCTTGCAGACACTTCAATCAAGTTTTGCCCCCAACTCCTCACTCAAACTACTCTTGCCTAAGTCATAAATTACCTAAATGCTACATGTAATGGTCTTCAGCTGACTTGACCTATTAGCAGCATTTTTTCAGAGCTGATTACTTTCTACTCAGCACACCATGTTTTATGGTTTTCCTCTTAACTTACTACAATACAATTTAATGCAAATACAATTTAATGTTTTGACATATGTATTCACTGATGAGACCAAAATAATGAACATAAAAGTCACTCCCAGTTTTCTCCCGCTTTCTCTACTATTCCCCATCCTAGACCAAGCCATCGATCTGTTTCCAGCACTATGGATTAATTTACATTTTGTAGAATTTTATATTAATGTAATCAAATTGTACGTACTGCTTTTTGTCTGACTTCTTTAATTCAAAATAATTATTTTGAAATTCAATCATGTTATATATATCAATAGTTTCATTTCTTTCTATGCTGATTAGTATTCCAAATATGAATATGTCACAATCTATTTACCTGTTTATAGAAATTTAAGTTGCTTTCAGTTTTGGTCTACTACAAATAAAAGTCTTATGGGGCTTCCCTGGTGGCGCAGTGGTTGAGAGTCTGCCTGGTGATGCAGGGGACACGGGTTCATGCCCCGGTCTGGGAAGATCCCACATGCCACGGAGCAGTTAGGCCCGTGAGCCGTGGCCGCTGAGCCTGCGCGTCCGGAGCCTGTGCTCCGCAACGGGAGAGGCCACAACAGTGAGAGGCCCGCGTACCGGAAAAAAAAAAAAAAGTCTTATGAACATTGGTTTATAAGTACTTTTGTGTACATATACTTTCATTTCCCTTAAAAAATACCTGGTAGTGGAATGCCTGGCTTACACAGGAGGTGTGTGTTTAAGTTTTTAAGAAATTGCTAAACTGTTTTCTAACATAGTTGTATCATTTTATGTTCGCATCAATAGTGTATGAGTTTCAGTTCCTCCACATCCTCACCAACAATTGGTATATATAGTCTTTTAAATTTTAGTCCTTTTAGTAAATGTGTAGTGGTATCTAATTGTGGTTTTAATTTGCGTTTCCCTAACAACAAATGATGTTGAGCATCTTGTCATGTGCTTATTTGTTGTCCATCTCCCTAAATATAATTTTCATTTTGAGTTGTTTTTCCTTGTGAAATGTCTGCTCAAATCCTTTGCCCAGTTTTTACTGGAATGTTTGTCCTCATTATTGAATGGTAAGAGTTCTTTAGATGTCTTCAAACAAGGCCTTTCTTGGATAAATGTTTGCAAACATTTTCAAGAGCAAAAGTTTAAAATTTTGATAGAGTCTAATTTCTTTTTTCTTTACAGTTTGTGCTTTTTGTGTTCTATGTGAGAAATCTTTACCAAAATCAAGGTCAATGAGATTTTCACATTTTGTTCTAGAGGTTTTATATTTTTAGCTATTACATTTAGGTCTATATTCTATTTTGAATTAATTTTAGTATAAGGTGTGAGGCAAAGTCAAGGTTCATTCATTTGTCCATTGTTATCTAATTTATTTAGCATTGTTTGTTAAAAAAGATTATTCCTTCCCTATTAACTTGACTTAGAATCTTTGTAAAATATCAGTGAAACATAAATGTGTTGGTCTATTTCCAGACTCTTTATTCTATTCCATTGATCAATATGTCTATCTGTACATCAATACCATAGTATCTTGATTACTATAGCTTCAAAAAAGTCTTGAAATGAGATATTGTTAAGTCTTCCTACTTTGTTCTTCTTTTTCAAGGATGTTGTGGCTATTTTAGGTCCTTGGCACTTCCATGTAAACTTTTTGATCTGCTTGTCAATTTCTGAAAAAAACCTCTGCTGGAATTTTGGTCAGGATTGCAGTCACTGTATAGATCAGTTTTGGTATAATTGGCATCTTAGCAATATTGAAACATATAATTCATGAACATGGTATATCTCTCTTTTGTTTAAGTCTTGTTTAATTTCTCTCAGCACAGTTTGTAGTTTTCAGTGTACAAGTCTTTCATATCTTTTGTCAAATTTGTTAAGCATTTCATATTTTTATACTATTATTGTTTTATTTTAATTTCAATTTCTGACTGTTCAGTGCCAGTATATAGAAATAAAATTGATTTCTGTATATTGGACTTGTGTCCTGCAATCCTGCTAAACTCACTTTGTAGTTCTAGTGTATTTTTAAAAATATGTTTCTTAGGATTTTTAATATATGTTACCATGTTCTGTGCAAATAAAGACGCTTGTACTTCTTTCTTCCTTTCCAATTTGGATGTTTTCCACCCCTGCCTTAGTGTACTGACTAGGACTTCCAGTGCCCTCTCTGGGCTCTCGTATCACAAAATAAAAGTGGTGAGAGCAGGCATCCTTGCTTTGTTCCCAATGTTAGGGAATAGAATTTTCAGTATTTCACAATTAAGCATGTTGCTACCTGTACGTTTTTGTAGATGTAGGTTAAAAAACTTTCCTGCTATTTCTATTTTTTCTGAGTTTTTTTTCATCATTAACAAATGACTTAACATTCAAGAGTCAATCAAGGTAATTCACTGCATCAGTAGGATAAAGAGAAAAAAATCCTTGAACTTATATCATCTCAAAAGATGAAGAAAAAGCATTTGATGAAATTCTTCATTCACTTATGATAAAAACACTTAGCAAACTATGACTAGAACTTCCTTAAAGTAATATAGAGTTTCTACCAGAATACCTATATAATTATCATACTTCATTATATTTTTATTGGACATCAAGGTATTGATGGATATGGAGAAAATAGAGGGTCCAATAAATTGGAAGTCCAATGAGTTAGGAGAAAGGGTGTTTGAGAGAAATTGAGGGAATGAGATGAAGGAAAAAAGTGGAAATTTAAATACATTATTTTGGAGCAGTTCCAGGTGATGACAAATACCAGAATATGGTTACAGGATGGGGTGACTGCAGTTGAATAGAGATGTGCATTTTCCCACTGCTCAAAAAGGCATAGAAATCCTACTCAAGGCTCTCTGTGTTGAGCCTTCAGGGCAGTGTTGTACAAATACACCTTCTGTGATGATGAAAATGTTCTATAAGTGCATTCTCAAATGCAGTAGCAAGTAGCTACACATGGCTATTAGAAACTGAATTTTTAACTTTATTTAATTCAGATTTAAGTCACCACATATATTTAGTGGCTACCTTATTGGATAGCATAACTTCAGGGTGTCAATCTGTACCCTGGTGGAGCAGAAGAAGAATGGCCTTTTCCCAAGACTGTCACAAAATCTCACTTAAACAATTCCTAAGGCTTTTACCTTGAACCTAACTCTTTCCAAGGACCAAAATACCAAATCATTAGGCTGTTAAGACACAGAGGGGATAGGAAATGCTCTATTACTTCTATTTTCATATATGATTTCCTTCTTTCTCCTCTATTTTCTCCTTTCAATTTCCTGCTATCTCTCAGGATCAAGGATCAAGCACAATGTCAGATATTATAATCACTCAATATGTGGTAGCTATTATAATAGACTTTTCTAATTATAAACAATACCATAATGAACATCTTTTAATGTAAATATTTGAAAACATCTATGATTACTTCTATGGTGTACTATTCTAGCACCAAAATTACTGATTCAAAGAGTGTAAGCTTTTAAAAACTCACTTTTCAAATAGCTTTCCAGAAGGATTCTATCAGTAACAGTCCCTCCATATATATTGCACTTCTCAATTTATATCTGTCATATCTTTTTTTCAATCTTAGATTATTAGTTGCAAAATGGAAACTCACTGTTGTTTCATTTTTCACTTATTTGATTATAGAACATATTTATGCTAATTCCATAAGAACTTACGATAAAGTCCTCTAATGTATTTCATATGACCCAGGTATTATTTCCTTCATCTCTTTCTAGTTATCTTTGGCTCAAACTCAGAATAATATTTTTTTATCCTCAAATGGCAAAAATGTGTGTCCTCTTGAACAGCACCAGTATAGCATTTGGTTTTCTGTAATAGGAATCCTGATTAGCCCTATTTTCTGGTATATTCTTAAGACTACAGGCCACACAATAAACATTTTTTTTCCTGGAAATTCTAACCTTACTGGATAATTCTCAAGTTATTTGCTCTCACGTGATATAACAAAGACCAGTCACAATCCCCGACATTGTCTTTGGAGCAAAAGAATTACAGAATTCTCCTGTTCTCAACTACTGCTAATCAAGGAGCCTGTGAAATTCCAGTATGACCTGACTTCCTTGAATCATCTTGTCCATTTTCCTCAGGCTTCTCTAAGTGTGTCGTGTCCCATGGACTTCACGGCTTCAGATGTTCTCTTGGATATCTGTAGCTGCCTAACAATTTTCATAACACAACACACTGGCTAGTTTAATCAATCATTCCATAAGCGAGGACTAGAAGAGCTGGTAGGTTTGAGAGTAAAGAAGTCCTAGGTAGATGGGAGCTGACGTTATGGCTACAAATCAAAAGCACATACCAAGATCCAAGTGGAAATTACCTGTATAGTACTGATGATTGTGAAATTCTTCAGCCAGTAGGTGGAAGCAGACTCCTGTCTGTAAAGAGGGAAACTATAAACAGCTCACATATCTGAGTAGTTATTTAGCACTTTGCAGTAAAAGCAGCTTTCATTCTCCAGGAATCTGCTCTCTCTTGGGCAATATTTATGCAGCCACTAATCCCTATTCAAAGGAGATTAGGAGCCTTCACAAGTTTAACCCATGCCTAGGATATTACAATATTTTCTATGCAACCTCAGGTTAGGTGAAGTAAACATAACAAAAGACTAAAACATCATCTGAGTAGGTTTTTAATGCTAAGAAGTTAATCATTTACCTGGTAAATGAGTTCTATCCTTACCTCATTCTCCTAAAGGCACAGTGCTATTTGATTTAGGGTCTGGAAGGCAGGATTGGACTAGGAAGGGCAAATCCACAGAGAAGGAGGTAAGTGGGAGGGAAAATGTGATTTAGTAATGGGGATGATGTTGATACCTATCAGGGTTCTTGGCCTTCCCCAAGCAATAGAAATTGATAAGAGGCCAGACAAGAAATTCAGGCAAGGCTCTATTGGGGCTCCTGCAGTGTCAGGGGTGAGTCAAAAACAAGTAAGTTTCCTTTACTCGCTCCCCTAGAGGGAGAGCTGGTTCATTACATGGGGTGAGGGTAGGGGTGTGTCAGGTTGAAGGGGGTTGCTTAGGTGGTTTGCCCACCCCTTTGGTGATGTTCTGTGCAGGGGGCATGGGAAGTACCTTGTTTTTGCTCCTGGTTCTTCAGAAGTGGCAGTTGGTTGTTTTTGGTCTTTTTGTGTTTTGCTGTCCATAATTTACCCCAAATGTGAATTCACACAGTTTTTAGTCCCTTATAGTTTCCTTGCATTCTGTTGTTTGAGGAGACTTTTGTCCAGGTGGAAGCAATGCAGCAAAGGGTCCCAGGTCCCAGGTCCCAGCCTGTCTCAGTGTGACCATTGAGCTCCATGAGGGCAGGGATATATCTATAATGTTTCCTTCAAAGGCTAAGATACAGTTCCAGATACATAGTGGATACCCGTTAAATATTTGTTAATAAAATTGTGAATAATTAAATAGATGTTTGAATGGTGTCCCTTCTCAGGATTTGATAGTTCAGCAGTATCTTTTGTAAAATGTATATAATAAGAAGTTGAAGGGCAATGGAGAACGATGATGTGGGAGGCTGAAGAATGATCTCAGAAGATATCCACATCTTAATCCCTGGACCCTGTGAATGTTAATTTATATGGCAAAAGTCATTTTACAAATATAATTAAGGATCTTAATGTGAGGAGAGTATCCTGGATAATCTGGATGGGTCCTAAATGTAATCAAAAGTGTCATTTAAGAGGCAGGTAGAGGGAGATTTGAACATGGAGGAAAAAGGTCACGAGTCAAGGAATACAAGAGGTCACTAGGACCTGAAAACGCAAGGAAACAGATTCCCTCTCTTCTGAGATTCCAGAAGAAACCAGCCCTGCTGACACCTTGACATCAGCCCAGTGAAACGAATTTCAGACTTGTGACTTCAGAGCTGTAAGAAAACACATCTGTGTTGTGTTAAATCACTAAGTTTGTGATACTTTGTATGACAGTAATAGGAAAATAATACAGGTGGTAACTGTCATCTTCATCCCTCATCTCTCTTCCTCTGCTGGCCTCCAAGGTTGGATATAACCAATGGAATATGAAGTCAAGGCCATCTAGTCAACATCATCTGTCCTAGAAGGAAAGACACAGCCAGTGGGATAGGCAATGTCAGAGAAAAAACTCTGATATTGGAGTCCCAGCCAGGTCAGCCTCAGGGTAAAGGAGTAGAGTCCTTTAACACATAACTGAATTTTGGAACACGATTACAAATACATTAGTAACTTAAAGGCTGGGGAAAGTCAACTTTATTTCCATATGTTGAGAAATATAGGCTTGAGCTGATCTCTGATTATTTGTGTCATCTTTATACATTAGGAACTTTTACATCAGTCTTGGGATTATGGAAAGTAGCTGAATACTGGAGACTGAATACAACCTACTAGTGCTGAAGACTCAACTCATTCAACTGACACAAGTTTATTGAGTAGTACTAATATGCTAACCAATGTATGCAGAGCTGGGCATCTACACAGACAAATAAGTTATGTTCACATCCTCAAGAAGCTCACAGACTGATGGTAGATAAAATGAATGACCTTGTGTTGTGCTACTCCCTAAGTAATACTCTTGATCATGCATGGACAAACTATCAAATCCTTAAATTTCATTGAATGCAGTTCAAGAGTCAGTAAAATGTTCAAACTAAATGCTAGAGGATTAAGAATAGCAGGGGCTGGGGGTGGTCTTATAGTAATAGCTTATTGATCATTACTTTCTGCTCCTCTAGATCAGTGGTCAGCAAATTACATACTGAGGGCCAAAAGTAACCCCTTGATGGTTTTCTCAAAAAAATGTTTTATTGGAACACAGCCATGCTCATTCATTTATGTATTGTCTTTGGCTGCTTTCATGCTACAATGGCAGAGTTAATTGGTTGTAACAGAGATCATGTGGCCTACCTCGAATGTATACTGTCTGCCCTCTTTTTAGAAAAAGTTTGCTAACCCCTGCCTTTGTGAATTTTATCCCTTTCTAGCTATTGGTGTTACTCTCTATGCTGGGCTCCATATCAAAACCTATAATGAGTAAAAACCTATAACATCAATTATTTGGTGACTTGACTCAGAGTGGAGCCTGAGACTGACCTACATTCCACTCTCTTAGTCAAATTCTCTAAGGACTCCGTCTTTCCCAGGTTAATGACATTAAAACCTACCTTATCCTTCCATGACCCAATATAATAACAAGTATGGAAGTATTTTCCTTATAGGTCTTCCCGCTTGCAAAAGGCACATACACATAGTAATGTCAGGGTAATTTCCTCACAGGCAAATTAAGTTTGAGACATCTATGGTTAAATAGAAATGTGTCCAACAGACAGCTCTAGATTAGAAATGTCACTCTTAGGAAACATGGTAGAAAAAAATCTTTGAATACAAAAGAAATCACTCAGGGGAGGGTGCAAGTATGAGTATAATAAAGGTAAATTCAGAAGAGATAGAAATGAAGGAGAAGCTGAGAGCAAGCAGTCAGAGAAGTAGGAGAGGGTCCAAAAGAGAATGCAGTCAGGGAAGCCTAGAGAGCTGACATCATCAAGTAAAAAGAGTTAAAGGTATTGAGTGCTGAAGAAAGATTGAAAAAATGGATAAGGGACTTCCCTCGTGGTCCAGTAGTAAAGAATCTGCCTTACAATGCAGGGGCTGTAGGTTTGATCCCTGCTCAGGGAACTAAGATCCCACAAGCCGTGGGGCAACTAAACCCACACGCCACAACTACTGAGCTCGCATGCCTCAACAAGAGAGCCCACGTGCCACAAGCTACAGAGCCCACGTGCTCTGGAGCCCATGCACCACAACTGGAGAAGAGAAAACCTGCATGCCACAACTACAGAGGAGCCTGCGCGCCACAACGAACGATTCTGCCTGCCTCAACGAAGATCCCACGTGCCACAACTAAGATCCGACGCAACCAAAAATAAATAAAATAAATAAAAATAAATCTTTAAAAAAAAAAGAAAGAAAAAGTGGCTAAAATTCATATATTGAGTTGGAAACTTTGTTATCTGGAAATTGGATTATAGTGTATTGTAGGATGATTACGTATTGAGCTTGAGCACATCTTGGCCATCTTAGAACATGGCAGCATTGTAGCAAGAGTGTAGATTTCAATCCCAGGTCTGCTGTGTACTCTCTGTGCAACTTTGTCGAAATTTGTTAACCTCACTTGGCCTCAGTGCCCTCCTCATTTTGAACACAGGAATAAGAGTTGTACACACATCTAGACTGTCCTGATCAGTAAATGAGGTGCTATATTTACATCAGTTAGCACAATGCCTATGCATAGTGATTAATAAATACTTATTAACATTCTACAGAAATATTTTTGGAAACCGAGCTACAGTATAAGAAGAGGGATAAAACAGAAACTAGAGGGAGCTGTCGGAACTAGAGACTTGTTTTACTTTCTCTTGTCTTTTTTTTTAATATTTAATAGCTGGCGAGAAAGGAACTTACCATCTAGTGGGAATATAATGTAGGAGAAAAGCTGAAAGCTGGAGCAGTACTTTATTTCACACCCAGAGCTTTTATAAATTTCCTGCATCAATTTCTTGAGCAGTCTACAAGTTAGAGGACCAGGAAGCATGGAAATAGCAGGAAAAAGGAAGAATGCAGGTACAGGGACTCATTAACAGCAATGGATGTCCCTTGCTATTTGGGAAATTCCTGAGGACTGTAGAATGTTTTGATAAAGGCAAAGAATGGGTGCCCCTGTAGTGAGGGTGACTCAATTCCCTGAGGTACCGTGAAGTGGGGAGGAGGGTAGGTGTTGTCTAAGTACAGATACAGTACTTGCCCAGCTCCTAGGTGATCATGGCCCAGATTTAGAATGGCAAAGACTCCATTTCAGAATTGCAGTAAACTATATACTTTCAAAACGGCCAGGGTTCTGGCAGGGTGTTGTTGTTTTTTTTTAATATGTGTTTCTGAATAAGGCAAAAACAGATGCACTTGTTCACCTCCTGAATACTTTTCTGTCTTGGAATTGGAATCTTTCACTACTTTGGATTTTGCTTATGAAGCATGGAGTATGTTCCAATCACAGTGGCCTTAGGCATGAAATAAATCAATGCCTGGATTTTTAAAATGTGGATTTAACTCAAGCCAGACCTGGCCTAAAGCACTGTATAACCTAAGATTTAGTTGTACTGATGTTGGAGGCTGAATGCTAGAAAATGCAATCTATTAAAGGGTCTTATGTGCAGATGCACCTGAGTAGCCTCAGTTGTAAAGTCCAATTAATTGTAAATAACACCTTAATAAAGCCTTTCTGTAAAGAGTAACTCATGTAAAACTTTGGGTAAAATGTTTGTTAGCTTCCAGTATGTGACATCTATTTACATATTTTTCAGGGACAAATTGATTCTTTTTTAATGGAGAAGTCTTCTGCATCCCTAGATATTTCTCCATTGTCCTTCCTACCTCTTTCAAGTCTGGGATGTTTTATTCATTCAATTTTTGGGTGCTTACTCTGTTCCAAGTTCATTACAGTGGAGAATAACAACTATTCCTTGACACTTTGTGGAGCTTGCAGACAATAAATGAATTAGCAAAAAGATCTATATTGGGGCTTCCCTGGTAGCGCAATGGTTGAGAGTCCGCCTGCCGATGCTAGGGGAGACGGGTTCGTGCCCCGGTCTGGGAAGATCCCACATGCCGCGGAGCGCCTGGGCCCGTGAGCCATGGCTGCTGAGCCTGCGCGTCCGGAGCCTGTGCTCCACAACGGGAGAGGCCACAACAGTGAGAGGCCCGCGTACAGCAAAAATACAAATGAATGCATATACAAAACAGAAAGATTCACATACATAGAAAACAAACTTGTGGTTACAAAAGGGTAGAAGGAAGGGGTTAGGGACAAATTAAGGGTATGGGATTAACAGATACTATTATATATAAAATAGGTAAAAAAAAAAAAAAAAAAAAAAAAGATCTATATTGAGGAGTGATAACTGCTATAAAGAGAAATGAGTAAGGTTAAGGGGATAAAGAGGGCCAGTGCATACTATTTTAGAGAAGGTGGTCAGGGAAGACCGCCAAAAAGCTGAGGTTGGAACAAAGAAGGAGTGAGAGATCAAGTCCTAGGGGGAAAAATATTGCAGGCAGAAGACTCAGGAGGTGCAAAGACCCATGACTTAGGGGCCGCTTGATGTGTTGAGGGAACAGAGAGAGGGCCCAAGTGGAACAGAGTATGTACGGGTAGAATGAGAGGAAATGAGATTTGAGAGGCAGCTGTGCTTAGTTGATGGAAGGCCCATGAAAACATTAAATATATAGAATCAACAATTATATGCTATATTAGTGTGAGTGCTCTATTTACAAAGTTATCAGAGTTTCTCCGTTTTTATCCCAGGCTTGTCCACCTTGAATTTCAGTCTTTGACTTTCAACTCAGGTTGATCAATGGTGGGCCTGGGTGAGAGATTACAGGACGTCAGGTGCCCAGCCAGCAAGCTCAGCACAGTCAGTAAGTAACCGGATGTTTTCGGACTATGAGACCTTTCACTTCCGGGGCCCTCATCCTCCTATATGTTCACTAACAATTTCTGAGATGCCCTCTAGTGCTGATACTCTAATTACCATGGTGATAGGTGCTCTGTGTTCATTAGCCAGCCCTACTGCTGTTACAGGGTTTTTTGCAGGGTGTGAGCTACCAAACATTCTTCTTTACCCACAAATCAACCGTTTTAGCCAGCCCAGAAATCTCAGCTAGAAAAAAAAAGGGAAAAAGAAAACAACAGGAGAGGAAAACTAATTTTGTTATTTAAGTACAGGAAAAAAATGTGGAATGGAGGTAAAATTTGATTTTATCACAATCAAAACTGAATATCATGAATATGGCATCGTATCACGGTCTCTGCTGGTTTGGGACTTTAAAAAAGTTTCAGTCAGGTTTGGTAAGTGTCTAGAACACTGAACTAGGCATCAGAAGATGCAGGGTTTGGCTCTTGCTCTACCAATACCTGACTCTATGACCTTAGCAAGTAAGGTTAACTTGTGTAATCCTCTTATAGTCAGGTTTTTCATGTATAATGGGAAAAAATATTATCAATCCTTATGTGAAATTAAGAGAAAAAATATATGGTAAAATGCTTTATAGACTTTAAAGAAATGGGCAAAAATGAAGAATTATATAGAGGGACTTCCTGACGGTTCAGTGGTTAAGACACTGCGCTTCCACTGCAGGGGGCACGGGTTCATTCCCTGGTCGGGGAACTAAGATCCCGCATGCTGTGCAGCCAAAAAAATAAAAAAGAATTATATAGAAATGATAGAAATGCTGCAAGATAAAATACATATCTAAATTAAAATTGAGGTTTTTTTTGGAAAAGTGATTTGTAGAGTTCATCAAATATCTAGCTGCTTAGGTAATAGAAAATAGTGTTTCCTTATTGGTTATGTTTTTTTCAGTGTGGTCAAAATTTCAAAGATCCAGAAAAACTTTAGAGCACTTAACCTATTTCTATTTCCATATTCTATTTCATTCTAGTCTATTCTTGCCAAATTCTTCCTGCAGTGAATTCAATAAAGAATATAGAAATTTCAGGAAGAATTAGGTAAGGTGTGATTTTATAATCTTGTTCACAATTCCTAAAGGAAGTTTATTTTTCCTATATCATTAGTTCATTCATTTACTCAACACTGAGTTTTGTAACATGTGTCCAGTAATATACAAGATGGTATAGATTAATAAAAGAATCTCTACCATCAGTCTGTACTGGGCCACTACCTGGTACTTTGGGGGTGCAGTGAGGCTGAGGTCCAGGGAAAGCTGACTAGAGGTGACTGAACTAAATCATCATGGAGGAGGAGGAATTAACAAGGTCCTTGCTCAGGATGTGATGCTGCTGGTCTGTGCGGCTAGTTAGAAGTGCAGAATCTCAGGCCTCACCCCAGAACCACTGAATCACATTTGTTTTTCAAACAAGATCTCCAGGTGATTCATAGGCATAATAAAGTTTGAGAAGCCCTGAGCTGGGTAAAAAAGGTGAAAAAAAGGAGAAAGGGTTTTCTAGGCCAAAAAAAATAGCAGGTCTGAACAGCACATTTAGGAAACTACATGTAGTACAATACAATAGGCCATGGGATCTAGTGAAGAATTTGAGTGAGGGTTTTTGTGGGAGATGGAGTGAAAAGGTCATCATGGACCAGATCCTGAAAGGCCACATTTTACCAAGGATGTCTGAGGTTTCCTGAAAATGTTGGAAGGCTACCGGATGATTTTTTAAAATTAATTAATTAATGTATCTTATTTTTGGCTGCATTGGGTCTTCGTTGCTGTGCGCGGGCTTTCGTTGCGGCGAGCAGGGGCTAATCTTCGTTGCAATGAGTGGGCTTCTCATGGTGGTGGCTTCTCTTGTTGCAGAGCACGGACTCTAGGTGCACAGGCTTCAGTAGTTGTGGCACGCAGGCTCAGTAGTTGTGGCGCACAGGCTTTGTTGCTCTGCAGCATGTGGGATCTTCCCAGACCAGGGCTCGAACCCGTGTCCCTGGCATTGGCAGGCGGATTCTTAACCACTGCGCCACCAGGGAAGTCCTTACCAGATGATTTTGAATAGCAGATTTAAATCATAAGCAGATTTAAATTTTAGTTGTATGACATATATATCACTGGCTTTTCTATCAGACAAGAAAAAAATGACATAAGAAGTATCAACTTTGAAAAGGAGTCAAAATAACACTCTTT
>NW_006781351.1:112861-119417 GCF_000442215.2 Lipotes vexillifer
ATAGATACTCTCTCTGATCACCTTCCAAGAAACACCTAGAGAATCAATTGAGCAAAACTAGACCAATAATGGACTTTGGTAAAGAAGGCCAGTTAAAATATTAACATGAAGCTCCTAATAGCTTTGCTAAATCTGTTACACAGAAAATAGAATAAAAGATCCTAAATAATCTTTTAGAAAATAAAATAGGCAACACTGTAAAGCAGTTATGCTCTAATCAAGATGTTAAATTTAAAAAAAGAAAAGAAAATAGAAGAGAATAAAACATTCCAAATTATATTAACAACATAAATATTGAAGACTATAAGTAAACTTAGAAATATTTGGTGTGTACATATTTTTTTAAAGCATAAAATTTTATTGAGAAACATAAACCATGTTGCTAATGGGAAGATTCAATGTTATAAAAATATCGGTTTCTAGGGTTGGTGCTAGGAGATTATGTGACACTGTGATTTATAGTAAGAACAGAGCTCCTAAAACCATTGGAATTTCCTAAGTGATAAAAGTGATAAAGTTGAAAGGGGCATTTTTGTTCTTCATAACAAGCCCCTTTCAACCACCTGAGTTTATGTTAATGAGGTAATTTTAGGAAAGTCCCTAAGGAAGTGGGGCTGGTTGCCAGGGGAACCAAATACTTGAACCACTGCAACTTTCAGGTCTGCCTCCCCACCACCTCCAGGGATGGGAGAGAGGCAGGAGGTTGAGTTAATCACTATGACTTAATCAATCTTGCTTACTTATGAAACTTCCATTAAAAAAAAAAAAACCCAAACGATGCGCGGTTTCAGAGAACTTCCATGTTGGTAAACCCTTGGAAGAGCTGGGAGGGTGATGTACCTGGAAAGAACATGAAAGCTACATACTCCTTCCCACATACCTTGCCCCATGCATTTCTTCCATTTGGCTGCTCTTGAGTGGTATCCTCTCATAATAAATCAGTAATCTAGTAAGTCTTCCTGAGTTCTGTGAGCTGTCTAGGGCATACCTCGTTTTATTGTGTGTATGGTCAGGCCATTCACGGTGGCTGTTCTCTTGCTCTCTGTACATCCCGGGCTTGACCAGTAAACGCCTGCTTCACCTACACCCTACTCACTTGACTGACTTTCCTACATACTTGCTGCAGGTTCCAACCAGTGATTGCTCTTATCAAAGGGGCAGTAAGGGGCGTGCCCCTCTGCTAGTTTCCCTGGTAACTGACGAGCCAACCTGATGTCAATTCCCACTATAACTGGTAACCTCCCCCACCCCGCCCCGGAAACAAGATTGCCGCCGTGTCATGCCGTCCATCTGCTTCCCTGCGTGGGGTGTTGTGTCAGGACCTTGCTTCAGAGAGGTAAGCTACCCCCCGCGCCCCCATCCGTTAAACCATTGATGTCTCTGCCACTGACTTCGGGCTCTTCTTTCTTGAAGCTGGGCAAGTACAGGTCTTGGAGGCCTGCGGCGTGCAGCCCAATTTGTGCTTCACAGATAACTGCGTCTTTTACAAATTGAGGGTTTGCAGCAACCCTGTGTCAAACAAGTCTACTGGCTCTGTTTTTCCAACAGCATTTGCTCACATATATCTCTGTGTCACATTTTGGTAATTCTTAAAATATTTCAAATGTCTTCATTATTATGGTGAGCTGTGATCAGTGATCTTCGATGTTACTACTATGCATGACTTGCTGAAGGGTGTTGGTTAGCATTTTTCTAGCAATATAAAATATTTTTAAATTAAGGTATGTACATTGTTTTTTTAGACCTACTGCGATGGCACACTTAATAGACTGTATTCACTTTATGTCTGTGGTCTGGAACCGAATGCGCAATATCTCCGAGGTTTGCCTGTATTGAACCTGAAACAGTGTTTGTGGTCATCTTTGATTAATAGCCAGATGGTCAGAAGCACAGGTGATTGTCCTCTGTAGGCGGGGCCCAGTCTTGTCGGATGAGCTCTTAATCTGTGGGATCTGACAGTTACTCCAGGTAGATAAAATTGAGTTAAATTGTAGGACACCCAGCTGGTGCTGGAGAATTGGTCGGTGTGCAGGAAAAAAAAAACCCTACTTGAGAAAAATGAGGTTTTTCTTTTAGTTTAAATATTGTATAGAGTACAGAGAAGAAACAGGTAGTTTTTCTCTCTCTTTTAGATTAGTAGTCTCAATTGGATATTTTTGGAACCTGACAAAATAATCCTAAACTTATTCAGAAAAAAAGAATGAACATATTTAAGAAATTTTAGAAATGAATCATACGAAAGAAGACATGAGTTGTCAGAAATTAAAATGTAGTTTTACATTTTACAGATATAATTCTTATATAGAGTGACCCTAGACAGAAACAGTACCTTAGAACATGAGTGTATTTGGTGATAGGGTCTTTAAAGGTGTGATTAAGTTAAAATGAGGCCATTAGAATGGGCCTGAACACAATTTGTCTGGTTCTTATAACAAGAGGAGATTAGGACAGAAAAAGAGACATCAGGGATGCATATACACAGAGAAAAGACCTTGTGAGCACAGTGAGAAGGCAGCTGTCTGCAAGCTGGGAGCCCTCAAAAGAAACAAACCCTGCCAAACCTTGACCTTGGGCTGCTAGCCTCCAGACTGTGCAAAAATAAATTTCTGTTGTTTGAACCACCCAGTATGGTATTTTGTTATGGCAGCTATAGCAAACTAATACAGCTCCCAAATTAGAAAAATAATTATTTTACATGGGACACAGTAATGTGTTATCTTATCATTAATAAGATAACTACCAAAACAAACATATAAGCAAGGCTGTGAACACAATCTTTAAAAGAAGAGATATGACCAGTACACGTATAAAAGTTTTAACTCACTGGCAAAGACATGGAAATCAAAACATTGAGATGCCATTTTTAATTTATAAAATTGATAGATTAGTGAAGTTTGAGGAGAGCTAATCTTTCAAATGCTGTTTGTGTAAGGCTCTACTGTCTTTGCCTTTTGGAATGCTGTTGGTTAATATGTTTGAAACATTCTATGCCTAGTAGTCTATTTTAAATAAATAAATAAAGATTAGGAAAGGATGCATGAAATTTTCCTTGTAAATTTGTTTATATAGCAAAAAGATTTAGAAAGTAAAAATAATTTATTAATAACTTAAGTCTTAAATCCTTAATTACATTAGTAAAAAAAATCTTGGACTTGTGGGTAGGAGATAGGAAGTAAAAACTTTTTAGTTAAATTTTTTTAAAAAGTTTAGCTTTATTGATCTGTAACTGATGTATATCCATTCATGTGTGACAGACACGTAGTTGTTTTCATATCTTGTCTATTGTGAATAATGCTGCAATGAACATGGGAGGGTAGATATCTCTTTGAGATATTGTTTTCATTTCCTTTGGCTATATTCCCAGAAATGAAATTCCTGGATCATATGGTAGTTCTATTTTTAATTTTTTGAGGAATCTCCATACTGTTTTCCATAGTGGCTGAAAAATTTGTACATTCCTACCAACAGTGTACAAGGGTTCTCTTTTCTCCACATCTTTACCAACACTTGTTAGGTCTTGCCTTTTTTGATGATAGCCGTTTTAACAGGTATGAGGTGGTATCTCATTGTGGTTTTGATTTGATGGTTTCCCTGATGGTTAGTAATGTTGAGCACCTTTTCATGTATCTGTTAGCTATTTGTATATCTTCTTTGGAAAATGTCTGTTCAGATCCTGTGCCCATTTTTTAATCATATTGTTTGTGTTCTACTGTTGAGTTGTATGAGTTCTTTATATATTTTGGGTATTCACCACTTATATGATTTTCTTCTATTCCATAGGTTGCCTTTTCATTTTGTTGAGGGTTTCCTGTGCAGAAGCTTTTTAGTTTGATGTAGTCCCACTTATTTATTTTTGCTATCGTTGTGCTTGCTTTGGGTGCTTTGGGTGCAAATCTAAAAAACTATGCCATGACTAATGTCAAGGAGCTTACCCCAATGTTTTCTTCTAGGAGCTTTATGGTTTCAGGTCTTACATTTAAGTCTTTTAAATTTAACGTTTTAAATGTCTAATCATACATAAAGAGAGTCAACAGACAGTATTATCTGATTCTTGGAATTTTTAAAAGAGAATATCAAAGTATATTTTTATAATTTTGGGATAACCAATGGCAGAATATTTTTCAGAGTGCGAAAGAAGAGGCTATGGCTTCTATAATTCTGAGAAATAAAAGCAAAAAAGATAGTACATATAGCATATGGAAGAATGAAAGGAAAACATAAGGGAAAAAATTTAATGAACAATATAGCAAAAATAAAGCCAAACATTATATGTGATAATTAAGTATCTTATTACTAGACAAAATTTTAGATAAAATAAAATTCAATTCTGTACTGTTAACAAATATCGAACCTTAAACAAAACACAGGAAATTTTAAAAAATAATGCTAGGACCAAAGATATATCAAGTAAACACAATCAATAAAGAAAGCAGAAATGGCAATGTTAATTAATTGAGAATTCATTTATTTAAAATACAATTCAAAGAAAAGTTATTAACTATGACAAAGTTTTAAAAATCAAATATATGCCTTATAAGGATACAATATTTATGAAACACAACATTCAATTCTACAAATAAACCCTTTTTTAAAAGTGGAAGCAATTCACAAAAATTCATTCAATTGTAATCAGAAGATCTTGACTCTCAAGCCTTGAAGAGAAAACAGGAAAGAAAATAAGTATCAAAAGATGTGAATGGTATAAAATTTAATTGATTTGGTTTGGTAAATAGATACCTAGTCTTATCATCTATAATCAGTGAACATACTTGATTTTTAAAATCTGGACATTTTCACAAATTGATGGTGATTTGGCTTAAACCCTCAAATTTCCAAAATAATAAATTGAATAGGCTACATTCCCTAATTATAAATGTAATTAATCTAAAAATTAAAAGTTTAAACAGAAATATCTAAACACAGGGAAATTTTAAATCATTCTCCTTTTAGAGCAGATAGGAATTTTGAATCAAATAGAAAATCAAGAATGCATTTGTAAACAGGAAAACATCATTGGTACTACAGCATGGCAAACCTTTGTGTTATGAACAAAGCTGGACATTGACATATTAAAATTTTTATTGCTAAGCTAGTGCATACAGTTGTAAGACTACAAATTAAGTATTTAGGTAAAGAGTTTCTTGAAAAGCATGCCTAAAGAAAGCAGAAGGAAAAGAAGTAAAGTAAAATACAAAAATTAAACAATTAAATAGCAAATCACAAATGCCATTTCTCTGAAAAGTCCAATGGAATAAGTTCCTGGCAAGCATAATATGCAAAAAAGACAAACTCAAATACACAAAATTAAGAAGGGGAAAAGGGTATAAGAATTATCTTAATTGCTCTAAGTTTATAGTAATAAAAATGTCTTTTAAAAATCTGGAAGATTTTTATAGAAAAAATACAAATGTTGAAAGTTGAATCAGTAAGCTGATTTTTTTTTAAAGCTACAATAACCAATCAACAACTTTTCAAGGATTATTTCTCAAAAAGGCTAAAAACATTTTTTCAAATGTGAAAGGAACAGAAAATTCCTATGTTGTAAAATCTTTTCCAGACTTTTAAAAACAAAATAGTTTTCTAGTTAATTTTATAAAACTGCATAATCCTGACAGAAGCTGATAAAGATAGCAAAAGATTTTACAAAGAGGAGGATAAACTTGTGTTTTCCAAATATATTGTACTGAAAATTAGTTAGGTCCAAGACTTGTTAATAAAACAGTGGATTCAATGCCAAATAAGTTTGAGATACACATCCCCTTTAGTAGACTGGCAACGTACCACATCACATTAAACAATCTGAGAGATTCGGCAATCATATGAGAGCTATCATTAACTCAGTATATTCCGAAATTATTCAAACATAAAACACTTTTAAACATCACACTTATTAATATTTAAATATGCTAATGTGCCCCCATTGCCTCATTAAATATGTGTTTCCCTCTTTTTCATTTTTTTCTAATGGTAGGTTTCATGACTTCAACAGTCCTTTCCTAGATTTAATGGTTGCAGAGTTGGCTCTAATTGTCATCATTCTTAACAATGTAAAAGTAAAGGTACTTTACCCAGAAAGAGGGAGATGGGCCAGAGTTTGGAGACACGGAGGGAAGGGAGGGAACCTCTAAGGTCTTCATTTTGAGAAATGGGGAAACATATGATACTCAATGTTTATTGAACAAGAAATGGAGGTATTGGTATGACATTTGAGGTACTCAGAATAGTGACCCCAGCATGTACAGATTACAGGGGGAAGAACAACGGGGCATAAGTAAGTGACATTAGTTCTAATCTGTCAGAATAGAGAGTCAGTAAACATTGCCCACGTTAATAAATCAGGAAAGTGGTATGTGCATATTATTTAAAGATACTGGGCTTCCCTGGTGGCGCAGTGCTTGAGGGTCCGCCTGCCGATGCAGGAGATGCGGGTTCGTGCCCCGTTTCGGGAAGATCCCACATGCCGCGGAGCGGCTGGGCCCGTGAGCCATGGCCGCTGAGCCTGCGCGTCCGGAGCCTGTGCTCCGCAAATGGGAGAGGCCACGACAGTGAGAGGCCC
>NW_006781351.1:119478-180909 GCF_000442215.2 Lipotes vexillifer
ACCGCAAGAAAAAAAAAAAAAAAAAAAGAAACTGGAAGTGACCATCACCATCAGAAACAAACCAAACTGGTTAGAAGTAATTCCCTTTGAGGAATAGAAGTGAAGGTGGTGTGAAGGACTGTTACTTCTCATTTTAAATCATTTTGTACCATTTGATTTCTTTTTAACCATGTGCATGGTTTAGCATGCTAAAACTTCTCTAATGTCTATGTACAAAATTTGACTTTCAGCGAAGTTAGTGGAAGACAACAATTTAGGATCTAGATTAATATGGGGATAATGTTGCTGTTTGAATTTGATAAACCTCAGTTTAAATCTTGGCTTTACCAGCTACGAGAAAATATTGGCTTTGCACAAGTAACTAAAACTCTTTAAGCTTCCTCTGAACATACCAGTACTTATACCTAACACGTAAGGTTATTTTGACCTTTGAAATTGAGATAATGTGTCTAAAGCACTCAGCACACATAAAGAGAGTGCTTAATATTTGTTATATTTATTATTACAATTATAACTGTACATGCTACAATCAACTTATTCTTTCAATCTTCTTTTATGTCTGAGTCTATAAATTTATAATAAGTGGGGATTTCTTAACTGCTCATGTCACAAAAATTCTTCCAACTGTTTTTAGAGGTTTCAGATTGTTTGTTTTTATTACCTGCTTTAGAGGCATCATGATGTAATGGAAGAACCCAGCATTAGTTTGACTGCCTCCACCTTGGGCAAGTCTTTTAATCCAATTGAAGTCACTCCACTTATAAAATGATATTGCTGGAGTGTTTCCTGTCTGAAGGTTAGAGTGAATCAGATGTTCATTTGAGGTGCTGGTCACCTCCAGGGGTCATGACTGTATAATAAATGAATAAAGTAGTGCAACTGTGGGATCCCACATGTCCATCAAGGCCTTACCTCTAATGTTTGGCCCTGGGGCTGAGGGAACTTTTTGACCTCTGAAATGGGGTTTGGTTTCTCAAAAAAAAAAAAAAAAGTGCTTTCTGAGGCATGAAAAGCCTGCTTACTTCTGTCAGCTGAATTTACTCATTTAAAACATTAAGGTTCCTTTTAGTAAATTCACTTTGCCACTAAATGATACCCTCATATGCCATACAAATGAGTTTAGTATGTATAATTCCACTGTTGAATTAACGGTTATGCATAAAAGTATGCTTTTCATTAACAGTTGGTGCTTTTATGAAAAAAATCATTTTAAATATGCTTTATGCTAATTTTTATTTTTCAAGTCATACGAGAGTACATTGGATAGGATCCACTTTAGAAATTTACTTGCAAAGAAGTTATTTTTCAGGATATTGCTACAAAAGCTTTGGAAAATAAAGAGGATGTGGGAGACAGGATGAGGAACTTGAATTTCAATTATATCTCTACAAAAAAAACTCTTGACAAGTGTACCCACTCACCCATTCAGTAAATATCCGCTATGGGTAAGACTGATACTGAGATGACAAAAAGGATTCCTGCTCACAAGTTAGTACAGCAGCAGCAGGTCTGAAGTAGGCCTGCTGGAAACAAACCAAGTCTATTTTCATTTTTAAAAATAGTAAAATATGAAATAATCTGGCACCACCAATTCAAATAAAATGGCAAAATTAATATGTATTTAAAGGAAATTTTCCCTGCTCTCCATCCCCACACTTTTCATCTCTAGTTTTTTCCATTCATCATATTCTCAGGACTGGTATGTAAGGGTAAAATTTATTTGATCCTTCCACTGTGTGAGTAAGGCAACTGCATTTCTTTTTTATTTATTCATTCATTTTTGGCTGCGTTGGGTCTTCGTTGCTGCGCGCGTGCTTTCTCCAGTTGTGGCGATTGGGGGCCACTCTTCAGTGTGGTGCACAGGTTACTCATTGCAGTGGCCTCTCGTGTTGCGGAGCACGGTCTCCAGGTGCACAGGCTTCAGCAGTAGCAGCACACAGGCTTCAGTAGTTGTGGCACACAGGCTCAGTAGTTGTGGCTCATGGGCTAAGAGCGCAGGCTCAGTAGTTGTGGCACACGGGCTTAGTTGCTCCATGGCATGTGGGATCCTCCCTCTGGGGCTCGAACCTGTGTCCCCTGCATTGGCAGACGGATTCTCAACCACTGTACCACCAGGGAAGTCCCGCGACTGCATTTCTGAGCTGGAATTTTGTTGGACTCAGGCTCCCAAGAAATAACTCAAAGAGACTCCTTGTTGGGAGTGCCCTGTTTGTGTGTTCTAAAGGCTGCTAAGAATTGTGGCAGTGGATTCCAAGATTCCACTGCAGGGGAGGGGTGGATCTACCTAAGTTTGCTTTTCTTGGGAAGGTCAGGCCCCTTCTAGGGTGCAGCAGTGGTGGAGGAAGAAAGACATAACACATAGTAGAGCTGAAGATTAAAGATGGTGGACTGCTAAATCTACTAGTTCCAGTGAGAGCAGGACCAGGAAGCCAGTGAACAGGAAATGCCTGGCATGACTTTTTCAGTTACAGAGAAACAGAGAGCTATCTGGCAGACTGTACCAATGGCACCACCCTGCCCAGAAGCCTTGTGACAGATGCCAGGGAGAGCACCAAAAGGGACCACACCATCACTCACCCCATCACCCTGTGTTCCTGTTATAACATCTAAGTTTATTGTAGACTTTCAGAAATTCACTATCAAATATATTTTAGGACCACATCACAATCATAAGTCTGGAGTTGCTTATATACATTAAAATATGGGCAGTATTTAACAATATTTTTTACTCCATTGAATTCATAGAAAGACAGGAAAGCACATTAAATATTAATTTTATTACTTTACAACTATGGTCACTTAAAATTTCACACATAAAATACATGCAGAAGAGTTTGTAATGGTAGAAGGGTTGGTAATTCAAAATTCGAATCCTCCAAGATCATTTACAAATATACATTTCTATATCAATTATTGTATTTCAAAAGAAAGAAGGAGCTTAAAACGAAATCTTCCTCTCCGTGTTGACTCCATCCTAACATCATCATTAAGGTGATATTTGAAGGAGACCAAGATGTCGTTTAATTTTTTTTAAGTATTCTCTTATCCTGGGCAAGTATCTCAGTTTAGAAATTACTTTACACATAGCCATTAAACTATAGTGACAATTGTTCTACTAGAAGTACAGCTAATGTATCAATGGGCACAGGCAAAGTTAAGCAGAATGAGTAAATAATATAAGGAATTTGTTTATAAATTAAAATATTTAAGATTAACTTTACCATCTACACCTTCTGTAACATGATTAATTATATTTGTTATCACGTACCTTATCTAATACTTAGGATCAAAAACAAAGTAGACATCTTTTTGAAAGGAGAAAGAATTTACACATTTAAAACCCTTTTGCTTAAAACTTGTTTGCAGAATTTCCAGAAATTGGAAAACATGGCTTCAAGTCATCATTTGTCTAAAGCTGCGTTTCTTTGCCTGGCCAATAGCTGGGTTGTAGCAAATGATCACTTGTCGTACAGTTTTCCTTCCTGATTCTTGTAGACACCATTGTTCTTTCTCTCTTGGTTCTGAAGCTTCTGTGTTTTGAAACATACTTTTTCTTTAAAGTGAAAAGTACTGCAATACTTAGGAAAATGGACATTGTGCCAAGGATCATGGTTAGTCCCAGATACATATGTCTAGAAGAAGAGAGAATGTCCATCTTAATTATTGCAGCTATTCAACTTTAAATAAAATGTAATAATATCATCCAAAAATATCAATATCAATAAAACTATCATGAGGATGGTTTTAAGAATGCAGATTCAGTGGCTATAAAAGACCTTTCTATGAACATTTGACAGACTATTGAAGGCAGTAAGCTAATATAAAGCAATTTTAGTAGTACCATCATTTTCAGTCACTGATAATTATATAATCCGTCCCATCCTCTCTGTAAATTATTTCCTTAGACCAGGTAACTATATCCCTGTTTGCCCAGAACAGTCCCAGATTATGCTAGTGTTGTCCCAGTGTAGTTTTTAATAGTGCCCCCTTTCACTCTCAAAAGTACCCAGGTTTGCATGATAAATTATGTGGTTACCCTCCCCTCGAAGCTTGCCCAAATTCACTTCTATGGAAAAACTGCAAGAAGCAACATTAAGGGGAAATCAGAGCTCTCAGTAGAGTAGACTGACTTAAGAACAAACCAGAGGTTTCAATCCATTTCTTCCATGAGTAGCCTTTAGTTCTACATTAGATTATAAGACACAAAGGTTTGAAAGGACAGGTTAAATGATTCATGCTGGTTACCTTGTATGTACACTCATAGTCTCTGATTGAATTTCATTGTCTTTGCACTAAAATACAGCCTTAGTAAATGTGAATAAAGTGCCAATTCTCCTCATAGATCAGGTCCCTTTCAAAGACCAAAATAAATTTCTCACATAACATCAAAGCCTAATAAGTCAAGCAAATTTATTTGAGATGGTCAGCTAAATTCACATCCAACTTCCAACTTACACAGTTCAGCACCAAGTTTATTTCTCTAGAGAATACTCAGCTTGTAAAGTGAAAAAAATAAATCCTTCTTGCTTTTAAGCCATTGAAGTATTGCTTTAAGCAATAAGGAAACTAAATGTTTGATGAATTGAACTGAATGATACCATAGTGAAAAAAAACCATGCCCTCAACCCCATACACACTCACACACACAGAGAAAACCTTTTACTTTTATGCATTTCAAGTACTGGAATAATTGAACATCAGTTTGGCAATAAAAGCTGGACAGATTTACAGCCAAATCCAACTCTTGCCCAGAGGGATTATATCTGACGTAAATGGGACAGTTTGGCTCAGTTTGAAAAAGAATAGAATTAAAGCCCAAATGTGACCTAGATTTAAATGCTTCTGAGTTTCAGGGAATTAACTCACTTGTGTGCACAAACTTTGAAAATTCTACTCTATTCTGAAATCTTATGTCATATTTTTTTAAATGATTACTCATTTAAAATGGGAGTCAAGATTAAGAATGGGGGAAAAACAAAAGATCTAGCCAAATAATCAGATAATAACAGAATTATTCTATAAAACAGAACAAACCTTTTTTAAAAAATTTATTTATTTTTATTTTTGGCTGTGCGGGGTCTTCGTTGTGGTGCGCGGGCTTCTCATTGCAGTGGCTTCTCCTCTTATTGCAGAGCACGGCGCACACGGGCTTCAGTAGTTGTGGCACACGGGCTTAGTTGCTCCGTGGCATGTGGGATCTGCTCGGGCCAGGGCTCAAACCCGTGTCCCCTGCATTGGCAGGTGGATTCTTAACCACTGTGCCACCAGGGAAGCCCCAGAAAAAACTTCTTGATTAGACTCTCCTTTTCCTTACAAGCAGTGAAACTACGTGAGGATTATTAGTGCCAATTGCATTGTGCAAACCTGGGATGTGGTAGCCGTGAGATGTGGGAATGAGTTTGATACGGTACCTAAAAGCATTTGAATCATATAATCTGCAGGATCCTCTACTTCCACATCTTTTAAATCCCCATTTGAGGCATGAAGTATCAATCAAAACTCCAAAATATACGGGAGCTGGGATGCCTGCTGTGAGAAAAACAAATAATTGCTACTAAAAATATACGCATATCTTTTTGGTTAGCCTATAATTAATGATTCTTGGAAACCACAGTCAGTCCAAAATTCACTGCTTTGGAGATGACAGGGCATCTGTAGAAAACCAGAATATGTCACCCCAAAATATGCCTCTGGTATAAAGATTATTTTGAGCTGATAATTTTGAGAAACAGAAGTCACAGGAGAAGCTCTGAAGACACAGCATAAGTTTCCTTTTTGTAAGGAAGATGTACACTTACAAAGGAAAATATTTGCAAGGGTCTCTCCCTTTCTGTACCAGGATGAGAAGAATTCCAGATTCAAAAAAGAGCTAACTGACCCCATTTTGCATAAAATCCTGTAAGCAAGAAGATCACATAGATAAAGATATCTAACAGTCAGTTTAGATTATTTGGTATCTTAAATAAAAATTCTCTATATACATTGTCCATCTAAATAGATTATTTGCCACTGAAAAACATTTAGGTGATAACTAACTTTACATTGCTCTTAATAATGTGAAGATGTTCCTCAAGATTCAAATGCTTGCCATCTTCTGTATGTTTTAAAATTTTCATAATGGGAAATTCAAACATTCACAGAATTAGAGAGGATGATGTAATACAACCTCATGTACTGTCACTAACTTCAACAATTACTGATATCAATATTTTGCCACTCCTGTGTTATCTCTCTCCAGTCCCACAACCCAACGTGCATCCAGAAGCTATTTTTTTAAAATATTTTAAGAGATACCTCAGATATCATGTCATTCTCCTTATATGTATCTCAGAACACATCTCTGACATTTTAAAAAATATATCACTCTGCCATTTAACACATAACACATTTTATAATTTCTTTAATCCTATCAAAAATCCACATTCAAACTTTTCTGCATGTCTTCAAAGCATTGTTTTGAAGAGTTGGATCATTCTAATCAGGATTCAAACCAGGTAGGCAGGAATAAAGAGGTAGACATAGAGAATGGACTTGACATGGGGTGGGAGGGCGAAGCTGGGGCGAAGTGAGAGTAGCATCGACATATATACACTACGGAATGTAAAATAGTTGGCTGGTGGGAAGCAGCCGCATAGCACAGGGAGGTCAGCTCTGTGCTTTGAGATGACCTAGAGGGGTGGGATAGGGAGGATGGGAGGGAGGCTCAAGAGGGAGGGGACATGGGCACATGTGTATGCCTACGGCTGATTCGCTTTGTTGTGCAACAGAAACTAACACAGTATTGTGAAGCAATTATATACTCCAATAAAGATCTATTTAAAAAATTTTAGTTGATGGCTCTTTATATCAGCTTCTTCTCCAACTTTCTTTTTTCATACTAATGATTTTTGAAGAAAGACATTTGTCCTGTAGAATATGCCACAGTCTGGATTTGACTGATTGCTTCTTCATGACGTCATTTACTTTGTTCTCCTATCCTTCATTTCTCCAATAACCTGGTAGTTAGCTCCTGCATAGACTCTGGCAGGAACAAGGCACAGGTGGTTCTGTGTGTTCTGGCAGAAGTCACATGCTGTCTACTTGCCACTCTTTGTAATGTTAAAATGGATCTGAGACTCAGATCCTATGCCCTCCATTATGAAGTTTTTCATCCATTTTCACCTATAGCTCTCAGCGAATGTTGATGAGGTCGCAAAACAGATTGTTAAAAATTATATTATTCCTTGTGTAAAATTATTTAGGATTTTTCTATAAAAGAGAATTTTCCTTCATGACTTTATTTGATTACTTTGAAATACAGTTCATAGGAGGAAGGCAGGATAAATGCTCAATTCTTTCCATTTATCAGTTTTAAAAATAATGAATTGATGCCCTAGTATTCTCCAAAATTATTTAGGTATCATTACAGATTTACGTCTTTTTATGTATTCGCTGTATTTCAAGATATGGCAGATATTATAATGATTAGTTATATTATATATTAATATAGTAATATTGTTTATATTACATATATCATTTTCAAATTATCTCACCTTAGGCCAAGCTCCTCAAATTGGTCCTGTGTCCTTTTGACATATCCCTTTGATAGCTTTCTCACTTTCTTGCACAAAAGTTGTCCCACAATCATCTTATGCATTTTCTACCCTAGACCTTGGTCAGTTCTCCAAGGTGCTGTGGTTTCTTTATTGAGGAATGATATTTAGATAGCACAGATTCATTGCTATGGGTGCTCATTTCTCCTGGGTTAAATAGATTCTAGATTTTTCAGGAGACAGAGTTATAAGATACACATTATTTTAAAATAAAGCTATATGAGTTCATATTAACATTTTAAGTTTAAATTAAGAATGAGTTTTACTTAAATTTTTTATTTTATGGTTTTATCGCTTTTCTATTATGCTGAAAATATTGATTCCAAATGATATTAACATAATATCTTATTTACTTTAACCTGAAAATACACAATAGTTTTAACATAACAATGCCAAAGTTAGTATTAATGACAAGACCATAAAATGTACTGAAGCAATGGGGATTTGGTAATAATTCTATTTTCCATGTAGTTTAAAGTTTTTTTCTGTATGGTTATGTCACCCATATAATATAGAGTTAGTTTTGGTTTGTTTTAAGAATTTCTTTGGTTCTGTTAATTTAATTATTTTAAATTATATAAAATTTTTGCATGCTTTCAAATTAAAAATTATATAACAGTTACATTTACAAAGTCTCATTTCCATCCTGTTTTCTCTCCCCTTTTTCCTTTCTTCCCTAACAGGTAAAGTTTTTATAAAAATAGTATTAGTTTTTAGTTTATGCTTCCATTGTTTCTTTTTGTTAATAAGAGCAAATACCTGTGTATGTGTGTGTATATTTCCACCTTTCTATACTTCTATACTTTCTATACCAAATGCATCACATTTTGCTTTCTTTCACTTAAAAGCATATACTGGAGATCACTTGATATGAATTGTGTCCCTCCAAAATTCATATGTTGTAGCCCTAACTCCCAATGTGATTGCATGTGGAAAAAGTAAGAAGATAATTAAGGTTAAATGAGGTTATAAGGGTGGGGCCGCAATCTGATAGGAATGGTGTCCTTATAAGAAGAGGAAGAGACACCAAAGGTCTCTCTCTCTCTGTGCACTGAGAAAAGATCCAGGGAATGAACAGTGGGAAAATGTCCATCTGCAAATAAGGAAGAGAGGTCTCACCAGACACCAACCCTATTGGCACACTGATCTTGGACTTTACAGCTTTCAGAACTATGAGAAAATAACTTCCTGTTGTTTAAGCCCCTCAGTCCAGGGTGTTTTGTTATGACAGCCAGTACTGACTAATATACTTCGTAACATTAGAGAGAGATTTTCCCCATTTGTCCATACAGCTGCATAGTATTCTATTATGTGGGTTTACTATAGTTTATTTAACCAGTCTCCTACTGATGTACATTTAGACTGCTTGTAGTCTTTTACTATTATAACTAATGTCACAATGATTGAACATCCATAAGATTAGACTTACTTCATACTTTTGCTAGCACATTTTTGACATCAATTCCTAGAAGTGGGATTGCTAGGTCAAAAGATAAGTAAGTCTATATGTAATTTTGTTAGTTATTGCCAAATATCCCTCTCCAGAAATAGTATAATTTTCACAGCAGCAGTGTATAAGTGTATCGATTTTCTATTTGTATTGTAATACATGACAAACATTTGGTAATTTGCCTATCTGATAAGTAAGAATCAGTATCAGTGTAGTTTTAATTTGTACTCTTCTTATTATGAGGGTCCTTTACCATCTTGTTATATATTAAGAGGTATTTACATTTATTTTTCCATGAAATGGTTGTTTATATCTTTTACCCCATTTTCTCTTAGGGTGTTGGTCTTTTTGTTCTCAGTACTTAGGTGTTCTCCTTATAATAGGGATATTAGCCACCTGTCTGTTATATAAATTGAAAAAAATTGTATGTAGTTTGTCATTTGCTTTATGATATTTTTGTCATTTTCAAGTATATATATTTTTTATACAATTTTGAAGGTTACTTTCCATTTATAAAATATTGGCTATATTCCCCATGTTGTATAATATATCCTTGAGCCTATCTTATACCCGGTAGTTTGTATCTATCACTCCCTCACCCCTATATTGCCTCACCACCACTGGTAACCACCAGTTTGTTCTCTATATCTGTGAGTCTGCTTTTTTGGGTTATATTCACTAGTTTGCTGTATTTTTTAGATTCCACATATAAATGGTATCAGACAGTATTAAGTATATTTTCATTTTTATGGAATCAACTTTATGAATTATTTCTTTTACTTGAGATCTTTTTCACACTGTAGGTTATATCTATGTTCTCAGAGGGAGGTAGATAGACTAATTACAGCCAGGGATGTACTTCAGGCTCAACAGCCTTTCTTCTAGATAATCTCTGTTTTTATATTGTAGAATTAGAACCAGCCATGATGGCATAAACCTCCATTTTTGTTGTTTTCACAATTTTATCAGGATTATATTCTATCTTCACGTATATCCATTTTTATATCAAGATTTATGTAAACCACATTTATTTAAAGCTCTGAATTTGTTTTTCTTCCAGGTAGTTCCTCTCTGTCAAGTTACCGAGGAACATTTACAATGGTTTTACTATCTTCTTTAGAATATAAATTCTTTAAGGACAAAAACCTCATCTAACTTAATCACTTTGTTTTTTATGGGTTTTAACTAATGAATATTGAAAAATCTGGTAGTCAGAAGAAACCATTCCTATTACATTTAACAAATTGTGAATTCAAATCCACACTTTGATTGTTTGAATGATCTTATCTTTCTACCAATGATATATCCTAGTATTGAGAGTAGCTCAAAAGAATTCCTTCCATCTAATAACTTAAAAAGTTATATTTAGACTTCAGCTTTTCTTACTGATTCAATTTTTGCTTTCCTCTCAGAGGGCTCTTTTATAACAGAAATGGATTTTTTGACACTAGACCCATGCTAGAAGAGACAAGATTGTTAAAAAATGTCACTACTCTTATAAGATCACTTTATCATGGGTAGAGCATTGGTTCTCAATATTTCTGAAAAAAAGGAAGAGAGTAGTCAAGGAAAAGAGGGAGGGAAGAAAAATATGAAGGAGGGAAGAAGATTGAAAGAACAGGGATCTACTACTGATATCATTTAGTTATGTGTCACAATTCTGTAAAAATATATAGAAAATTATTCAAAATACACTTGTAATGGCTACCATAATTAAAGCATAGATTATACTTACCAAGAACTCTTACTGCTAAGGTGTAGATACCCAGGGCAAAAGACTTAAGTTGTGGCTTAATGCACCTAAAAGCAACAAAAGCATTATGACAAAAAATATAACAGTACATTAAAGCAAATAGTAATGTCAGTGATAATCTACTGAACACACATGAAATGATGTTAGAATTCAAGTAGCATTTATGGAGAACCCACTAGTATTCTAGCATAGGGAAAGCAAATTATGTAAAAGCCTTGTTCCATTATATGCAGTGTATCGAGGAATTTATAGTTAACATTTCTAAAAGGTAAATCACTCTTACATGACATATTCAAATGGTGTTAGGTAAAGTAAAATCAAATTTAATCAGTAAAATAACAAGGACTCACAGGGAAAAAAATTCTAAGAAATTATAAGAATTTGAGGCACAGTAAAGGATTAATAACCTATAACTAGTTTTTGTGGGGTTTGGTCTAAAAGCACAGGACCCTATTGACTCAAGTTGAATCGGAATCATTGTGACATGCTAAGTGTTTTTGCTAAATAGTGGGGACCTGAATTTACCAGTCAAGTACAAAAGTACCTAAAATAACAAGACCATCCTTAATATGACTGTATAACTTTAACTGATGGGTTGGCCTATAGATTTTAAATGTAATAATCATGAGGATATGTAATAACTACTGAGTGTTAACCATGGTGGTAAGTTCTTCATATGTATAATATTTAGTCTCTGCTTTAAAAGAGTCAAAAATTACAACTCTTCTCCTTGAAGCAAATGACATTTCCTTCTGACATCAAAATAAAGTGTGGTTCATTTGAGGGACTGGTGGTAAGGAAAATTCTTCCTCTATTGGCCTGATTATTCACTTGGCTCAGGTGACTACTTGGCACAAGGTAAGCAAATGTTGGAGAAATAGGTACCCATGAAGAATGATCCTGGTCTGAGAATTCTGGGGCAGTGCTTTCCCATCAAACCCATGTTCCATTTGAAAGCATCAAAATCTCATGTTCTCCTTAAACCCTTTTACAAAAACAGATTTGTGGATGTTAGATCCTATCTTCTGTAGATCTTTCCTAATCAATTTCTATAATATAAGTTGTGGGAAATTAAAGCTATATACAATATTTTGATTAGTTTCATTTTAGAAAAACTTAATATCCATCTTTCGATATATGAATTAAGTTCAAAATCACCTAATCCATCTCATAAAAGATTGATTTAAAATAAAATTTGACTTTTCATGTTTAACAATTTTATCGAAATTTGTAATATTTTTAGGTGATTTCGATCAGCTATTTAACAGTAATACTTGCAACACTAATTCAATGAGGAGGAAAATTTTATCACTGAAAATACTTGTTATAAAACTAATATATATATACATTTTTTTCCGCGGTACGCGGGTCTCTCACTGCTGCGGCCTCTCCCGTTGCGGAGCACAGGCTCCGGACACGCAGGCTCAGCGGCCATGGCTCACGGGCCCAGCCGCTCTGCGGCGTGTGGGATCTTCCCGGACCGGGGCACGAACCCGTGTCCCCTGCATCGGCAGGCGGACTCTCAACCACTGCGCCACCAGGGAAGCCCAAAACTAATATTTTAAAATTTGAATTTACTTATATATTTTATCGAGATCTAGGATAGGAGAGCCAATAAAAATGTTCAAGCATAAATTATAATAGAAAAACTTCTATTCAACCACATTATCTATATAAAACCCTAAAGTGGGAAAAGCATAAAAGTAGGACAAGTTTCCTAAGAGAGCTGTAAGGAATCATAATGATGCCATAGAGCAAAGTTTGAAATCACTGCTGTAGATGATCACAGTATGTCATATTAAAATTGGGGCAGGGAGAATCAGTGTTCACCTCAGAAGCAATATGTATCCAGGTATCCCGCCTAGAGACAAAGTATAGGATGTGATGACTGAAATTACAAGGAAATACAGAAACATTTTGGGACATCCATTATCTTTTTGACATCTGCCCACCATGCCTGAGGAATTTCCTGATTTTGAGGTGGCAATTCCCACACAGGTGCAGTTATTAAATATCTGTAACACAATAGGGAAAAATCCAATTATTGAGGTAACTTGTATATAAAATTAAAGACAGCTATTTATTTTAAAAGAATTTATAGTATATATTTATTACATAAACAATGGGGAAATTTTTATTTTTCTGTGTTAGAATATATCAAGCAAAGCAAAATCTAGAGAGACAACATTTCATTATCCAAAGAGCAGATGGTCTACAAAGTATTGAACCTATAGAACCATCTCCAAGCAAATCCCACCAAATCCAACAGTACCTTATGTTCTTCTCTACCACTTCTAAGTCTAAGCCACCATTTTTGCTTGCTTTGATTATCGCAATGGTCTCTTCATGCTCAACATGTTTCTACTCTCTTTTCCACAATAACCCAAGTGAGCCTTTAAAAATAGCAGTCAGATTGCATCACTATTCTCAACCTCCCAATGACTTCTCATTGTACTTGGATAAAATCCCACATCCTTATAGTGGCTTCCACACTGTCCATGATGCAGCTCCTGAATCCCACTCTGATCTCATCACCCAATGATCTTCCTCCTCTCCCTCTACTTCAGCCACACACATGGGTGCCTATGGGGCCTTGGCCAACGCTCAAACATGGTGAGTCTACCCAGGCCTCATGGCCTTCCTCTTTTCTCTGCTGAGCAATTCTTCTAGGGAGTTACATGGCCAGCACACACACTTCAGGTCTCTGGCATGCAGTGTTTTCAATAAATGGAAACTCTGGTTAAGAAAAATCTTCCAGTGCAGCTAGAGATTATCATATTAAGTGAAGTAAGTCAGAAAGAGAAAGAGAAATGCCATATGATATCACTTATATGTGGAACCAAAATATGACACAAATGAACCTATCTATGAAACAGAAACAGAATCACGGACATAGAGAACAGACTGGTGGTTGCCAAGGGGGAAGGGTTTGGGGAGGGATGGAGTGGGAGGTTGGGGTTAGCATATATAAGCTATTATAATATAGAATGGATAAACAACAAGGTCCTACTGTATAGCACTGGGAACTATATTCAATATCCTTTGATAATAAAGGAAAAAATACTTTTTAAAAAAGAATGTATATATATGTATAACTGAACCATCTTGCTATACAGCAGTAATGAACACAACATTGTAAATAACTATACTTCAATTAATAAAAAAGTAAATCCAAAGTAAAAGAGAAAAAGGAAAGAAAAACCTTCAAGCAGTTTGGGCCAAAGAGTAGTGGTCAAAGATCGGGCTTGGGGGAGGAAAGGAAAGAAGGAAGAAAAGGAAGGGAAGGTGAAAACTCAGATTTCAGATGGGTGGGTGGTCTTATATCACTGTTGCTAGAGACCAATCCTTTCTTCTCTGAATAAAATGTCAAAAATGACAATAAACAGAAAATCAACAAGGATGAATTTGTCTACAGAAGTGTTTGCCTAAGCATTCTTATCTAGTTGATAAAAATACGTAAATATATGTGTGGTTCAATTTTCAGCCCTCTAGGGCTGTCAAATACAGGCAGGTTTCATCAGCCACAAGTATAAAGCCATCCAGTCACTGTGCCATATACACAACGAGTGTAAAGAAGAGTCTCTGCTTGGGACAGGGACGTAAAGGTGTGATTAGAGGGATGAATCTATTAATGATTGAAGTACATAATACTATTCACAACTGGTTTCCTACCTGTAGTTCCAACCTCATCGTCCTCTTACACCCTACAGGAACCCTTCATTCCAGCCACCTACTCTTTTAATCATTACGCACATTGGCTTGATATCTCGGGCAGAGCTGTCCCAGAACCATCAACCTCCTCACTATTGGATCCCTGACCCCTGGGTCTAGACCTTTTGCGCTAGACTTCCTAATACTGGCCTCTATTTGCCCTGTCCTCTAAAACCTGCAAGGACCAGGGGTCAGGAGAGATGGATCCCAATGCAGATGCTATTATATGGTCTTGTGACTGAGACTTTCTCATTTGAAGCTAACATTCCTTATAAACAAAATGAGAGAACTAGATTATATAATTACAAAGTACCTCTAGCCTATTTCATTATTCTAATTCTGACGCTAATTCTTCCAACAACTCCAGTTCTACTAGCAATGCTTATATTTCCTGTCTCCACACAAAAGAACAAGGACAGAGTCAAAGCCAGGGATTCGACCGGTGTGGTCTGCTCCTAGGTTGGTCCCTGAGCCCCCATAGGACTGTATAGTTAAGCATTGTCGCAGGCCTGTGGTCACACACTTTAGAGAAGATGTCTTACAGTAGTCTTTCCACTCCCGGTGGAGGTTTGACAACCAGCAAGACAAGCCGATGCATATGTAATTCCATTTGCACCACACATGGGTTCCCATTTTGTCTCTGAACATTTGCATCTTGAGTTGCAATCTGAAAAGAGAGCTCGTTCATGATAAGAGACAGGTTTGGTTCTGAAAAGAAATGTAATGGTATAAAATATTACCTCTTAGTAGGCAGCACCCTAATACTTTCAAAAATCAATGTTCTCGGGTGATATAAATGGCACTGCCAACAACGTTTGCTTTGGGGGAACACAGTTGTCATCAGAAATGCCAGCTTCTGATCATTAAATGTGAATCCACTATTAAATAGCTTTCTCTTGAAAGTTATCTTTCTAGGTTTACAACTTCCCATGATATCCAGTTCTTGGCTGATGGCTTTTACTAACATCTACTGACTCTAGAATCTGCTAATATTTTTCTATGCAGTGATGTATGAAAACGACTAACAAGATAGAAAAGTAAAGTAAACCTTAAGAGCAATTTATGACATTACTCTTATTATATATCAATATAATAACAAACATATAATATTCCATCTCATAGAACTACTAATGGATTTTGTCACCTCAAATGTAAAAGCAAAAGACCTTTGAGATGTCTTCTAGCAGAATGAAAGGGTATTTAACTAGGCCTCCTAAGAAGTCATCCAGGAATATGTCATCTTATTCTCTTCTCTAAGGCATTAAGTTTTAACTGAGACTATGTTGTAGTATCTGAAAGTATAAATGTGTCTTTGAAAGCCTAGAATCAGGCCACTATGGACACTGTAGGGCTGAGGTTTTAGAAGGTTAGAGCTAAAAGAACTGTGGGTTTGATCTAGGCTAACTTCTCATTGGGCAAATCAGGAAAGTCAGGTCCAAGGTAGGCAGATAATTTGCTCAAATTCACGTTTGTTAGTGACAAACCCAGAATTAGAACCCTTCCAGGCCTCTGGATTCTACATTTTTGTCTTGCATCAGACTTATTCTCATCATTGCAGAAGAAAAATTTCTTCCACTGTCATATCTAAAGCTTATCTATAGTGTTCCTGTTTAATGTCCAGAATCAAAACAGCCTTGTGGAACAAAGAAACTCTGGATAACCCCTGGAGAGTATGTTTATTTTATAAAGCCAATTCTTTTATATTACTGAAGGTACATTAAATTTATCACTTAGGGCAATCTTGAAGCAGAAATTAATTGCATATATGTTTTATGTAGGATGTGTTGACAGTAGAGTTATTTAAAATTTTAATTATAAGTTTTATCAAATATGCCAGAATGTTTATGCTCAAATGAGATTTTTCTTTCAAAATAGCCATGTTGGGAGGGGAGAGACTTCCCCAGTGATGTTGCTTTTTCTTTGGCTCCTTCCAATAACAAAGCTGCTCTTAAAGGTTAAATCTTTGCCACTGTTGAGAATATTCTAAAAAGACATGGAAAGCAATTTCAAAAGAGGAGTTTTAAACAATGATAGCATTATTGCAATATAGTTATAGTCTTTTGAGATGAACTGCTTTCAGGGGCTAGTACTCAATGAATAATTATTTTGTTTAAAAATATTTAATCTTTTATTATCATCTGAGTATACTTTTAATGTAAATCTCAAAATTTTTCTGTTCTTGTCTACTTACATATTTGTTTTGGCTTAAAGATAGCATAATGTCGTAGAAAGAACATTATACTTTGAGGAAGTTACTTGACCTTTTTAATCTCAGTTCCCTTTAAACGTGGGGAAAAAAACTTACTTCATAAAGGCATCTGAAGGTAGAAGTGAGATAATAAAACTAAGGTGTTTTCTAAATTGCAAAATATAAAGTACTTTACCACTGTCCATCCACCATGAGGATCTTAGGGATAGTAAAAGATGGCACAGGGCTTCTATTCGCTCCAGAATCTTCTTGCAGCTACAACTAACATTCTTAATCTACATTGCTCACTGTTACCAAGACAACACTACACTCCATTAAGTCTAACTGTTGCTGTGATAACTCTTAGAAGCAACGATATATGAACTTTACATTCATTAATTTTCCTGAACATTTTATTTATTTATTTATTTATTTTTTTGCAGTACGCGGGCCTCTCACTGTTGTGGCCTCTCCCGTTGCGGAGCACAGGCTCCGGACGCGCAGGCTCAGTGGCCATGGTTCACCGGCCCAGCCGCTCCGCGGCACGTGGGATCTTCCCGGACCGGGGCACGAGCCCGTGTCCCCTGCATCGGCAGGCGGGCTCTCAACCGCTGCGCCACCAGGGAAGCCCTTTCCTGAACATTTTAGATGGCAAAAGTATAATTGATGTTCACTTAACAACAGGGGAAACCAGGATAATGAAGATGATGGAAAATGAACACAAGACAGATAGATAAATGTGGAAGGAAGCTGGAGAGCAAGCAGTGAGCAAGGAGCAACTGAACCATCAGGAAACAGAACATAATGTCAGGAGTGTTGGCCTTTGAACCACAGGCGGAATTTTAGGCAGTCAGGCAGATACAATCAGGGAGGCTGGCCTGGCAACTAGTAGCAGCTCAATAATTTTTGTTTTAAACAAATAATGTATAGATAGGTGGAGGGATGAAGAGCACTGCCTCTGGTAACTCAGGTTCAGGGTAGAGTGATAGCAAGGACTCTTGAAGGGGAAGGGTGGAGTAGTTTTAAGACCCAGCCTTTAGACTCTGGAAACTAATCACCCACCCCAGGCAGGAGGGTGTAAGTCTGAAAGCATCAATAAATATTCTTGTGATCAGCTGCGGAGAGCTAAAGAGAGCTGGAATGTGGGTCACTGGGTTGAGGGATAGCCATTTTCTCCTGAAATTTCCCTTGATTTGAGTGACAGAGACTATAAAGCGTGACACAGAGACCATTCCAGTTATCTAGGTGTTCAAAGAAAAAAAATACAATTGTTTTCATGAGTGGCACATCTGTTTTGTGCCAGGTAAGAACTAACCACTTTCATGTATATCATCTTGCCTTACAAAACCTTAAAAGGCAGTTATTATTTCTATTTTTAAAATGCAAAAATTGAGGCTACGTTAAATAACTCATACAATGTCACTTCACTAAGAATGGGCAGAGGCAAAATTCAAGGTCTGTATTTTCCACTGTCAGGTTGCTGCCCTAAAGTAAGATGTGGATTTAGCATTCTTTATATTTCTCTAACACATTCAAATTCAGAGGAAATGACAGGTTTTGGTGACAATAACAGCTTACATGTCATAAGCATTGTCCACTATTCCATAATATCCACTATCCCATAATAAAACATTAACTTCTTTTTCTTAGTTACAATGCTTAAAAATTAAATTATCTTATTTTTAAACTCTATCAATAATTTGATTAAACAAGGCAATCTCCTCAGATTACTTAATGAGTGAACATACCCTTGGTAGGAGACTGTTAGTCCTGCCACATCAGAATTTTCACAGCCCAATGCAAAAAGGGAAAGGAATAGGAGGTACCCAAGGACAGATGATCCCAAGTAGAGCTTTGCGGCTCCACACACACTGATTCTGAATTTTTTCATGACTATCCCCCCAGAGAATATTCCAAAGGCCACTGCAGGTATATTGATGAGCCCTGAGGAAAAAGAAAATTTTGTGAATCTCTAGAAGAAATATGAGTCACTCACACAAACTTTCTAAGGGATTATACAAAATTATACAATAGTTTCTGACATTATTAACTACTTGGTTAATTTAAGTTATAGAAATATAGAAATATTTAATAATTAGTTAATAGTTACTCTCCTGTTTCAAGATGACTAAATTATAACGTGATTTCAAAAAAGATTAGTAGCACATTTCAAATATACTGCCAACGTGATTCTCCCTTTCAAGTTCCCTAGGATCTATAAGCTGTCCATGAAGGGCCAGTGTGATGGAGAAGTTCCTGAACAGCATATGAGATGTGCTTCTTGCCTCCCAAAGCTTCTTTTCTTTCATCTTAGGTATTTTTGAGTCATTTAATGAGGTAGAAATTTCACATTGATTTCTTCATTGCACACTTTTTCCACTCACACCATAAAATGTGTCGCTCTTACTGTGTTGGTCAAAAAGATCATTTGGTTTAAAGTAAAAATATGACATTTTTCATTTTCACCAAGAACTTTATTGAACAACGTATTCAGTAACCAAACAAACTTTTTGGCCAACCCAATAAAATGTTTACCATTTAAATCTTCCAACTGGAAGCATTAGCTATAATTTATCCTAGCACCTACAGTTTGTTTCAGTTTATTTTATATGATTTCTCTTGAATTTAATATTTATGTTTATCCAAATATCAGGAAAGCTACAAGATAGTTTATTATTATATATTTTAGTATTATTAATTACTGTTACTATATTATTATTATTTCAGCACACTTGTTCAAGTTAAAGACCCTATTCTTTGTTACTGTCCAAAGCAAGAGTTATGAGGAATGTGTAAACTGTTTCGAGATGCTTAGCAGAATTACGATATAAACTGGAAACTTTGATTCCCATACAGGTGCATGAAAGCCTTAGCCATTAGGATGAAACAGTGAGTTATAGTAATAATAGTGTTTTTAAAGCTTTTTTCCCAGTGAAGTAAAAGTCCTGGTTATATCATGGACCCTCACAATATTACTCTAATGTTAGAAGGAATAAGTATTAAGATTTTTATTTTACAGAGAGAAAAAAATGCAAGAAAAATTTACATATTCATATAACCAGTTAGGTGCAGACAAAGAAGTAAAATTAGCCATCCTTCTTGGGCATAATAAGAGGGTGTTTTTCCCCTCACAAATTAAGACAGTTTTCCATCACCTCACAGGTTTTTACTGTACCTTTACTTAATTCTAGAACACATCATAATACAATTCTAAATTTACTATGCTAGCTTAGCCACAAAAATAATAATGCTTTCTCTTATGATCATCTTTTCTCAAACAATTCTCTTAATTTTTCCTTATTTGTCTGTGTAACATCTCCAAAAATTGAGAATGATAATCATTGTCAATGATAGTCACTGTTGATGTATCTTGTCTACTACTTACTATCTTATTTAATCAAAAAAATGCAAGAAATTAAGCAAAAATAAAGAATTGCAATCTGTGTATTAAGAAGGAAAAGGAAAGATCATGTCCATGTAACTTCATAGTGATAGGAAAAGCCTAAATGAAAGAGTCAGCTGTCTAATCAAATTTCTTTCAGTAGAAATTGGAATGGAAATTTTTTTAAAGCCCATACCCTTTAAAAAAAAAAACAAAACCATTTTATCACATACTTTCTAGTCCCTGACTTTGAAAAATTTTTGTTGTTTATTTTTCTTTCATTTTATTCGCAAAATTAACACAAGAAAATGCAATTTCTAAACTTTAGAAAGAATGTGACCAACATATAAAAACATGTACAGTAAAATAAATTTTCATTGGATCAGTCGGCCCTTGAACACTTTAGGGAAATTTCTGTTTATTCTTTCCTCCATGTCATATCAAATGCTTTCTCTGAGAGAAGGGAAATGTGTCTTTTTTGTGCCTTTCCCATATTTTATTACAGAAAGGGTCATTCTCCCATAATCCAAAGAAAAAAGCTGAAGGAGAAAAGAGGGGTAGGAAAGAAAAAGTGAAGAAAGGGAGAAAATATATTTGTTGAATGAGAGCTATGTGCATTTACAATCCATTTTATATGTCTTTTTTCATCTTTATTTTAACCCAGTGATGCATTTCTTTTCACCATTCTACGGAAAATCATAACAAGTGTTAGGGATGTTGAATAATTTACCCATTTCCCTTACTCTGCAGTATCCCATACTTAATAATTTAAAATTACAATTCACTCAGGAAAGTATCCTAGTTATAATGACGTGGAATTACTAAACATTTTTTACTTAGCTCTCACAAAAGTACTTGAATTACCTGTAGATATGCCAGACTCTATGAGGAATTAGAGTTCCAGGCAACCTTTGATAGATGGCTCAAAAAATTCTGATGATGAGTTTGTTTGGATCTCAGAGTCCATTTCAGTATACAGAGTAGGGTTATGGATTAAAAGAAATCAATCAGCCACAATTCAAAAGATAATTATTAATCAGATTCTTCCTGACAGTTTTCCAAAAATACTTATGCCCAGTGAGGAAACACAACTCAGAAGGTCAGGGGAAATTATTTTATTCCTGGCTATATCATGTATATATGTATGTATGATACATATGCATGATATTGGGCAGGTCATTGAATCTCTCAGAATCTCACATTCTTTCATCTATGCTAATTACTCTTAAAGATAATTTTATAGGTAAAACATATTTCATTTATTATCTACTTAATAAAGGAATGAGATTACATGTAATTTCACTTCTTTTCTAAGTAACTTCCCCCCCAAAGGCCCTTAATTTTTCTTTATGAAATGAACTTTTCAACTGGAAAATTTTAAAGAACTTATTCATCATTCTAGTGGGAGCAAAATCAAATGACCCCAAATCTCTAAGTGTTATGCACATGTTGAATAATGAGAAATAAACATATACTTAAAGGTATGTTCTTCACTACAATTCATAGGGAGAAGATGGTCTCTTCATTTTGGTAAATGAATGTTGACCTCCTTCACATAACACAAAAATACTTTGTATTATGTGAAAATACTTTGAAAAAAATACTTTGAAATGGATTATAACCTAAATGTGAAAGTTAAAACAGTCGACTAGGAGCAATATTAAGAAATCATTTTCATAACCTTGGGGTTTGACAAAGATTTCTTAAAACAGTCTCAAAATAGCACTAATGAAAGAGGAAAAGATTAAAATTGGACTTGATTAAAATTAAGAAGAGTGAAAAGGAAAATTGAAGTCAGAAAATATTTGCAAAACATATCTTCAATAAAGAACTTGTATCAAGAAAAAATACAGTACGCCTGCAAACCAATAAGAAAAAGATTGACAATCCAATTAAAATGGGCAAATGACTCAAACAGAATTAACAAAAGATAATGAAATGACCAACAAGCCTGGGGAAAAATGCTCAACATAGTTAGTCAGCAGATGAATGCAAATTAAGCCACAATAATATACCATCACACCCCATAAGAATGGTTACAGTGAAAAAGACTGACAATACCAAACAATAGAAGGATATGGAGCAATTGGAGCATTCTTACACTTCTAATGGGAGTAAACATTTGCACCACTCTTTGATGAAATGTTTTGGCAATATCTGCCAGATCAAAACATATTCCCTATGATCCAGCAATTCTACTCTGGGATATAGCCAAGACAAATGAGTGAATCTGCCTGCCAAAATATGTGTGGAATGTTCACGCAGTGTTACTTATGATAGCCCAAAGCAGTAAACAACCCAAATGTCCATCAACAAGAAAACAAATAAACTGTGGTATATTTATGTAATGGGATATTAACACAGCAATGAGAAGAACAAACCACCACTACACGCAATAACATGAATGAATCTTGTAGATTTCACTTCCATTGAAAAAAGCCAGTTACAAAAGCGCACATAACTTATTCCATTTATATAAAGTTCAAAAACAGGCAAGACTGATCGATAGTGGTGGAGTTCAGAATAGTTATTAACTTGGAGAAGAACATTGGGTAGGAGAAGTTTTGAGGGAGCCTTCTGGGGAACTGAATTGTGCTACGTGTTCTGGATAATGATCCACCACACAGATAGACACATGTAAACATTTATCCAGCTGAGCTATACATTTAAGGTCTGTAGACCTAACTGTTGCTTATAAGTTATGTCTCTAAACACAAAAGAAATGTTAAAATAAAAAGAATGTCAAAATTTCATTCCTCTTCTAGTCTTCATAAAGTCAGTATAAAGCTTTGATTGGCATGGATGGGGTGTGGGGTTAAAAAAACCCCTAAAATATCAGTATTTCTTCAGGTCAACCATTAAATAATAAAATTAAATTAATGTGAACCAATTAATGTTGAAAGTAAAATTCAACAGTGATTATAGCCTTCACATTTAGAATTTAGGGGAAGGACAGCAGTTCAAAGAGTCAATTAGAATTGCGTCTGCTAAGTGCCCATTATCCAGGTTTATTATAAGAAATTTATACATCCCAAAATATGCTCAGCTGTTTCCTCACACACACACACACCCTGGTCTCTTTCAGAGATAGGTGAATAGAGCAATTTTTAAAATATTTTATGAAGAAGAAATTATTTTAAGCCATTGGAGTCTTCTATCATAAAGGAACATGTCCAAAGGAATAGAAAAGTTTTATACTTTGAAAGAGTAACATTAAATAACACCTTTGTGGACTAAAGGAGCTAATCCAGGTTTTAAAGTATCCAATTGCTTATAGGATGGTGGTTGTATATTTGGAGATTCTGGTTCTTCATTCATCTTCATTTTTTTTTTTTTTTTTTGACCCTTGAATATGTCTCTTATTGACTGTCCTGCTGGGCTAGAAACACAGTCCTTTTAAATAACCCAAATGCCAGGAATCAGAGAAGTCTTTCAGCTCTGAGCAAACACAAATTTTGTTTTGCAATGCACACCTTTTAACCTGTCTGAATACTTACCTTTTGTAATCCTAGAAACTGTTCAGGTAAAATGGCCACTGTTATGAGGTTTCAGCTACACTTGAAAGACAAATATCCAGTACTAACAATCTCCTAATAAATGCATATTTGGTCTATGTGGTATTCTCATGGTCATTCACACATAGTTCTGAACAATTTTTGCTACAAAGTCGTACCACAGACTATCTAAATATTTTACTCTGCTAGATTTTTTCGCTTACTTTTTGAAATGCCACAAGTTACCTTCAGTCTAAATATTGGAACAATTTCTCTTAAATTACTAAGGATTAACAAGACACAGCTGATATTGCCTATTGGAAAGCAGGAAGGACAGAGAAGCATACCGATAACAAAGTTGGCCTTAGAGGATGACTGCCCATACTGTTGCTCAATGTACTTTGGTTTATAAGTCACCATGCCAAATAAGGAATTGAACTGAACGGTGCTTGCACACAAATATAAGAAGTACACTGGATTTCCAAAAAGACTCTTCAGTGATGGAAGAAAATCTATGAGACAAAAATAGCATGGAGTAATTAAAGACAGTGTCACACTTGGCAGAAGATACAGCCATGGCATCAGGGCTTAGAGGCTGAGTCTCATTGTCATGGTTCTGAGGAGCATTTACAGTGTGGTACACACACTCACTCTAGATATTAAGCCATTGGCACAAGCCAAGGCTGAGTTCCAGCTAGGCTCAGATCCAGACATAAGCACTCACTTCTACAGGCATAAAATCTAGATTATGAATTAGAGTGTCAGACAGGAACAGATTCCTCTGATGTGGGATAAGAATACTCCCTCACCATTGAGCTGGGAGTCATGGACAGGACATTAAGAACTTGAGTTTTCTGGTCTCTCTCCTTCAAACTTGGGTCATGGGTGCAGAGAAGGGAATATGAAAGTTATCTCCAGTTAATTATTGTTAGAAATGAGCTTTGGCATTCTCCCTTCTTCTACACAGACAAACAGAAATGTGATGATTTTCTATAAATGCCAGTATTGCTGGGCCAGTTGAGGGGGACCAATCTTTCTCATGGCCACCCTTTTCCACGTGGAGGGAATTCACTAGAACATGTCTGACCTTTGGCCCTATGCCACACTCCTTTGATCACTAGTGGGACACATGCTCTGGAGCACATTTTCAAGTGGGTGGATGCCATCTGTTAAAAGGCCACAAGCCCTGAAGATTCACTCTTTTCTGTCCATCCAGATGAATGTGAAAAGGCCCTCCCAGGGAGGGGCAGTTGCAAGGTCTACACTGAGGAGGTGTAAAGGTGGGGACAGCAGCAAAGAAGGTTATCAAGACTCTGGGTCAAGTTCTTCAATCAGTTTTCCAGTAGTAAAGCTGACTTTTTAATAATCTTCATTTCTGCTTCCTGTACAGTTTCTCAGTTTTTTCTGAACACATGAAGTGGAGAGAGGGGTATTATTTATAGATCGCCTATAAAGTTTCAACAGGAAAATAGAAAGTGTTTCAAAATCAAGGAGAATCTGGCTCACCTCTTGCCATTTCCATGATTTTTGCTTTTTCTCCAAGAGGTGTTTGGTAGTCTGTGTGATCATCCATAATAAACTTAGATTTCTCAGAGGAGGAATTGGAATCCTCTCTGCTCCGGGGTCTTGGTAGACTCCTTGGTAAATACCAGAAAGGCACAGCTGCCAGAAGACTTATGCTTCCTGCTATTAGATAACCAAGCCACCAGGCACCCACCCACTGTGGATCCTTTGGGGTGATGGTTATATGATCTGAAAAAGAGAGAGTGTGGCCAAAGAGCATATACAGCAAAGCTAGTGTGTTGAAGAGTCCTCTTTTTTTTTTTTAAAAAAAAAAATCCAAATGTTACCTCTATCACATCATAAAAATACCTAATAATTCATACATGGTAACCTTTTCTAATCTGAACATTATTGTTATCTTGCTTTTTCAAGGAAAGAGGGTGTTTTCAGAGCATGATTATTTCTCCTTTTGTTTCTTTGATTAAAAGTATAGAGTCTACATACTGGAAGGGGTCTCACTCTGCTCTGGGCTTCTGTCTGGACCCATGACAGGAAAAAAGCAACATGTGAGAAAAAATTATGAGGGCTTAAAACCTTCTGCTAGCTACCCCACATGAGTACCATTTTCATCTGATTTACATATTGAATGTTTGTCTAAGACTTTACTGGAAGAAAAAGTTACGCCCTATGCCCTCTGGCCCAAATATAGTCTGAGCCACTCAGAATGTTATTTATTAAATGATGATTGAGAATACTTCAGACCTATTCTAGGTCCAAAGCAAGATTTGTATATGTAATTAAAACATCAATATCTAATCATCATAAAATTTTATTTTTGATACTATTTCTTATTTGACTAAAAGGTAAGCATTACAAAGTTTTTTGACCAAATCAAGTTTTTTTTCTGTATAAGAACCTATGAAACATATTATTATACTCTACCTCTGCAACATTCTATGAGAATCCTTTGACAACTAGGCTCAATTGGTACTACGTTATACTCATTACAGTGTTTTAACTAGTTTACCACTGCATGTGCGTTGCTTCCCTTTCACAATTTTTCTCTGTACCACTCATCACACCAACACTTTCTTATGTATATCAGTCTCCACGACCAGATTTTAAACTTCATGAAGTAAAGGAACGCAACTATTAGGTTGGCCAAAAAGTTCACTCTGGTTTTTCCATAACATCTTACAGAAAAAGCCGAGCAAACTTTTTGGCCAGCCCAATATCTTGTTCGCTGTGGTAGAACATCACTTGAGATAGAGTAGATGTGAAATAAATTTGGTAGTAATAATGAATAAATAAAATTTTTGGAATGTGTATTCCAGGTTATGTGATTAAAAAAGAACAACTAGCCCAAGGGTTTTGCATTCTTTTTTAACACACAATAATCATTTATAATATACACTAATGACAATGCAATTCCAGAATTTATAAAAATGAAACTTGTTTTCTTGTTTTTTAACTGCATTCTAGGGTGTCTTTAAAAAAACCAGATGAATTTTATCTATGTCAAGGGACTACCTCTTATATAAGGAAAGAAACAAATTAATAACTATGGAAAGATGAGGCCTCCATTTATTCCCTCCACAAGCTTTCACCCAGAAGGAAAGTTAGTCTCACTGTAATATGCCTTCTACTAAAAAAGACTCGTACATTAAATAAGGAAATTTTAGTTGCCAGAAGACTTTCAATCTTTGGCCTTTCTGACAAGTCCAGAAATATGTTATCAATTGATGTGACTGCAGTAAATGTTGATTCACCTGAAACCAACAAGAGCCAACAAGTAACCACAGTTGTTAGTCTTAACTAAGCTGGAATGCCTTTGAACTGGGAAACCAGAAGTGGAAACTAATACATCCGAATAACAAACTATGGGTCATCCGGTTCTAATCACCACCTATTTTTCATATTCCATACACATACAGTCATGTGTGTTGATTGTATCAGTAATAAGTTTTCCATGGATTATTTCCACTTTATGAAAGACTACCATCCTGTCATTTTATAGAAAGGCAACTTGATATTTTCTATACTATTCCTATTAAAAAATTACAGTAACTAAATAAAGTAAATGAATAAATAGAAATAAACTCCCTTACCTAGATTTACAAAGCCAATGTCAACATACAGTTTGGCACATAATGAGCCTAACAGGAAGCCAAAGATTGGTCCTATAATTGCAACCGTCTGCACACACCCTGCACCAAAAAAAAAAAAAAAAAGTGCTATTTCTTTGCTCTTGTAAATTAATTTTTAAACAAGAAATGTGCATAAGATTCAGTCACTGAAAATGTTTCCTCAACTCTTCCCTTAAGTGTTCTTGATTTGTCAATTTTTCAACCTCCTTGAATCGGAAATAAGTCCTCCTCAGTGTTGAAAGAAGGATGAACATTTTTAAGGCATTAATTATCTCTTAGGAAGAAAATAACACTAAGACTCTGAAGAAGTTAATTTCCCCAAATGGAGCAAATTTTACTCCCTAGGCTTAGATTCCCCCTAGTGATAAAAATCAGAATTATACTATTTAGACAATCTTTCAAAAACCTTTTATGGTCAGTTAAGCATAAAACTTGTTTTGACATTAAAATTGATTTCTTCCATGTTAATGAAATGTGCTTGCATTCAGAGCTCCATCTGCAAGTGCAGTAACTATGCAGCCAGCAAAGGAGCTAGACTTGGGAGAGGGGAGAGGTGTCCTCTGGAACGCTCACGACCCACCTGGGCAGCTTTAACAGGCAGGTGGAGCAGATCTCCCAAATGACACCATTTCTAGTAACCAGAAAGATTGCTCTTCCTTGCAAAATGTCTCCCATCTGCCTTTCATTTCATCACTGAGCTTATGCACATATCCCTGGGAGAGTGATTTAAATTAACTGGAGGAGTAAATAGCAGTTACCAGATCCTTTTCAGAATAGAAGAGAGGGCAAAGCAGAGTGAGCAGGCTCTGAGCTCCTGGACAGGACAGGGACGCCCTGACGCCTGTGTGCATCTCGGCTGCAATCTTTCCTCTGGTCCCCAGAGTAATTGCCTAGCATGTGCCATGGAGCTTCTGTTCCAATTCTAGGTCCTAATCTATGCTACAGTTTTCCATTAGAACTGGTGCCCTGTTTTTAACTACAGCATGCTTGCGTATCATCAGAGACCTCTGGAGTTCTGTGTGAGTAGCCAGGGAAGAACCATACTATGGACCTACCTACAGCCCCCTCAATGACTTTAAATCTTGTCCTTCTGTCTCTGGGGGTGAGACTCTCAAAAGCTCAGAACCCCCAAAATCAAGACTAATGTATGAAACAGAGCAAATTTAGCTTCCGAGACATAAGAGGCATTCAATAAATACTGCTTCCATTCGTTTACCTTTGGAGTTTGCTATATTTTGGGTTTTGTGATTTTAGCTGCTGGTTTATCTGCTGGGGCCAGTCCAGACATATGGTTGGCTCAGGCCTTGCTCTTGTCTTTCTTCTGTATCCATGAAGATACTTGCACAAGTCATATATCACAGCAGTTGAGCTCACAGATATTTTCTTTTAATCTGATATTCTTTCCCGAATGCAATAGGTCCTTCTAACTGAAGTTTCTTCGCTATCCAAATCCTCAGTGTGGACTTCAGAAAAATGCAAACTGAATAAAGGAGTTGGATATGAAGTATAAAACATTCCACACCCTATTTAGTTGAGAATGAAGTTGAGAAAACCAGGTACCCTGTATCCCAAGAAGATGAATGAGGTGGACATTACCAATATAGAAAGCCGCATTGTCCTCATTAGCAAAATCATCAAGGTAGGCGATGCCTAGAGGCTGAATGGGAGTTTCTCCAATGCCACGAAGAAGGTTCCCCAGGAAGACATAAGCCCACATGGAGGAGCTGGCATCAATTTCACATTCTTGAAAGGAAAGCAAATGAGGTTGAAATTTGATCACTATCGAAGTTAAACATTTATTCAGCGTGTCTACAGGTTGTCCTGAAGTTGCATTAGAATGCAGAAGTGAAATTTGCCATAAACCTAATTTGATTGGAGTTTGAGCAAGATATTTTAGGCAGTGTAAATCCCCCAGAGAACAAGGAAATCTAATGCTTCTTGTTCCTGTCCCCTTATTTCTTATTTTCTTTCTTTTTATTTCATATTTATAATGAATTCTTTGAATTTCTACACTCCAGTAACATTCAATATCCTGTCTGGGACAAAATACAAAAATTTGAACAAGGCTTTTCTCACCTTAATCTTCAAACTTTTCTATTTTGCAACAGAAATCACTTGTAATTTTATTGCTGAACAAGTTTTATCTGAAATTCAAAATTTTATATGGGTTATACTCCAAATTTGAACAGCCTTGCCTACAGTTATAACTGTTTGACAGTGAATGGCCATGTTAAGGGCTCACGTTTCAGAAACAAATTCGTATAAAATGTTAAAACCTTATATGCCTCAGTTGTATAACTATTCCAACAAAAAGAACCTTTTTGACAGTATTTTTAGAGGGAAATTCAAAGCTAACAATTTAAAAATGCTTCATAAAAGTCATGTCTTAATATGAACATGTGAAGTGGAATAATTACTCCCATATAATAAATTAAACATACTTTGAAGAGTTTGGTGACTTTAATAAAAGCAATAATATTAACCATCTATAAAAAATCACCACTTCTGGATGCTCCCTTTCTGCAAGGCACTGGGCTAAGTGGTTTGCAGACATTTTCAAATTGAATTCTCCTAATAATTCTATGAGGCAGGAGATATCTTCTCCTCTAGTAGTAACCTTGAAAGTGATTTTTGAAGGTAAAGTATGGGTTATGAAGAACTGGGGTGAACGCTTTTGTATAGATGAGTCAGACTCTGTGACAGAAAAGATTACTGTGTAGTCATGTTGCTTTTAGTTCTGATTCTGCCTCTTCTAGAAATGTAGCCAAGTGACCAGGGATTTTTCACTTATCTTCTCTGGATTTCTATTCCACTCCCCAAAATATAATGGGGACTCCTTTTTAAAAATTGATTCCAGGGCTTCCCTGGTGGCACAGTGGTTGAGAGTTCGCCTGCCTATGCAGGGGACACGGGTTCGTGCCCCGGTCCGGGAAGATCCCACATGCCGCGGAGTGGCTGGGCCCGTGAGCCATGGCCGCTGAGCCTGCGCGTCCAGAGCCTGTGCTCCGCAACAGGAGAGGCCACGACAGTGAGAGGCCCACGTACCGAAAAAAAAAAAAAAAATTGATTCCAATGTCAGTTCCAGCCCTGACATTTGTGGGGTTCTATGCTTGTTGGTAGAGGAGTCTTGTAGATAAGTGTAGACACCTTAGCTTTGTGCTTTCCAGTACAGCAGCTACAAGCCACATGTGGTTATTGAAATTTAAATTAATAAAAATTACATGAAATTAAAATTCCATTTCTCAGTCACACTGGCTATATTTCAAGTACTCAGTAGTCTTGTGCAACTAATAGCTATTGTACTGGACAGTATAGATACAGAACATTTCCATCATCACAGAAGTTCCCGTGGAGAGCTCTGTTCTAGAGTATTTGGGTGAAATGGGGTTTGTGCGCAAAGCATTTTTGAGAAGAATTCTCTATTTACCCCACTAACCCCTTTAGGATAAGCCTTGTGTCCACTATGTCTAATATCCACATAAATCTATGACTTTAAGGGAGCAGGATCTCATCTAAAGGAAATAAAAGGATGAGTTGTGAGTCTTATACTCTGGACCTGCCAAATAACTTGTCTCTTTACATTAAAAAATTTTTATTCCCCACCCTAAACCCTATGTCTCTCTTTTTAACATTAAAGGCTTAAGTATTTCCTAACTAGTTGTATTGTCATTTATACCATGTCTCTCCCCTGACTGTCAAAACCAAGAACAAAATAAAATATCTTCAATGACTGTACATTGTGTACAGGTGAAAGTCCAAATTCTTTAGCTCATCTCCTTGCCTCTTTATATGGACCTGAATTAAACTTACTATCCATTATATTCTTAAATAAACAAGCCCTCTGTTCTCATCCATTGATTTTTATATGCCCTCCTGAATTTACCTATTACCTTCTTTCACATTTGCTTTTTCTTCTAGAATGCTTTCTTTTCATATAGCATGACAGGGTAAATTTGTTTACATGTTTATGATCACCCCATTTTCACCACTCATATTTCAATATTTCTTTTAATCTTTTGGCCCTTCCCTTCATTCAAACAGCCAGACTTCTCAGGTTCATTGACCAGGAAAAGGACATCTCAGAAGGAAGCATTAATGAGGATGTTAGGGGAGTGAAAAAGTTTTATGGTGTAGATAAAAGATTTAGGTGAGTAGCAGGTATATAAAGAAGGACTTCCACACTGCCTCTGTAGAAATGGATTCCCCAGCCTAGGGGTAGGGAGTAAGATAAGGGTGGTGGGGAGGAGGTGTTGAGCATATTTATGCTAAAAGGCTATGGAGAGAGATTTGGAGCACCTGCCAGTGCAGCATCCCAGAGACATAGCAGACACCTGTGGGTAGATTCATGGACTCCATGAGTGAAGAGAACCTGTGCCACTGTGGCCAGGAAGAACTCAGGGAGGTAGCAAGATCCTGAAGATGAGATGGCTGCCCGGTATAGCTAGGCATCCCTGCCCCTGCCTCTTCACAGAGTTTCCAATGCCTAGAGTAACACAGAAGAGATGGTTCCCATGCTCCCAAGGGTGGCCCACACATAGCCTTGCTTTGCAGTATGGGTCAGCCATGTGGAATTCTGGATATGCTAACGAAATTCCCCAAATCCTCTCTTGTGTGGAAAGCAGAATTATTTCCATGTTTCCATGATGGTCACTTTTGCATCAGAGAGAGCCACTGTGCTAAAAAGGATACGAACATGGACATAAGATGACCCCAAGGTGACATGTATGAACAAACACTGTGGCCAGAGGGATTTTAGATATTTAGGCTGACAGGACTACTGATAACACCAAGACCTCCCCTCCCACAATCTCCTTTACTATAATGTAAAGCTCCCTGGAATGTAAGCAACCCCTGGGAACATGGATAGAGGTTAGGGACAAATTGACTGAGATTACGTTTTTGCCATGCTGGTGAAAAGGGGCTGAACATAGAAATCAAGTTGAGTTTGGGGGAAAAATATATTTCTTTTATATTTGAGCAATGGGCTGAGATTTGTACATGCTAAACTAGTTTTACCCTGTTTCACAGCTTGCTTTGTTTGGAACTACTGGAAGCTTTGCTCAGTCACCAGCAATTAATGCCCCATCTTTCCATAATATTTGATTGCATATTTTCTTAGGATCTCATCTGTGCTTTATATTCTAGGAATTTTTATGGCACTATAATATCTCAACTTAAGTAGTAAAGCTTTTGACAGCAAAATATCACATAGATACTTTTTGTTCATATTAAAGCACCTATAACGTCTTTCAAAAGAGCTTGTTTAGTCAAGTAAAAAATAATCATCTTACCATTATTTATTTTGGATTGTGATTTTTCCATAACTGAGATTGGTAACGGACTGTTTGACCCCAGGAAACATGGAGAGATGCTGAAAGTGGAATTGGAGAAGGGAGAATACCTTTCATATCTGTACCTGTATAAAAAAAGCATTTTCTTTACTACGAGCTCATTTAACATCATGCTAAAAATATTATATGTGTACTACTTGACTCATTAGGGGACCTGGTTGAGTTTACAGCTGTCGCAGAATCTGAATCACTAAACCAAACCAGCATTTAGTTCACAGATATTACACCATATCTGAACCAATTACCCAGTGTCATGAAAGAAAATAAAAGAATGATTTAGAGGCTCATTTTAATATAAAATAATGACTGTAATCACCTACTCGATTGGTGAAAAAATATCCAACCTTTCATAAAATCATGATTATCTCTAAAAGCAATAATTTAACAATCATGGCCATTGGCACACTGTACTTAGAGTTGTAAATGTAGCAGAACACCTGAAATGTGGTTTCTAGAGAACCGATAATGATACATGGGCTTTTTGAACCATTTTTCCAGATGGTATCCTTTTCCTCTTCAGTTTATTAATCTGGCTGTAAGTTATTTCTAATTTCACCCTTTCCTCTGTTTATAAGGTTACCATAGCAGCTGGATTGAAGAGCCAGTGCCGAATGGTAGGGTTGCGGTCATTCTAACTACGGCCCCCCAGTGCCATACTCCCTCTCAAATTATCCTTTAGGAGCCAATTTCTTTGCTCTACATGCACCCTTCAGAGTAGAGGTACCTGATAAAAGGACATCACATCACCTTGATTCTCATTTTGTTCAGGCACTATGTGACTAAAGGCTAATAATCATAGTGATGTTTGAAATATCAATAGTAAAAACCTATTCAGCATGATAGGGACAAGATATATTGAGTTATTAACATATTCAGATTGATAAGTCAGTTACCTTATTATCAGTGCTGCATAACCTACACCTCAGTGGGTCTATGAACCCCACTGGAAAAGTAAGAACATTTTTGTATGTATGTGAGTATTTAAGGGAAGAGGTTCATAGTTTTTGTCACTTTTATCAAAATGGGTCCCTGACCAAAACTGCTTAAGAACCACTTAATGACTGTTTTTTAATTTCTAGCTACAGAGGAGAGCATTTAGTATTAAAGTCATGGTAAATATAATTTTCTTTCTTTAATATAATTCCAGAGATACCAGAGACTATTATAATGCCTAAAGACTCTTTAAGATGACTGTCAATAGCAATTAAGTAGCATTTTGAAAATTTTTAATTACTTGAGCTTTCAGTTTAATCTATCAAAAGGCAACTGCTGTATGCATAATTATTTAGATTTTGAATAAATAGAATTTTATGTAAGTGCCGCCTGTGTCACTAATTACTATCTATGACACTGAGAAAAATCAATTAACCTTTCCAAATTTCGTTTTTCTTAGTTGTAAAATGGGGATTATAGATATGGTCTGTGCCTATTTAGGTTCTATTGGATGAGACAAACAATTGAACAGGGGACCAATGGTATAAATGATTTTAAATCAGGGATGTTACTTCTGACCTGGCTCCCAACCCCGACTGACACAATATGCGTGAAGTTCTACAGTAGCCTTCTAAATAGTCTCTGCTTTCACATTTGCCCGTCCTGAGTTATTTTCCCAATCTGTAGTCACTGTGTCCCTTTAAAAATATGTCAGGGGGCTTCCCTGGTGGCGCAGTGGTTGAGAGTCTGCCTGCCGATGCAGGGGACACGGGTTCGTGCCCCAGTCTGGGAAGATGCCACGTGCCGTGGAGCAACTAAGCCCTTGAGCCATGGCTGCTGAGCCTGCGTGTCCGGAGCCTGTGCTCCGCAACGGGAGAGGCCACAGCAGTGAGAGGCCCGCGTACCGCAAAAAAAAAAAAAGTCAGATTGTGCCATTCTGCTCAAAACTCTCCTCTGTCTTCCCATCCCATTCTGAGGAGGTAAAGTCTTTGCAGTGATCTGTGTCCTTAATACCAGAGGTGTGGTCAGCAGACCAGCAGCAACAGCTGAATCTCAGCCCCAACCCCAGAGCTACTGAATCAGAATCTACATTTTACCAAGAGCCTCCGGTGATTCCAGTGTCCATCAGAGTTTGAGAAACAACCTTGACGTCTCCTCTGTACCCCCTCACACTTTCCCCTTGCTCATCCCTGCAGTAGACCACATGCCTGACTCCCTCCTCCTGCAGGAATGTCCCATTCACTGTTCATTTAGCCTGGAATCTTCTTCCCCAGATGTCTGCATGGCTCTCTCCTCATCTCTTTCAGCCCTTCACAAAGGTCACCATCTCAGTGAGCCATCCCCTGAAAACCCTACTGTAAACTGCAACGCTCTGCACACTCTTATGTGTCTCCCTGGGTTATTTTTCTCTGTAGCACTTAACATTTCTGGCATATCTCATTATTTGTCTGTTTATTTGTTATCTCTTCCTAGTAAGATCCCTGAGAGCAGAGATTTTTGTCACTATTCTCTCCCCGTTACCTAGAACAATGATCAATACATATTTATTAAATTCATGAGTTAGATGCGTAAAATAGATAGCTAGTGAGAAGCAACCGCATAGCACAGGGAGATCAGCTCAGTGCTTTGTGACCACCTAGAGGGGTGGGATAGGGAGGGTGGGAGGGAGGGAGATGCAAGAGGGAAAAGGTATGGGGACATATGTATATGTATAACTGATCCACTTTGTTATAAAGCAGAAACTAACACACCATTGTAAAGCAATTATGCTCCAATAAAGATGTTAAAAAAAATTCATTAGTTAGATGAACTAACACACATAAGGCTGAACACAGTCTGTTGGGGGTAGTCCCTCAATAATTGATATCTATAAATTTTTTTTTGACATCTTTATTGGGGTATAATTGCTTTACAATGGTGAGTTAGTTTCTGCTTTATAACAGAGTGAATCAGTTATACATATACATATGTTCCCATATCTCTTCCCGATTGCGTCTCACTCCCTCCCACCCTCCCTTTTTTAACATCTTTATTGGGGTATAATTGCTTTACAATGGTGTGTTAGTTTCTGCTTTATAACAGAGTGAGTCAGTTATACATATATATATGTTCCCATATCTCTTCCCTCTTTGTCTCACTCCCTCCCACCCTCCCTATCCCACCCCTCCAGGCAGCCACGAAGAACTGAGCCGGTTTCCCTGTGCCATGCGGCTGCTTCCCACTGGCTATCTACCTTACGTTTGTTAGTATATATATGTCCATGTCTCTCTCTCGCCCTATCACAGCTCACCCTTCCCCCTCCGCATATCCTCAAGTCTGTTCTCCAGTAGGTCTGTGTCTTTATTCCTGTTTTACCCCTAGGTTCTTCATAACATTTTTTTTCCTCAAATTCCATATATATGTGTTAGCATACGGTATTTGTCCTTCTCTTTCTGACTTACTTCACTCTGTATGACAGACTCTAGATCTATCCACCTCATTACAAATAGCTCAATTTCGTTTCTTTTTATGGCTGAGTAATATTCCATTGTATATATGTGCCACATCTTCTTTATCCATTCATCCGACGATGGGCACTTAGGTTGTTTCCATCTCCGGGCTATTGTAAATAGAGCTGCAATGAACATTTTGGTACATGACTCTTTCTGAATTCTGGTTTCCTCAGGGTATATACCTAGTAGTGGGATTGCTGGGTCATATGGTAGTTCTATTTGTAGTTTTTTAAGGAACCTCCATACTGTTCTCCATAGTGGCTGAACCAATTCACATTCCCACCAGCAGTGCAAGAGTGTTCCCTTTTCTCCACACCCTCTCCAGCATTTATTGTTTCTAGATTTTTTGATGATGGCCATTCTGACTGGTGTGAGATGATATCTCATTGTAGTTTTGATTTGCATTTCTCTAATGATTAATGATGTTGAGCATTCTTTCATGTGTTTGTTGGCAGTCTGTATATCTTCTTTGGAGAAATGTCTATTTAGGTCTTCTGCCCATTTTTGGATTGGGTTGTTTATTTTTTTGTTATTGAGCTGCATGAGCTGCCTGTAAATTTTAGAGATTAATCCTTTGTCAGTTGATTCATTTGCAAATATTTTCTCCCATTCTGAGGGCTGTCTTTTGGTCTTGTTTATGGTTTCCTTTGCTGTGCAAAAGCTTTGAAGTTTCATTAGGTCCCATTTGTTTATTTTTGTTTTTATCTCCATTACTCTAGGAGATGGGTCAAGAAGGATCTTGCTGTGATTTATGTCATAGAGTGTTCTGCCTATGTTTTCCTCTAAGAGTTTGATAGTTTCTGGCCTTACATTTAGGTCTTTAATCCATTTTGAGCTTATTTTTGTGTATGGTGTTAGGGAGTGATCTAATCTCATACTTTTACATGTACCTGTCCAGTTTTCCCAGCACCACTTATTGAAGAGGCTGTCCTTTCTCCACTGTACATTCCTGCCACCTTTATCAAAGATAAGGTGACCATATGTGCATGGGTTTATCTCTGGGCTTTCTATCCTATTCCATTGATCTATCTTTCTGTTTTTGTGCCAGTACCATACTGTCTTGATTACTGTAGCTTTGTAGTATAGTCTGAAGTCAGGCAGCCTGATTCCTCCAGCTCCATTTTTTGTTCTCAAGATTGCTTTGGTCTTTTGTGTTTCCATACAAATTGTGAAATTTTTTGTTCTAGTTCTGTGAAAAATGTCAGTGGTAGTTTGGTAGGGATTGCATTGAATCTATAGATTGCTTTGGGTAGTGGAGTCATTTTCACAATGTTGATTCGTCCAATCGAAGAACATGGTATATCTCTCCATCTATTTGTATCATCTTTAATTTCTTTCATCAGTGTCTTATAATTTTCTGCATACAGGTCTTTTGTCTCCTTAGGTAGGTTTATTCCTAGATATTTTATTCTTTTTGTTGCAATGGTAAATGGGAGAGTGTTCTTGATTTCACCTTCAGATTTTTTATCACTAGTATATAGGAATGCCAGAGATTTCCGTGCATTAACTTTGTATCCTGCTACTTTACCAAGTTCATTGATTAGCTCTAGTAGTTTTCTGGTAGCATCTTTAGGATTCTCTATGTGTAGAATCATGTCATCTGCAAACAGTGACAGCTTTACTTCTTCTTTTCCGATTTGGATTCCTTTTATTTCCTTTTCTTCTCTGATTGCTGTGGCTAAAACTTCCAAAACTATGTTGAATAAGAGTGGTGAGGGTGGGCAACCTTGTCTTGTTCCTGACCTTAGTGGAAATGCTTTCAGTTTTTCGCCATTGAGGATGATGTTGGCTGTGGGCTTGTCAATATCTATAATTAATATTATGTTTAGTTGCACATTGAGGGTATGTCTGCTAGGCAGACAGAGTACGCTCCTCATTGACAGAATAAAAATTACATTTTGGATAAATACCCAGTTATTGACTAATGCTGTGAAAGGTTGGAAAGAAGTTATTGTAGTAATCCTCAGTAGACAGCAAACTTCATGAAGGAAAGAACTGTGTATGGGATTTTTTTTGTTTTATTTCATTTTGTTTTTTCCCCATTACCTGGCACAGTACCAGACAAATGGCAGACACTAAATAATAAATGAACAAATATATCTTTCAACATATAAAAGGGGGTTGATAAGAATCTGTATTTGTTTGGCACCCTTTGTCAGCACTAGCCTGTCTGGCTTCTCTTAGCTATACTTCTCCTTCTAGTTTTCTTGTATTAGTACGTTATATTTGTCATCCACTTGAAGTAACACTATTATTAATCTCAATGCAACACCTTTGAGACAACTCATTGCTATCTCTGGTTAAAACCAGCTGGCTTAATTATCTGAGGAGGGTTGAAAACAACACACAACAAGAATGACACAACTCCTAGTTATGTCAGGAAACTTGGTAAGCATTTTACCTGTGTCATTCCATTTAATATTTGCAACAACATTAAAAGCTAAGTATTATTTTTAATACCTGTAATACCTATTTTAAGGTATTATAAACTGAGGCCTAGGAAGGTTAGATGACATGCCCAAGGTCATGTAGAAGAGCTACTGATTCCCTGCAGAATGAGTTAGGTCAAGGGTCAAGGATTTATCTAGCCTCTGAACCTACTTTCAAATTTTAATGTTTTTAGTAGTGGAACTCTTTTCCCCCACTCTGAGTGAACTGTTGCATGGAAGTTCAATGACTAGAACAGATAACACAGCTGTGGATCAATCAGGAGTTAGGTGGATTGGAGACCCTTTTTCCTCAGCCTTCTCCTTTGTCTCCTCCTTACCCACTGGCCACATATAACACCTTTGCTTAACCTCAGTGATCTAAGGAAACTTCTTCCCTGTGGAAAGGAGGCCAGATCGGTGTCCAAAGAGTAGGCAGAAGTCTTGAAGCCACAGATCCCTCTTCATGTAAAGACAAAGGGGCCAGAGAAACCACCCAAATAGGTAGGAAAGATCCCACACAGAGGATTCTGTGAACTATCTTTACAGATTGGACACAGAAGTCAAAATCAAATTATATTTATATAAGTGACCTAGGAATCCAAGAAAAAGTTTGGACCAGATCATTTCTAAGTCTCTCCAGATCTCAGATGTCATGGTATGATGGTCTAGAGTGGACAGTCATCAAAGAATTACTTGATATATAATTTCCTAAAACATTCTCTTGCTTTAAAACCTCTTGGTAGTCACTTGGCTCAGTAGACAATGGGCGACCACAGAGGAGAAGCAACATGTATATGTGTGAAGAAGTCCTAATGCTGGTTTTAAGAATCCAGTTCGGGCTTCCCTGGTGGCGCAGTGGTTGAGAGTCCGCCTGCCGATGCAGGGGACACGGGTTCGTGCCCCGGTCCGGGAGGATCCCACATGCCGTGGGGCGGCTGGGCCCGTGAGCCATGGCCGCTGAGCCTGCGCGTCCGGAGCCTGTGCTCCACAACCGGAGAGGCCACAGCAGTGAGAGGCCCGCGTACCGAAAAAAAAAAAAAAGAATCCAGTTCTATAATTAGAAGACACCTAACCCCGAGAAGGTCACCAGACTCTCTAGGTCATGGTCCTTAGCTCTAAAATTTAAAAAAAAGATAAAATATTCTCTTCTGCCTCCCAGGTTGTTGTAAAGGTGAAATGATACGACAAAAGCTTTGGAAATACTAAAGTTGTATGCGAGAACTAACAAATTACTAACAAAAGTATCAACGGTAAACTTCAGGGTTAAAGAATACAAGCACCACCACTTCCATAGAAAGAATACAAGCGCCACCACTTCCATAGAAAGTTCTATGAGATTATATTTGAACATCGTATAGTTATTTCAGTTGGTCACGTATCCCTAAGTCAATGATCTGTCAGTCAGTTGTACCATGGTCCAGCATACTGTCTGTAGCATTCATTTATTACCCCTTTGACACTCATTTGACATTTACCACATAATTTATTACTTTCTCTTTACTTATATATTTTGCCTCCACACCTAAGTTAAAGCATTTGAAAGAAGGCATAATAGTGAAATTTTCCCTTTAAATTTTGTTGACATAAATACATAGTAGTATATTGAAAAAAATTTTTTACAGATTATTAAATCATAAGTGAAATTGTTAGCATTTTGAAATTTTGCCCAAAGTGGATGTAATAAAAATAAGATATAAATTATCATGGTTTAAGACAGGAGTTATTTTCTTAAATTTAAACAATTAATTGTAATCATCATGCAGTTGTTTGTTAAGGCAAGAAAAAGATGTTTGCTTTAGACTTACTGCTCCATGAAGAACTGAGGCATTGCAATGAGCAATGTTCCAACACCCATGATTAGGCACCCTGCTCCAATTATTTTTGGCCTGTGAAGTTTGGCTCCAAAGTAGCTAACAAATGTTATAACTAAGAGATTTCCTTTGGGGAAGAGAATAAAATGTTCATAAGTTAGACAACTTAGAAAAAGTCATCAGCATAACTAAATGACTATAACTAAATGAATGAATGTCTATAGCAGGTTTGGCAATGTTTTGTTTTGACTAAACCATCTCCCAACCATCTTCCCCATCATTTGTCTTTCTTTCCTTTAATCTGAGATGACTGTTGAACTATCTTCAGATTCATTATTTCAATCATCTCATCCTTTTATCAAAATATTGATATTTTTATAAACAACCCTTCTACCTTGTTTTCATCCACCTTAATTATGTGTCCATTTAAAGTGTTTTATCAGTAAATCAAATTGTAGAAGGCTTCCTTTAGTTGTTCTCTTAAATTTTCCTTGGTGATTTTGAAGTAAACTGTATTACTCTTTCTTCATTTGTTCACATTTTCTATTAAAACTTCTATTGGTTTTCGCTCTTGAAACATACATCATATAATATTGCTTTAGCTGATATTCCCGAAAGAAAAAACAAACACAACTGTACCTCACTTTAAATGAAATCAAATTATGAAATGCCTATTTATATACTTTTTATAAAAATATAAGATTCAAAATACAAATAAAAATTACTCCACATAACTTCAGAAATTATATAAACTCAATGTATGCTCATAATACAAATTTTATAAAATAGAAAGTCTCCATAAATTATACCCATCTCTTTTTTAAAAAAATAAAGACTACATTTTTTTGAAGGTGGGACTTAAGCCTTTCTAAAATATCTCTAGTGAAGGATGTGATAAATTACTTTTAGTTGATGATGGTGTTAACTGATTAAACATCCTTTAAGGAAGATTTTCTAATGCCTTGCTATGCACAAAAATTACCGGAAAGGAGTGGTGGGGGAAATAGAAATGTTAAAAATGCAGAACCTTGGCAGCTCTCAACAGTTTCTGATTTCATGGATTGGGGAGAGGGATGCAGGCCAAGAAATCTGCATTTTTAATTCTAGTTCAAATGTGTTGACAGAGATGGTTCCTGGAACATGCTTTGATAAACATTGCTTAGGGTCTTAGATTTCAAGGGGCTTTAAAGTTTTAGCTATCTGCATTTGGAATATTTAGTTTTTAAGGACTGTGGTGTTAGATAAAGTAAAACTTAGCAATTCTCCAGCAATTGGTTGTGATGGCTGTTGGGTGGCCTTGCTTTGACGTTCTCAATGTTTTCAATTTTCCAGAAAGAGTCGTTTCCTTACATCTGTAAGCAATCATCTAATGTACTACTGTTTATTCACATTGCCAGCTTTAGTCAAGTGCAAAAAGAGCAGCAAGTTTTGTAGCCTTGAGGGCAATAACAGTAGTGAAAAAAGCTTGCTCTAGGCTACAGTGGCTCCAGGCTTTATGGCTCCAGGAAGAATTAAGCTCTTTTGAATTTTCATATCAAAAAAAACTTGAGTATGATATTTCTCATTTGACATTTAAGTACTTAGTAGAAGAAATTTTGTACCATATTGATAATTATGTCTATAGTTTTGCTAATGTGTCACAGTAAATAAACCAAACTAAAGTGAAAGTTGACTTTCAGTTTATAGGTAATGTGTCCCCACCACCACCACCATTATCTCCCTCCCCAACTCCCATACCACCAACATGTCACAATAAAGGACTCATGTTTACAGGCTGTTTCTGTGTGACATTAGTGGGTATGCCAAACACTACATAATACCATTTGAGCTTCTGTGATGTCTGTAGAAGTTTTTGCTTCCTTTATTTAGTATCTTTTCTGAGTTCTCAGAAGATACACTTAGAAAATAAATAGTGATGTATAATCTTTAAAAAATCAAGTTGGATATCAATATTCTTTCACATCTACTATCACTAACTTCTGAAAAAGACAACAGGTCCAGAGAGGTTTACAAATTTTATCAAATTTTCGAGTACTAGATTTTCTCTCTTTCTCTCTTCCTCTTTTTCTCTCTCTTTCTCTCCCCACACCCACACACAGTACTTCAGATAACAGAAAAGAAAGCTACCCAACTCATGCTATAAGACCAATATACCCTTGCAATTCAAACTAGACAAGGACAATGAAAGAAGAGACCAAATGCAGTTTATTCTAGGAGTGCAAGGGTACCGCCAAATAAGAAACAAATCTATTAATTAAAGCTCTATATTAAATAATGGAAGAGGAAAAATTCCATGGTTATCTTGAGAGATGTAAAACATTTAATATAATTAACGATTCATAATAAGAAAAAATCTGAGCAAATTAACTTTTAAACTGTATCTATCAAAACTGCACAGCACAGATGTTGTTTAATGGTGAAAATTTTAAAGTATTTTCATTAAGTTAAGATACAAGAGAAGGATGCCCACTGTCACTACTTCTATTGGACATAGTACTGAGCCCAATGCAATAAGGCAAGAACAAGAAATAACAAATCTAATAATTGGAAAGGATGATATACAGTTGTCTTCTGTTTCAGACAGTATGATTTTTCAGGAAACTCTACAGCATCTATAGACAATCAATTAAAATTAACATAAATTCAGCAAGACTTCTGTATATGTATAACATTAGATAGTAATACTCTTGCAGTATTCCAGGAATTACTAAATAAGAAATGTAACAAAAATTCTTTTCACAATAGCAACAAAAACTTTAAATATGTAGGAATAAATCTAACAAAAGATAAGTAGTATATTTATAGATTATCAATATAATACTGAAAGCTATATAAAAAAGGAATAACTAAATTGAGATATATACCATGTTCTTGGATGGAAAGACTCATAACATAAAATTTCAGTTATCTGATTTGATATATAAATTCTATGCAATTTCAGTCAAACCAAAATTGGATGTTTCAGGAAACTATTCCAAGTAGAGCCAAGAAAAAATTGGATGGAAAAGTTGGAAATTTTCCTACCTAGTAACAGAGCTAATTATAAAACTATTAATCAAGAAGACAGTCTTGTATTGAGTCAGGGATCAACAGACTTACAGAAAGATTTACACCTAAGTGATGTTAATATATGATAAAGAGGGTATTGCAAATAACTGGGTTAAGTATATATTGAATTTGTGCTGATTGGACAATTCGTTATAATAATATAAAGAGATTGCTACCTGACTTTGTATTTTAAAAAATTGTATTTTAAGGATATGCCTTTTCTGGTCCAGCATGTAAGAAGCTAGAAGTATCCACTTCATCCTAACACCAAGTAAAAAGTTGAAAAATCAACAACTCTTCTTAGATGTGTCAGAAAGATGGGGTCATAGGGCAAACTGCTGTCCCCAAAATTGGAGAGACCAATAGGCAAATGCAGAGAATTGTGGCCAGCTGGAACAGAAATCCACAACAATAAATCTCCTTGGGAACAAGTGTTATGGTAAGAAAAACCAGAACTATAACTGACAGGAGGCTCAGCATCAGCAATTCTGAGAGACAAAAACTCCAGAGGGACCCAGTGATTGGGGGCACACACTCTTTTGTGAGTTTTACTTCAGGAACTCAATTAGGTTCTCACAGTGAATATTGGAGAATAAAACTTTTGTGCTTGCAGCATGGGGAGGGGAAAGGAAACCATTTTGAAATACACCAGAGTACTCTGTTTTTCTTAAGAAAGTCTGCTTTTAGGGGAAACTAGTAACCAGAGTCTAACCTGCTGGGGCATTACCAGAGCCCAACTGACCTGGGGGAAGGGAAATACCCAACTTCAGCTGTTCTAGCTATCCTGTCCCATCAGTGAGGGATAGGGGGACTGAGAAGCACATCTGAAGTTCACAGTCCAGAGGCATAGGCTCACTAAGAGCCTGAGACCCATAGGACTGTAGAATACTTCCTCTCCCTCACACAATACCATCATATTACTAAAGGCCTGTTTATAGCAGTTCCTTTTACCCAGTACATCATTTCTGGCTATGAAGGAAAAAATTATAAGACATACTGAAAGTAAAAAGAAAAACTTTTTGAAGAGACAGCAGGAATCAGAACCAGACATGGCAGAGATTTTGGAGTTGTCTGACTAGAAACTTAAGACAACTATGATTAAGATGCCAAGAACCCTAATGGAAAAACTAAAGAGCATGCAAGAACAAATGGGCAATGTAAATCAGAAAGATGGAAATTCTGAGAAAGATCAAAAAAAAATGCTAGAGAACAAAAACATGGTAACAGAAATAAAGAATGCCTTTGATAGGCTTGTTGGTAGACTGGACACAGTTGAGGAAAGAATCTCTGAGCTTGAGGATCTATCAATAGAAAACACCAAAACTTAAAAGCAAAGAGAAAAAGAGATGGGAAAAAAACCCAGAACAGAATATCCAAGGACATGGAACTATAAAAGGTGTAACATACAGGTAATGGGAATTCCAGAAAGAGAAGCAAGAGTCAAAGGAATAGAAGAAATATTTTAAATAATGACGTTTGAGAATTTCTGCCAAATTAATATCACACACCAAACCACAGATCCAAGAAGCTAAGAGAACAATGAGCAGGATAAATGCCAAAAAATCTAAACTAGACATATAATTTTCACACTACAGAAAATCAAATATAAGAGATAATTTATTAAAAAAAAGAAAACTCACTTATAGAGGAGGAAAATAAGAATTACATCTTATTTCTCTTCAGAAACCATGCAAACAAGAAAAGAGTGTAGAAAAAATTTTTGAAGTGTTGAGAGAAAAAAACCCCACCAGCCTAAAGTTCTGTACCCTGTGAAGTTATCCTTCAAAAGCAAAGAAGAAATACTTTCTCAGACAGACAAATATTGAGGAAATGTGTTTCCAGTAGACCTGCCTTTCATGAAATGGTAAAAGAAGCTCTTCAGAGAAAAAAATAAAATAAAATTCAGAAACTCAGATCCACATAAAGAAAGGATGAACATCAGAGAAGAAATAAGTGATGGTAAATTTAAAACTTATTTTTCTTATTCTTAATTGATCTAGCAGATAACAGTTTGTTCAAAATAATAATATCAAAAATGTGTTCAATGATGTATTCTTATGTATGCATGTTTGCTTATGTATAAGTGAAATAAAATGAATAATAACAGTGATACAAAGATGGGAGGGAGGAATTCAAATTGAAAGACACAATCTGCCAACACTCACATAGGGAGATACAGATAATCTGAATATACCTATATCTATTAAAGAAATTGAACCAATAATTAATATCCTTCCAAAACAGAAAGTACCAGGTCCAAGTAGATTCACTGGTGAATTTTCCAAACAGTTAATGAAGAAATTATACTAATTCTCTACAATCTCTTTCAGAAGATAGAGAGGGAACATTTCCTAATTCTACAAGTGCAACAATACCCTAATACAAAAACCAGAAAAAGCATTACAAGAAAAGAAAACAACAAACTAATATCTCTCCTGAACATAGGTGCAAAAATCCTCAACAACATATTAGCAAATCAAATCCAACAATATGTAGAAATAATTGTACATTAAGACCAAGCGGGATTTATCCCAGGTATGCAGGGCTGGTTCACCATTAGAAAATCAATTAATGTAATCCATCATATCAACAGACTAAAGAAGAAAAATCACACGATCATATCAATATATGCAGAAAAAGCATTTGACAAAACTCTACAACCAATCATGATTTTAAAGAAAAGAAAAAAAAAAAACAGCTCCATAAACTTGGAAGAGAGAGGAATGTCCTCAACTTGATTAAAAAAAAAAAAACTACCAAAAACTACAGCTAATATCATACTTAATGGTAAGAAATTCAAAGCTTTTCCACTAAGATCAGGCACAAGGCAAGGCTATCTCCTCTCACCATTGCTTTTCAGTATTGTACGGGGAGTCCTACTTAATGCAATAGGACAAGAAAAGGAAATAAAGGTATACAGATTGGGAAGGAAGAAATAAAACTAGCTTTGTTCCCATACGACATGATCATTTTTGTAGAAAATCTGAAAGAATTAACAAAAGAACTCCTGGAACTAATACATGATTATAGCAGGGTTGCAAGATACAGGGTTAATACACAGAAGTCAATCACTTTCCTATATGTCAGCAGTGAAAAACAGGAATTTTACCATTTACATTAGCACCCCCTAAAATGAAATAAGTATAAATTTAACAAAATATGTACAAGATCTATATGAAGAGAACTATAAAACTCTGACTAAAGAGATCAAATAACTCAATAAATGGAGAGGTATCTTACGTTCATGGATAGGAAGACTCAGTATTGTCAAGATGTCATTTCTTTCCTACTTGATCTATGCATTCAATGCAATCTTAATCAAAATCACAGCAAGTTATTTGTGGATAGTGACAAACTGATTCTAAAGTTTTTATGGACAAAATACCCAGAATAGCCAACAAGATATTGCAGAAAAACAAAGTTGGAAGACTGACACTACCCAATTTCAAGACATACTCTAAAGCCACAGTAATCAAGATAGTGTGACACTGGTGAAAGAATAGATCAATAGATACATGGAACAGAATAGATAGCCCAGAAACAGACTACATAAATACAGTTAACTGGTCTTTGAGAAAGGAATAAAGGCAATACAATAGAGCAAAGATAGTCTTTTCAATAAATGGTGCTGGAAGAACTTGACATCCACATGCAAAAAAAAGAAAACAACAAAACTGAATCTAGACACAGACTTTACAGTCTTCACAAAAATAAACTCAAAATGGATCACAGACCTAAATGTAAAATGCAAAACTATAAAACTTCTAGAAGATAACATAAGAGAAAACCTAGAAGACCGTGGGTTTGGTGATGACTTTTTAGATGCAACACCAAAAGCCCAATCCATGAAAGAAAAAATTGATAAGCTGGACTTTATTAAAATTAAAAATTTCTGCTCTATGAAAGATGATGTTAAGAGACTTAAAAGACAAATCACATACCAAGAGAAAATATTTGCAAAAGCCATATCAGATAAAAGACTGTTATCCAAAATACAATAAGAACTCTTAAAACCCAACAATAAGAATACAAACAACCTGTTTAAAACATGGACCAAATACCTCGATGAACAGATCACTAAAGAAGATACACAGGTGGCAAATAAACACACAAAAAGATGTTCAGCATCGTATGTCATCAGGAAACTGCAAATTAAGAAACTATGAAACACCACTACATATCTATTAGAATGGCCAAAATCCAAAACATTAAATGCTGCTGAGGGTGTGGAGCAACAAGAACTCTCATTTATTGTTGAACTCTCATTCCAAATGGTACAGCCACTTTGGAAGACAATTTGGTGGTATCTTACAAAACTAAACATATTCTTCCCATAAGACCCAGCAACTATGCTCCTTGGTATTTACCCAAAAGAGTTGAAAATTTATGTCCCCACAAAAATCTGCACACAGAGATGTTTATAGTAGCTTTCTTTATAATTGCCAAAACTTGGAAGCAATCAAGAAGTTCTTCACTAGATGAATAGATAAATAAACTAAGGTCCATTCAGAAATAGATTATTATTCAGTGCTAAAAAGAAATGAGTTATCCAGTCATGAAAAGACATGGAAGAACCTTAAATGCTTATTGCCATGTGAAAGAAGCCAATCTGAAAAGGCTACATACTGTATGATTCCAACTGTATAACATTCTGAAACAGGCAAAACTATGGAGACAGTAAAAAGATCAGTGGTTACCAAGGGGTAGGGGGTAGGGATGGATAAATGGGCAGAGCACAGAGGATTTTTAGGGCATTAAAAGTGCTCTGTATGATACTATAATAGTGGATACATGTCATTATACATTTGTTCAATCCCACAGAGTATACAATACCAAGAGTGAGCCTTAACGTCAACTCTGGACTGTGGATGATAATGAGGTATCACTGTAGGTCATCAACTGTAATGGCTGTACCACTGTGGTGAGGGATGTTGATAATGGGGAAGGCCGTGCTTGTGTGGGGACAGGGGGTTTATGGGAAATCTTTGTACCTTCTGCTCACTTTTGCTGTGAACCCCAAACTGCCTTAAAAAACAAAGTGTATCTAAAAACATCTATGTCAAGTTGACTAAATACTAAAATGTAAAAAGCAAAAGTTTTAAATATTTAGAAGAAAATATATGGAAAAATATTTGAAACAAAGAATTAATATCTACAAATATTAGTAGGTCTTGATAAGAAAACATTTTATTTTCTTGGAAACTCTGTCATTTTTGGAGAAGGAGTCCTTGTTACAAGAAAATACTTTACTTGGGAAGAAATTGAGTATCCAGTAGGCAGATGTTAGATGATAATGCCAATTGATGTCAAAGGATAAATGAAATTGTTCTGCAAAAAATAGAAGAATTTAAAGCTAGAGACAGAGGGTGGGAATGGGTCCAGAACTCTGGAAGGAAGGAATATGAAGAGAGGCAAAAGGAGTATATTAAAAGTATGGTTAGGAAACACACTTTTCTGGAAAACTAGGGATGGCAAATAACTAGAGCAAACCTGTGATGTTTGGGATAGAGTTTTGCAATGGAAGTCAGAGGACTTTTATTGCATCTAATCCACTAAACAATTTCTATCCTTAGAATGGTCTGGAAGAATTAATATGAATTTAGACTCAGGGCCCTTTTTTACTTCCTGTGCAACATTAGTACTCTCTATTAAATATAGACCCTCTCAAGTTTGGCATTGGGGTCTGGGAATCTAAGAAAAATTTGGACCAGATTCTTCCCAAGTCTCTTCAGCTACAAAATGTTTTTATACTATAATCTAGAGTGAGCAATAGTCAATGAATCACTTCATATGTAATTTTCTGTCTGCTCATTTCTTCTTCTTTCTGTAAGTCTGATTTATTCTTTTGATCTGCACCCAGCTTCCTCTTCATACTTGTTTCTTCTCCTGATGTGGTGTTACCCTTACCTTGACTCTCCATGGACTTTCATTCCATTTAGGGTTGTAGGCAGGGCAGTCATCAAGGAATAAATCAACTCTGCCGGCCTCTCTAATTAGTTTACACAAGGTAGTGATATGATTAGGTGTTTAGAAACTTGTTACAGAAAGTGCAGCCCATCGATGAATAGCATCAACATCGTATTGGAGCTTGTTAGATATGCAGGATCTTACTTCCCTTCCTACAGAATCAGTCTATGCATTTTAAGACAATTGTCCAGTCATTTGCGTGAACATTAATGTTTGACTAGCACTGAACCAAGAAATCTTTTTCTGGTAGCGTGATGAAAGATGGATTTGGGAAGTAAAAGCCTGAAGGTAAAAGGTTACCTATTCACTCTTTTAATTCTTTTTCTGATATTTAGGGTAAGAACTGATATATACAGTATGAACTTGTATGATCAGGCCACCCAAGATGGCTCTTCTTTTGCTCTATGTACATTCCCTGCTCAACCAGTGCCTGCTTCATCTACACCCTACTCACACTACCAAACTTCCTGTATATTTGCCCCTTCAGCTAGTGATTGTTCTAATTTTAGATCAGAACATCTCCACTAGGATAGCTTGTCAAAGCGGCAGTGAGGGGGCGTGCCACCTACTGGTTTCCCTGGTAACCAATGAGCCAACCTGAAGTCAATTCCCCCTATAACTGGTAATCTCCCCCTCCTCCCTGGGAGCGAAGACTGCTGCCATGTCCTGCCTGCAGTCAGCCGCACACGGTGGCTTGTTGCTCCAGGACCTTGCTTCAGACGTGTAAGTTACCCCCTATTCGTTAAACCACTGATGTTTCTGTCGCTAACTCTGGGCTCTTTCTTCGGTCTTGAAGCTGGACAAGCACAGGGCTTGCTGGCCTGTGGGTGCAGCCCAACAGAACTAAAAAAGTAATTGTTGACGAGTTGAAATATATTCCTTCCTTCACTCTTCTGAAGGTTTAAGTGAAGCTGAACCTGGAGCCATTAGAGATTTTACTATAGCATATATTTGAGTCTCAACAAGCAGAAAGGACCACAGAGACTCTTAATTTTGTTTACTTCAAGAAGGAATCAAAGCCCCTTAGTTTATCAACTCAGGAAGCTAAGTGGGATTACACTCCTTAAAGTACTTCTGAAACAGTGACTAAAATCACTTGGTCTTTTCAAGTTCAAAGTGTACAGTCAATGGCTAACCAAAGAACCCGGAGAGTAGAATTTTTATTGCCTGCTTTGCTTTAGTGTTCTTGTTAATAGGATCCCTTTATCTTCTTTCTAGGCCACTGGGCAGAAATACTCCTTTTATAGTCTAACTTCTTCTTAAATCATTACAAGATATTTTTCTAGAGCTTCTTTGAAGCTCTAGAAAATTTTGAATCACAGGGCTTCCAGGATATAAAACTCTTTTGTAAGGACGTTTCCTACATACTTTTAACTCAAATTACCAGCGGCATCTCACTCTCTCGCCTAGAAAAGTCTCACTCTGATTGAAAACTTGTGTGAGTCATATAATAGTGAACACCTGGGGCAGGAAGTTAATTGCTGTTTGCTCAGAGAGAACAAATTGCCTGTACTGTATGCAGCACAAGGCCATGGCAAATTCTGTCCAAATAAGATTTTAGAGATAGAGTCTGATATTAGCAGACAGCAGAATGCAGTGAGGATGTCATTTAGTCGTGCCTAGAAACCTTGTACTTAAAAGTAAAGTCAGGGCTTCCCTGGTGGCGCACTGGTTGAGAGTCCGCCTGCCGATGCAGGGTATGCGGGTTCGTGCCCCGGTCCGGGAGGATCCCACATGCCGCGGAGCGGCTGGGCCCGTGAGCCATGGCCGCTGGGCCTGCGCGTCCGGAGCCTGTGCTCCGCAACAGGAGAGGCCACAACAGTGAGAGGCCCGCGTACCGCAAAAAAAAAAAGTAAAGTCAGGCATCTGCAATACCTACCAATTTCAAAACTACCATCAATAACTCCCACCAGTGAAGAAGGGATATCAAACCTTCTCTCTATCTGAGTGATGGTGCTCTTCAGGTAGCCTTCTGCCAGTGCTTTGGCAAAGTAAACAAAAGACAGGGCACCCAAGAACACCTGAAAAATATGACAGGTCACACTTAGTCTAACTCCAGCCTGACGTATGACTGGAAGTTTACTAAACAGACAGAAACACAAACCACGAACCAGGTAACAAGCCTGTTACCACTGAAGATTTCATTCAAGCAAAGTAATAGGCTTCTTCCCACCTCAAGCTCATGTAGAGTTCTAAAAATTCAAATAGACTTTCATTCATAATGTATGTTGATTTCCTTTTTTTCCCCCTCTCCCCCAAAGGGCATTCAAAGGTGTCTTGGCTTTGGAAAGAAGATTCATTCTGCATGGGGAAGCAGAGAGAGGAAGGAGCCATTGAAAGGTAAGAAAATAAAACAAAAACCATCAACCAAATACTCGACATCTTGTCACAAGTCTAATACTCATTATTGTGTATTTCACAGCAATGGTTAATGTTCTAGCAGGGAACATAACAGACTGAAAAAGTAGAACTATTCTTTGTGTTTAAGTTCATATTCAAGTTAAATTCATACTCAAATTCTTATTCAGTGAAAAAAATATATTCTTTTTGATATCTGGCTTGTGTGTTTTGCTAGACCTGGGTCTGTGATGGAGTATCCATAAGGCAGATTATATGAAAAAAAAACACATATGTATTTGTTGAGTGAATATTTGATGCAAGGAAAGTATAGGAACTTGGAGTCACGTTGAGCACCATTTAAAAGGGAACCCTGTCCCTTACTGTGTGGCCAGGAAAGTCAAATTTTTCATTTATAGAATGGGAATAATATGGATGTTTCATAGATTAAATGTTACAACTGTGCATAGCATAACATCTGGTACATGGTAGATATTTAATGAATATCATTACCTCTCTCCTTTCTGTTTCGGAGGGGCATTCAAGTGAGCCAGGAAAGTAATATTTAGTAATTTAACCTACATAGTCAGGCAAAGATTGCTTTCACTGCCCAGCAAAGTGTGGTTTTCATAAATTGCATCTAAGATCACTTTTTAAAGTGGAAAAAATTTCTCACCTCTAGCTATAGTGTATAGAAAATAACTGGATCAAGAACTGAGAGCATGGACTCCACCAAATTCTCTGATCTCTTTAGTTAACCACTTATGGTTGTTTATCATTTAATTGTTTGTTACCTTTAGTTCACCACAGCAGGGTTGTTTCTCCTCTGAGGAGGGATATTCTGTTTTAAAGGAAGGCCTCCCAACAGGTTGCATTGAATTTTTGCTGAATAACTGGATATTTTCTTTGGATGAAGTGTCCATTATGAAAACATTCCTTGACTCTGATCTGTCAAAGTTGATTTGTAAAGTAAAAAAAAAAAAAAAAAAAAATTAAAACCCATGCAGTTGATTAGATAATGTTTTTATTTCACAATAGATCACCATTCTGTAGACATAACTTGATGTGAAGTTCCCTCATTTTACCACAGTAAGTTGGCAAAGTTTTTCAATTAAAATCGACCAGGATATCTGATTAAGCAATCCTGCTCTTAGGGCTCTGTAGCCAGCATTCTTTCTCAATCCCTCCAGTTTAAGCCTCATTATAGCAAAGAATAAATTTAAATGTTGCCTTTGGAATAAATAACGAGGAAGAATTTTGCTAACTTTGTGGTCTTGCCAGCTTAAACTAGAAGCAAGCAGGAAAGGGAGCAGAGGAATTCAGCCATTTGAATATTGATTCATTAGAATTAAGTCTTTAAAGCCTTTAAATCTAGTATCTTAGCAGAATGAATAGAAAAGATTGATGCCCCTGGTAGATGCCTATATCACACTGTGATTCTTATACGTTTGTAGCATCCAAAGTAAGGCTTAAAATAAGGCAAAAAAAGAGGACCAATCTGTGTATCATTTTAGCCTGACAAATAGGGAAGCAGCATGATTTATGCTTCAGACTTAGATTTCATTCAGTCAAAAGTAGTCTTTGGCCTGCCTTAAAGTAAGAAAGATGCCTTCCTTCCTATGTCTAATTTCCCACCCTCCCTCGTCCTTACCGAGCCCTGGACAGGTTCACATAATCTGAACCTATTTTCTTTTTGTTCATATCAATATTTACATATCCTATGCACCCACTTCTTTAGGATTCCATATAGCTCAGTGCCTGCCTGATAAAGTAATCTAAGGGATTTAAAAGTAAAATAGCTTCTGGATCACCCTAATGTTTACCAGGTGATGCATTTGTACATTAATAGAGATCTTGTGTATTCTCATCACAGTAACTGAAAAAATAACATCAGGGTAAAACTTAACGTACTGTGGTAGAAGTTTAGAGTTATTCTGTCTGTGTGTTTATTATCTTGACTTTATATAATGCATGTTCTGTGTTTACTCAACCTCGTCTTTGATACTTTGAATTTATAGATAATGTCTCAAACTGAAAAATCAAGAAATAGCAGTATACACAATTTATTTTGAAATATGGAGCTAAATATCAGAAGAAAGACCTAAAAGATTTAAAAGTGGAGGGAGTGAGAAATGGGTTGAGAAGGGTAGGACAAGGACCTGTTTTGTGTTTTGTTTTTAAACTTGTTATTAGACTTTTAGATTATTCAGTTTCATAAACATGCATAAATTTACTTTGTAAAAATGGACAAAGGAAAGTGAGGAAAACAGAAAAAAATTTAAAGCCAAAAAGCTAAACAAAGAGCAGAGAATCCTAAACAAGAGCAAAAGGCAAAGATACAGGAATACAATATTAATAAGATCTAAATACAGATGTTTAGGAGAATACAAAATAAAAATTATGCAAAATATATAGAAATAACTACAAAGTCTTGACAAAATGGATAACTTTCTAGCAAATATAAATTACCTGTATTGATACAAACCAGGAGAGAAACATATCTAAGGAAGACATTAACAAAAATACTCTAAACCTATTCCCTAAATAAAAATAGTAACGATAGATGATGTATCTGGAGTGCTTTATCAAGGAATACCCTTCAAGGAAAAATAGCACATAGTGGAAACAGATGCTAATAGTCTCCATTCATCGGACCAAGCCAGAATTATCTTGATAGCAAAATCTCATTAAGACAACACAAAAAGGAAAACTGCAGAGCCAACCTAGAGATGCTAAAATCCTAAATAAAATACTAGCAAATACAAATTAATTAAAATTCCATAATTAAGATTTTTTTAAAATGTAACAATTGATTAATATTAGGAAGTTTATTCACCTAAATCATTGCATTAAAAATTCAAAATGTTGGGGCTTCCCTGGTGGTGCAGTGATTGGGAATCCACCTGCCAGTGCAGGGGACGTGGGTTCAGGCCCTGGTCCGGGAGGATCCCACGTGCCACGGGGCAGCTGGGCCCATGTGCCGCAGCTGCCGAGCCCACGCTCTGGAGCCCATGCTCTGCAACAGGAGAGGCCACTGTGGTGAGAGACCTGTGAACTGCAGCGAGGAGTGGCCCCCATTCACTGCAAATGGAGAGAGCCAGTGCAGAGCAGTGAGGACCAAATGCAGCCAAAAATAAATAAATAAAATAAATAAATCCAAAAAAAAAATTCAAGATGTTACATCTATATATCAAAACATCACATTGTATACCTTAAATATACACAATTTTTATTGTCAATCACATTTCAATAAAGCTAGAAGAAATTCAAAATGAAAAATAATAAAATTTCAGTAGATGCAATACATCAGGTGATAAAAGTCAACAGCCATTCATGACTCAAAAAAAAAAAAAACTATGAAATTCAGTACATAAATATTGATACCAACAGCCAACTTCCTATATCCACTGAATCACTAAAACTAGTTTTCAGAAAAATATTTTGCCAGAACAGTGAAAGGGTATTTGGGAAGCAGTGGATTAAATAGGTCTCTTTACTACAAAAATATTGAGTACCTTTAATTAAAATCCTGGAGAGACACATTGCTTATAAAAAAAAAATCAAAACAACAAAATGACCTAAATATCCGACAAATTATGGTATACTCACACAGTGAAATCTTTGAAACCATTAGAAATTAGTGTAAAGAAGTAGATATAGTCATATAGAAATATTTTTATTACAGTTGATTTTAAAGATATAAGACTTCAAAGCAATATATATAACACTCTATTTTATAATAGAAACACACATACATTCACAGGTGTGTATACATAGAAGCAAAGCTTCAGAAAGTTTATAAAGAATAGGTTAACACATTATTTCTGGCTGGTGACACTGCAGATGATTTTTTTAAATGTTTTGTATATCCATATTTTCTAATTTTTCTATAATGAACATACAATTCTTATACGAAAAAATATTTTAAATATAAAAGATATAGAAATATCAAGAAGCAAGAAATACATACCAGAAAGATTTTTAAAATACAAAATAACATCAAATATATAGTGTAAAACGTAATTCTTTTCCATAAATTAAACTATGTAATACAAACTGGCCTACTGTTTTAGGAATTTAGATATATTATTTCTATTCAGTCATAATATTAAACCCAGTGACCAGAAAATGCAAATAAATTGTTTAATAATAAAATACACTATCGGGGGGGTGGACCTTCAAGATGGCAGAGGAGTGAGATGTGGAGATGACCTTCCTCCCCACAAATACATCAAAAGTACATCTACATGTGGAACAACTCCTACAGAACACGTACTGAACGCTGGCAGAAGACCTCAGCCTTCCCCAAAGGCAAGAAACTCCCCATGTACCTGGTTAGGGAAAAAGGAAAAAGAAAAAACAGAGACAAAAGAATAGAGATGGGACCTGCACGTCTGGGAGGGAGCTGTGAAGGAGGAAAAGGTTCCACACACTAGGAAGCCCCTTCACTAGTGGAGACAGGGGGTGGCAGGGAGGGTGGTGGGGAGGAACCTTCGGAGCCACAGAGGAGAGCACAGCCAGGGGTGCAGAGGACAAGGCAGAGACATTCACGCACAGAGGATCCGTGCCGACCAGCACTCACCAGCCTGAGAGGCTTGTCTGTTCACCTGCCAGGGCGGGTGGGAGCTGGAAGCTGAGGCTCAGGATTCGGATGTCAGATCCCAGGGAGAGGACTGGGGTTGGCTGAGTGAACACAGCCTGAAGGAGGCTAGTGCACCACAGCTAGCCAGGAGGGAGTCCTGGAAAAAGTCTAGAACTGCCTAAGAGGCTAAAGACCATTGTTTCAGGGTGCACAAGGAGAGGGGATTCAGAGCACTGCCTAAACGAGCTCCAGAGAAGGGCGCGAGCCGTGGCTGTCAGTGTGGACACCAGACACGGGCATAAAATGCTAAAGCTGCTGCTGCAGCCACCAAGAAGCCTGTGTGCGACAGGTCACTATCCACACCTCCTCTTCCGGGAGCCTGTGCAGCCCGCCACTGCCAGGGTCCTGTGATCGTGGTACAACTTCCCTGGGAGAACACATGGTGCACCTTATGCTGTTGCAACGTCACGCTGGCCTCTGCCGCCGCAGACTCGCCCTGCATTCAGTACCCCTTCCCCCCTCTCTCCCCCGGCCCGAGTGAGCCAGAGTCCCCTAAGCGGCTGCTCCTTTAACCCCATCGTGTCTGGGTGGAGAAGAGACACCCTCAGGCAACTTACATGCAGAGGCAGGGCCAAATCCAAAGCTGAACCCCAGGAGCTGTGCGAATAAAGAAGAGAAAGGGAAATCTCTCCCAACAGCCTCAGGAGCAGCAGATTAAATCTCCACAATCAACTAGATGTACCTTGCATCTCTGGAATAACTGAATAGACAAAAAATCATCCCAAAATTGAGGTGGTGGACTTTGGGAGCAACTGTAGACTTGGGGTTTGCTTTCTGCATCTAATTTGTTTCTGGTTTTATGTTTATCTTAGTTTAGTATTTAGAGCTTATTATCATTGGTAGATTTGTTTGTTGATTTGGTTGCTCTCTTCCTCTTTCTTTTTAATTACTTTTTTATTTTAATAACTTTATATATTTTATTTTATTATTTTTTTTCTTTCTTTTTCTTTTTTCTCCCTTTTCTTCTGAGCTATGTGGCTGACAGGGTCTTGGAGCTCTGTCCAGGTGTCAGGCCTGAGCCTCTGAGGTGGGAGAGCTGAGTTCAGGACATTGGTCCACCAGATACCTCCCGGCCCCATGTAATATCAATCAGCAAGAGCTCTCCTAGAGATCTCCGTCTCAACGCTAAGACCCAGCTCCACTCAGCAACCAGCAAGCTCCAGTGCTGGACACCCCATGCCGAAAACTAGCAAGACAGGAACACAACCCCACCCGTTAGCAGAAAGGCTGCCTAAAATCATAATAAGTTCACAGACACCCCAAAACACACCACCAGACATGGTCCTGCCCACCAGAAAGACAAGATCCAGCCTCATCCACCAGAACACAGGCACTAGTCCCCTCCACCAGGAAGCCTACACAACCCACTGAACCAACTTTAGCCACTGGGGACAGACACCAAAAACAACGGGAACTACAAACCTGCAGCCTGCAAAAAGGAGACCCCAAACACAGTAAGATAAGCAAAATGAGAAGACAGAAAAACACACAGCAGATGAAGGAGCAAGGTAAAAACCCACCAGACCAAATGAAGAGGAAATAGGCAGTCTACCTGAAAAAGAATTCAGAGTAATGATAGTAAGAATATCGCAAATCTTGGAAATAGAATGGAGAAAATACAAGAAACATTTAACAAGGACCTAGAAGAACTAAAGAGCAAACAATGATGAACAACAGAATAAATGAAATTAAAATTTCTCTAGAAGGAATCAATAGCAGAATAACTGAGGCAGAAGAATGGATAAGTGACCTGGAAGATAAAATAGTGGAAATAACTACTGCAGAACAGAATAAAGAAAAAAGAATGAAAAGAATTGAGGACAGTCTCAGCCTTCTCACACTCTTCCAAAATATAGCAGAGAGAAGAACACTCCCAAACTCATTCTACAAGGCCACCATCACCCCGAGACCAAAACCAGACAAAGATGTCACAAAGAAAGAAAACTATAGGCCAATATCACAGATGAACCATAGATGCAAAAATCCTCAACAAAATACTAGCAAACAGAATCCAACAGCACATTAAAAGGATCATACACCATGATCAAGTGAGGTTTATCCCAGGAATGCAAGGACTCTTCAATATATGCAAATCAATCAATGGGATACACCATATTAACAAATTGAAGGATAAAAAACATATGATAATCTCAATAGATGCAGAAAAAGCTTTTGACAAAATTTAACATCCATTTATGGTAAAAACCCTCCAGAAAGTAGGCATAGAGGGAACTTACCTCAACATAATAAAGGCCATATATGACAAACCCACAGCCAACATCATTCTCGATGGTGAAAAACTGAAACCATTTCGACGAAGTTCAGGAATAAGACAAGGTTGCTCACTCTCACCACTATTATTCAACATAGTTTTGGAAGTTTTAGCCACAGCAATCAAAGAATAAAAAAAAATAAAAGGAGTCCAATTTGGAAAAGAAGAAGTAAAGCTGTCACTGTTTGCAGATGGCATGATACTATAAAGATAGAATCCCAAAGATGGTACCAGAAAACTACTAGGACTAATCAATGAATTTGGTAAAGTAGCAGGATACAAAATTAATGCATGGAAATCTCTTGCATTCCTGTATACTAATGATGAACAATCTGAAAGAGAAATTAAGGAAACACTCCCATTTACCATTGCAACAAAAAGAATAAAATACCTAGGAATAAACCCACCTGAGGAGACAAAAGACCTGTATGCAGAAAATTATGACACTGATGAAAGAAATGAAAGATGATACAAACAGATGGAGAGATATACCATGTTCTTGGATTGGAAGAATCAACATTGTGAAAATGACTATACTACCCAAAGCAATCTACAGATTCAATGCAATCCCTATCAAGCTACCAATGGCATTTTTCACAGAACTAGAACAAAAGATTTCACAATTTGTATGGAAACACCAAAGACCCCGAATAGCCAAAGCAATCTTGAGAACGAAAAACGGAGCTGGAGGAATCAGGCTCCCTGACTTCAGACTATACTACAAAGTTACAGTAATCAAGACAGTATGGTACTGGCACAGAAACAGAAATATAGATCAATGGAACAGGATAGAAAGCCCAGAGATAAACCCATGCACATATGGTCACCTTATCTTTGATAAAGCAGGCAAGAACATACAATGGAGAAAACACAGCCTCTTCAATAAGTGGTGCTATGAAAACTGGACAGCTACATGTAAAAGAATGAAATTAGAACACTCCCTAACACCATACACAAAAACTCAAAATGGATTAAACACCTAAATGTAAGGCCAGACAGTATAAAACTCTTAGAGGAAAACATAGGCAGGACACTGTATCACATAAATCACAGCAAGATCCTTTTTGACCCACCTCCTAGAGAAATGGAAATAAAAGCAAAAATAAGCGAATGGGACCTAATGAAACTTAAAATCTTCTGCACAGCAAAGGAAACCATAAACAAAATGAAAAGACAACCCTCAGAATGGGAGAAAATATTTGCAAATGAAGCAACTGACAAAGAATTAATCTCCAAAACATACAAGCAGCTCATGCAGCTCAATATCAAAAAACCAAAAAACCCAATCCAAAACTGGGCAGAAGACCTAAATAGACATTTCTCCAAAGAAGATATATGGATTGCCAACAAACACATGAAAGGATGCTCAACATCCCTAATCATTAGATAAATGCAAACAAAACTACAATGAGGTATCACCTCACACCAGTCAGAATGGCTATCATCAAAAAATCTACAAACCATAAATGTTGGAGAGGGTGTGGAGAAAAGGGAACCGTCTTGCACTGTTGGTGGGAATGTAAATTGATACAGCCACTATGGAGAACAGTATGGAGGTTCCTTAAAAAACTAAAAATAGAACTACCATATGACTTAGTAATCCCACTACTGGGCATATACCCTGAGAAAACCATAACTCCAAAAGAGTCATGTACCACAGCATTCACTGCAGCTCTATTTACAATAGCCAGGACATGGAAGCAGCCTAAGTGTCCATAGACAGATGAATGGATAAAGAAGATGTGGCACATATATACAATGGAATATTACTCAGCCATAAAAAGAAATGAAATTGAGTCATTTGTAGCAAGGTGGATGGACCTGGAGACTGTCATACGGAGTGAAGTAAGTCAGAAAGAGAAAAACAAATACCGTATGCTAACACATATATACGGAATCTAAGGGGAAAAAATGGTTCTGAAGAACCTAGGGGCAGGACAGGAACAAATTTGGAGATGTAGAGAATGGACTTGAGGACAGGAGGAGGGGGATGGGTAAGCTAGGATGAAGTGAGAGAGTGGCATGGGCATAATGTACACTACCAACTGTAAAATAGCTAGCTAGTGGGAAGCAGCCACATAGCACAGGGAGATCAGCTCGGTGCTTTGTGACCACCTAGAGGGGTGGGATAGGGAGGGTGGGAGGGAGACGCAAGAGGGAGGGGATATGGGGATATAAGTATACATATAGCTGATTCACTTTGTTATACAGCAGAAACTAACACACCATTGTAAAGCAATTATACTCCAATAAAGATGTTTTTAAAAATTAAATAAATAGGTTTTTTTTAAAAAAAATCTCTCTTTGGCTGCAGTAAGAAGAGTGGATTAAGATAATCCAGAGTTCCTTAAGGACCCTCTCTGAATTGAAAAAGAAAATAAAAATATATGTATATTGATGATTGTTCTTTAATAGATGCAACGCTATTTTAAAAATAAAATACACTATCAGTTATACTAAAAATATCTTTAAAAATTCAAAGGGTCATATCTAGAATGCTAATGCTAAAGAGGGAAATAAATGTTGAAAATAATATTAAAAACTTGGGACATCAAAACACAACGTCTTCTTATATTTACAGGTATTGTCACAAAAATCACTCTAACTCAAATCCAGAAGTGATAATCAAAACAAGAGATCACCTAGCTGATGTTGTGTTAGGGCGAAATAACATCCAGATTAAAATACTGACACTACATTGTTTTCCTGAAAATACAGTTTCATCTTGATGGCTAATTTGCGTATCCTCTCAAGTATAGTATGTTTCAAGGAGACTAGGCTACGTTTTTGAGCACTGAGCTATTCATCCATCTGTGAAAAGAAGGGGAAAGGCGACGCTCAGTGACATGAATGGAGAGATCCTCTGGACTTGCGGGCTCTCTCTCTCTCTCTCTCTCTCTCTCTCTCTCTCTCTCCCTCCCCCCCTCCC
>NW_006781351.1:182764-234258 GCF_000442215.2 Lipotes vexillifer
GGGCTCTCTCTCTCTCTCTCTCTCTCTCTCTCTCTCTCTCTCTCCCTCTCTCCCTCCCCCCCCATTAGCAATTGCAGAAGTAGAGTGAACGCAGTTATTTAGCAGGATTTGCATTTGTCGAATCCTTACTTGTTCTCTCACCACTTTAACAGCTCTCTCCCTCTCTCCCTCCCCCCCCATTAGCAATTGCAGAAGTAGAGTGAACGCAGTTATTTAGCAGGATTTGCATTTGTCGAATCCTTACTTGTTCTCTCACCACTTTAACAGATTTCCGCAAAGTTTTCCTCCAACACCCTGGGTTGGAGTATTACTTACTCTGGAGGCCAGAGAAAAATCAGCCAGTTTCTCTTCATTTCAGTTCCAAAAAATGGAATTCTCTGTTCACAGGGGTTTGGAAGGCAGTCCTCCAGTCTTTAAAGAGTACAGGTGCACTAGGAAGGTTGTAGTTGGATCGTGCAAATACCATGACCTCCATGCCCTGATCCCGTAACAGACTCCATCCAGCAGTCAGCCTCCACAGACCCCAAAGAGAAAGTCAGAAAGGCAGCCACTCCCATTGCTGTCTTGTCTTGGTCATCTCGCATGAGGAAAACCTCTGCACTAGCTTGTCTTGTGGACATCAGGATCTCTCCCTTCAGGAGGGAAAATAACCTCATGGTACTTTCTAAGGAGTATGTGTTGTTAGGAAGCTGATCGCCTCACTGCAAGTAATTGTGTCAGATGCAGATTTAATAAGTACTGTTTATGTGCCAGATGATTTATATACTTTGTGCTAATCCTTAAAACAACTCAACAAGGTTGGCATTATCATTCTCATTTTATAGAAAATCATATGACTCAGAGCAGTGAAGTGACTTGTCCAAAACAACCCATAAAACAAGCATCAGAATCACAATTTGAACCCAGGTCTGAGTTTATCTGACTTCTTTAACCAGTATCCTCTCCCATTTCCACCATCCTTACAAGGGCCCCTACAAGTTTCATGAGAAGTGTTATGGATAAGACACGTGCAGTGCAGAACATAAGGGTTCTTGGACTTCTCTCCTGTGAGACTCTGATGTGATCATCACAAAATACGAAAGCAGAGAACCAGATCTTACCTGGAGGTGGAGATCAGACAGCCAGTTCCTCTCAGTGTGCCCAGCAAGAGGCTGGACCACACTCCACAGACTGAAAGAGGAAGCAGGTGGATCCTACCGCAGATTTGAGCAGTTTTATCAGGTGGGGAGAGCCTGGTTGGACACAGAGCAGATCAGGGGAAAGAAAAGATGTAGGGCATGGTCTCACCCTTGGCCAATCTCTTCTCTTTTCTCTTTCCTCTTGGCCTCTTTTCTCTGGCAGTCTGCAGGGAACAGGCCACGCTGGCAAAGCCACTGACGTGCATCTCAGCTCCCAGGGCACAGAAAGAGCTGATGCCTTTGAGCCATTTCTTTGCAATTTGCTGCAAGTTTAAGGCTGCACGTGATAAAGCTTTCTTTATGGGAGAGAGTGAAAAAAGAAAAGACCACTTGTGATCTTACTTGCTGATTCCCAGAAAACACAACTCTGCAGGGGGCAGAGGGTAAGGGAACAGAAGCAGGAGGAGGGACGGAAGTTTGTAACAAAGATCTCTCCTTCTCCTTCCAAGAAGTTTTTAAGCCAGCCTCTCCTTGAGGACATCACTGGAATTCTTTAAAAAAAAAAAAAAAAAAAAAAAGCTCATGGACTAAAATCTCTGTATGGTTTCTTTTCCCATTGGGATTCTTTCTAGAATCTGCCGGGACCACAGATCTGGTGAGGACCAAGGCTCTTCAGAGTTCTTTCTAGAGAGGATTAATTCTCAAAGAGATATGATCAGTTGCTTACACCCACAATTTCTGTGAATCTTAAAAGTAGAAAAAGAAAGAAAAACATTGAAATTTTGGCATTCAGTTCATTCTACATAAATTCTAAGAAAAGAGAGCTCCTTGTACTAAGACATTCTACAATTCTAATAAATTCTTTTTTCGAGACGGCCATTTTAGAGGATTTTGAGCAGTACTAGCTTGCATGTGGTTTATACTAATAAATGAATTTGCTTCCAGAATCATCCAAGGTCCACCATTTTCTTACATGGCTGTGACTATGGCCTGGTCACTTTACGGTCTCAATTTCTTCGTTGGTGAGCAGAATTTTTGTTAAAAAAACCCCAACACATTCACAAGGTGGTTTAAGAATTATATTATGTACTCAAACATACATTTCGAATAACAAAGTACTAAATGACAAAGTTATCATCATTACACATATAATTTCAGTTCACATAATGGTCAGGATCATTAATTAATAGTCAAATACTATTATAAGACATTTTACTATAAAAGAAAAAGAAAGATACAAGGAAAATAAAGAGATCTTTTAATGAAGCAACTGTGTATCTGGAGTCTAAAAGACCAAATACTTTATTTTATCCATCAGCCAACCTTTGCCATCAGAAATACTGAGCAGGGCTTCCCTGGTGGCGCAGTGGTTGAGAGTCCACCTGCCAATGCAGGGGACACGGGTTCATGCCCCGGTCCGGGAAGATCCCACATGCCGCGGAGCTGCTGGGCCCGTGAGCCATGGCTGCTGAGCCTGCGCGTCTGGAGCCTGTGCTCCACAACAGGAGAGGCCACAACAGTGAGAGGCCCAAGTACCACAAAAAAAAAAAAAAAAAACGAAAAAAAAGAAATAGTGAGCAAACATCATAACAGGTCTTAGACTTTTCAATGTGTCTGACAGGTAGCCATTGGTACATTGAAGGGGAGACACTGTTTACCAGCCAAAAAGCACAAAAGGCCTAGTTTTTCTCAACACGGAGTGCAATTTTACCCCGAGAGTGTAATTTGGTCTATTCCTAACTTGCTCAAATTCACTCTCTAACATGATTCCTTTTCTGACCTCTTCAGTCCACGGTTCATGTTTCTATTTTGAATGCACATCATACTTATTTTATACATGATATTCAGAGTTTCTCATAAACAGCCTTGCACTGGATTATATCCTACTTTCATACTATAGACCAGTGTTCAGCAGACTTCCCGTAAAAGGTCAAATAATAAATAGCTTAGGTTTTGCAGGCCCATCTCTGTCACAGTCACTCAACTCTGCCCCTGTGGTGTGAAATCAACCATAAATGAGTTAACCACACATGAATAAATTTTCTAGGGTTGTGTAACAAAGTACCACAAACTGGCTGGCTTAAAACAACAGAACTTTATTATCTCAGTTCTGGAGGGAAGTCCAAAATCAAAGTGTGGGCAGAGCCGTGCTCCCTCTGAAACCTGCAGAGAATCCTTCCTTGGCTCTTCTGCCTTCTGGCGTTTGCTGCCAATTGTTGGCATTCCTTGGCTTATAGGTTCATCACTTCAGTCTCTGCCTCCATTGCCACATGGTCATCTTCTCCTTGTGTGCCTCTGTCTTCTCCTGTTCTTAAAAGGAAACCAGTCATATTGAATTAGGACCTCATCTTAACTTGATTACATCTGCAAAGTCTTTGGTTCCAAATAAGGGCACATCCATTGATACAGGGGCCTAGGATTTCAGTACATGCTTTTGGGGGGATACAATTCAACCCATAGCACTCATTCTCATTTGCTTCCTTATCTGAGGTGAGGATCACACAATCATTTTATTTATTTATTTATTTTTATTGAAGCATAGTTATTTGGTTATATGTATAGTTATTTGGTTATATATATAACCAAATAACTATAACTATATGTGTGTATATATATATATATATATATATATATATATATATATATATATATATATATATATATATATATTTTAGATTCCACACTTAAGTGAGATCATACAGTATTTGTCTTTCCCTGTCTGACTTACTTCCCTTAGCATAATGCCCTCAAGCTCCATCCATGTTGTCACAAAAGGTAGGATTTTCTTCTTTTTCTTTTCTTTTTTTTTGGCAGAATAACATTCATATATATATATATATATATATATATATATATATACACAGACACATACTTTTTGGATTCTTTCCATAATAGTTTATTAAAATATATTGAATATAGTTCCCTGTGCTGTACAGTAAATCCTTATTGTTTATTTTATTTATGGTAGTGTGTATCTATTAATCCCATATTCCCAGTTTATCCCTCCCCCCTTCCCCCTTTGGTAACCATAAGTTTGTTTACTGTGCCTGTGTGTCTGTTTCGTTTTGTAAATAAGTTTACTGGTACTATTTTTTAGATTCCACATATAAGTTATATCTTAGAATATTTGTCTTTCTCTGTCTGACTTACTTCACTTAGTATAATCTCTAGGCCCACTCATGTTGCTGCAAATGACATTATTTTGTTCTTTTTTATGGCTGAGTAGTATTCCATTGTACATATGTACCACACCTTTATCCATTCATCTGTCGATGGACATTCAGGTTGTTTCCATGTCTTGGTTATTGTAAATAGTGCTGCTGTGAACATAGGGGTGCATGTATCTTTTCTAATTATAGTTTTGTCTGGATATATGCCCAGGAGTGGGATCACTGGATCATATGGTAACTCTATTTTTAGTTTTTTAAGGAGCCCCCATACTGTTCTCCACAGTGGCTATACGAATTTACATTCCCACCATGAATGTAGGAGGGTTCGTTTTTCTCCACACCCTCTCTAGCATTTGTTATTTGTAGACTTTTTGGAGATGACCATTCTGACTTGTATGAGGTGATATCTCATTGTAGTCTTGATTGCATTTCTCTAATAATTAGTGATGTTGAGCATTCTTTCATGTGTCTGTTGGCCATCTGTATGTGTTCTTTGGAGACTGTTTACATCTTCTACCCATTCTTTAATTGGGTTGTTTGTTTTTTTTGATGTTGAGCTGTATGAGCTCTTTGTACATTTTGGAAATTAATCTCTTGGTCTCATTGTTTGCAAATATTTTCTCCCATTCTATGGGTTGCCTTTTCATTTTGTTTATGGTTTCCTTTGCTGTGCAAAAGATTTTAAGTTTAATTAGGTGCCATTTATTTATTTATTTTTTATTGACATTACTCTAGGATATGGATCCAAAAAGATATTGCTGTGATTTATGTCAAAGTGTGTTCTGCCTGTTTTCCTCTAGGAGTTTTATAGTATCTGGTCTAACACCTAGGTCTTTATTCTATTTTGAGTGTATTTTTTTGTATCGTCTTAGAGAATGTCCTAACTTTATTATTTTATATGTAGCTGTCCAGTTTTCCAGCACCACCTGTTGAAGAGACTATCTTTTCTCCATCGTATATTCTTGTCTCCTTCGTCATAGATTAGTTGACCATAGGTGCATGGGTTTACTTCTGGACTTCCTATCCTGTTCCATTGATCTATATGTCTGTTTTTGTGCCAGTACTATACTGTTCTCATGACTGTAGCTTTGTAGTATAGTCTGAAGTCAGGGTGCCTGATTCCTCCAGCTCCATTTTTCTTTTTCTCAAGATTACTTTGGCTATTCGGGGTCTTTTGTGTTTCCATACAAATTTAAAACTTTTTGTTCTAGTTTTGTAAAACATACCATTGGTAATTTGATAGGGATTGCATTGAATCTGTAGATTCAAAGCACAGCCTTTTAGGCTCTACACTACACTCTCCAGACCTGCCTTTTTCCTTCACAAAGCTACATTGGCCTATTTATGAGAGAGTGTCAATGTCTAGCAACCGGGGTTCTCACTTATTTTAAAGACCTATTTAAAAAGTGCATTGAGGGCTTCCCTGGTGGCACTGTGGTTGAGAGTCCACCTGCCGATGCAGAGGACACTGGTTCGTGCCCTGGTCCGGGAAGATCCCACATGCCGTGGAGCGGCTGGGCCCGTGAGCCATGGCCACTGAGCTTGCATGTCCGGAGCCTGTGCTCCGCAACAGGAGAATCCACAGCAGTGAGAGGCCCACATACCGCAAAAAATAAAAATAAAAAGTGCATTGATATTGAGCTTATCTTTTCCTTCTTAAAGTCCCATATCTTTGCAAAATCTTTTCTCACTACTTCATTACACACAAACCTTTCCCTTCTTAAGCACTTTCTGTAATTACCACATACCACATACCACATGGGATACAGTTGACTTACAGTGTTGTATTGGTTTCAGGTGTACAGCAGAGTGAGTCAGTTATTTGTATACACATACATATTATTTTTCAGATTCCTTTCTGTTATAGGTTATTATAAGATATTGAATATAGTTCCCTGTGTTATACAGTAAATCCTGTTGTTTGTGTATTTTATATTAATATGTAGTAGTGTGTATCTGTTAATCCCAAACTCTGAATTTATCCCTTCCTGCTCCCTTCCCCTTTGGAAACCCTAAGAGAGATTTAAAATTCATCAAGTGCTTACCTAGGTATCAGGTACTGTATGGGCATATAAACAATCATTATATTAATTCTAACAACAAAAAAATTTCTGCTGTACAACAAAGTGATTCAGTTATATATTTATATATATATATATATATATATTCTTTTTCACATTCTTTTCCATTATGGTTTATCACAGGATATTGAATATAGTTTCCTGTGCTATATACACAGGATCTTTATAGAATCTTGTTGTTTATCCATTCTGTGCATAATAGCTTACATCTGCAAATCCCAAACTCCCAATCCATCCCTCTCCCACGTCCCCCCCTCCCTTTGGCAACCACAAGTCTGTTCTCTACATCTGTGAGTCTGTTTCATAGATAAGTGCATTTGTGTCATATTTTAGATTCCACATATAAGTGTTATTGTATTTGTCTTTCTCTTTCTGACTTACTTCACTTAGTATGATAATCTCTGGGTCCATCCATGCTGCTGCGAATGGCATTATTTTGTTCTTTTTTATGGCTGAGTAGTATTCCACTGTATATATGTACCACATTTTTATCCATTCATGTCGATGGACATTTAGGTTGTTTCCATCTCTTGGCTATTGTAAATAGTGTTGCTATGAACATAAGGGTGCATGTATCTTTTCAAATTATAATTTTGTCTGGATATATGCCCAGGAGTGGGATTGCTGTATCATATGCTAACTCTGTTTTTAGTTTTCTGAGACATGCTTACTGTTTTCCATAGTGGCTGCCCCAATTTACACTCCCACCAACAGCGTAGGAAGGTTCCCTTTTCTCCAAACCCTCTCAAGCGTTTGTTTTTTATCTTCAGTTTTTTTCATCAGTGAATTACAGTTTACAGAGTACAGGTCTTTTGCCTCCTGAGGTAGGCTTATTCCTAATTATTTTATTCTTTTTATTTTGATGGTAAATGGGATTTTTTCCTTAATTTCTCTTTCTGATCTTTTGTTGTTAGTGTATAGGAATGCAAGAGATTTCTGTGCATTAATTTTGTATCCTGCAAATTTACCAAATTCATTGATTAGTTCTAGTAGTTTTCTTGTGGTGACTTTAGGATTTTCTATGTAGAGTATTATGTCATCTGCAAATGGTGACTGTTTTACTTTTCTTTTCCAATGTCTATTCCTTTTCTTTCTTCTTCTACGATTGCTATGGCTAGGACTTGCAAAACTGTGTTGAATAAAAGTGGTGAGAGTGGACATCCTTGTCTTATTCCTGATCTTAGAAGAAATGCTTTCAGCTTTACACTCTTGAGTATGATGGTGGCTGTGTTTTTATCATTTATGGCCTTTTGAGGTATGTTCCCTCTATGCCAACTTTCTGAAGAGGTTTTATCATAAATGGATGTTGAATTTTTGAAATGCTTTGTCTGCATCCATTGAGATGATCGTATGGTTTTTATTCTTCAGTTTGTTAATGTGGTGTATCACATTGATTGATCTCCAGATATTGAAGAATCCTTGCATATTATCATGGCATATGATCCTACTTGATGATGGCATATGATCTGTTTAATGTATTGTTGGATTCGGTTTGCTAGTATTTTTTTGAGGAATGTTGCATCTATGTTCATCAGTGATATTGGCCTGTATTTTTCTTTTTTTGTGGTATTTTTGTATGGTTTTGGTATCAGGGTGATGGTGGCCTCATAGAATGAGTTCAAAAGTTTTCCTTCCTGTGCAGTTTTTTGGAGTAGTTCCAGAATAATAGGTGTTACTCTTCTATACATATTTGGTAGAATTTATCTATAAAGCCTCTGATCCTAGACTTTTGTTTCTTGGGAGTTTTTAAATCATAGATTCAATTTCAGTGCTTGTAATTGGTCTGTTTATATTTTCTATTTCTTCCTGGTTCAGTCTTGGGAGATTACATCTTTCTAAGAATTTTCCATTTCTTCTAGGTTGTCCTTTTTTTTTTTTTTAAAGAAGATGTTGGGGGTAGGAGTTAATTAATTTATTTTGCTGTGTTGGGTCTTCGTTTCTGTGCGAGGGCTTTCGCTAGTTGTGGCAAGTGGGGGCCGCTCTTCATCGTGCTGCGTGGGCCTCTCACTTTTGTGGTCTCTCTTGTTGCGGAGCACAGGCTCCAGATGCGCAGACTCAGTAGTTGTGGCTCACGGGCCTAGTTGCTCCATGGCATGTGGGATCTTCCCAGACCAGGGCTCGAACCTGTGTCTCCTGCATTAGCAGGCTGACTCTCAACCACTGTGCCACCAGGGAAAGCCCTAGGTTGTCCATTTTATTGGTGTATATTTGCTTGTAGTAGTCTCTTATGGTCCTTCATATTTCTTTGGTGTCGGTTTTAAATTCTCATTTTTCATTTCTGAATTTAGTGTTTTGGGCCCTCTCCCTTTTTTTCTTGATGAATCTGGCTAAAGGTTTATCAGTTACATTTATCTTTTCAAAGAACCAGCTTTGAGTTTCATTGATGTTTTCTATTATTTTATTAGTCTCTATTTCATTTATTTCTACTCTCATCTTTATGATTTCTTCTACTGACTTTGGGTTTGGTTTGTTCTTCTTTCTCTCTAGTTGCTTTAGGTGTAAGATTAGGTTGCTTTTTGGATTTTTCGTTTCCTGTGGCAATCTTGTACTGCTATAAACTTCCCTCTTAGAACTGCTTTTGCTGCATCCCATAGGTTTTGGATCATTGTGTTTTCATTTTCATTTGTCTCTAGGTATTTTTTTTATTTCCTGTTTGGTTTCTTCAGTCATCCTTTGTTTAGTAGCGTATATTGTTTAGCCTCCACGTGTTTGTTTGTTTTATTGCAGTTTTTTTTCTTGTAGTTGATTTCTAGCCTCATAGCATTGTGGAAGGAAAAGATGCTTGATATAATTTCAGTTTTCTTAAATTTGCCAGGGCTTACTTTGCAGCCCAGCATGTAATCTATCCTAGAGAATATTCCACATGCACATGAAAAGAATGTGTATTCTGCTGCTTTCAGATTGAATGCTCTATAAATATCAAGTACATCTGGTCTAATGGTCATTTAAGGCCTGTATTTCCCTATTGATTTTTTGTCTGAATGATCTGTCCATTGATAAAAGTGAAGTGTTAAAGTCCTCCAATAATATTGTGTTACTGTCAATTTCTCCTTTTATGTCTATTAACGTTTGCCTTATATATTGAAGTACTCCTGTGTTTGGTACATATATATTTACAATTGTTACATCTTCTTGTTGGATTGAGCTCTTGATCATTATATAGTGTCCTTCTTTGTCTCTTGTCACAGTCTTTATTTTAAAGTCTGTATTGTGTGTCCTGTGAGTATTGCTACTCCAGCTTTCTTTTGATTTCCATTTGCATGGAATACCTTTTTCCATCCCCTCACTTTCAGTCTGTACATGTCCCTAGATATGAAGTGAGTCCTTGTAGACAGCATATATATGGGTCTTGTTTTTGTATCCATTCAGTCTTTTTTTCTCCCTTTGGGGGGGAGTTATTTTATTTTATTTAAGAAAAAAATTTTAAATTGAAGTATAGTTGATTTACAGTGTTGTGTTAATTTTTGCTGTACAGCAAAGTGATTCAGTTACGTATATATATTCTTTTTTATATTCTTTTCCATTATGTTTTATCACAAGATATTGACTATAGTTCCCTATACAGTAGGAACTTTTTTGTTTATCCATTCAATCTATGTCTTTTCGGTGGAGCATTTAATCTGTTTAAGGTAATTATCGATATGTATGTTTTTATTCCCATTTTTTAAATTGTTTCGGATTTGTTTCTGTAGGTCTTTTTTTCCTTTCCTCTTTTGTTCTCATTTCTTGTGATTTGATGACTATGTTTAGTGTTGTGTTTGTATTCCTTTTTCTTTTTTGTGTGTACATCTGTTTTAGATTTTTGGTTTGCTGTTACCATGAGGTTTTTATATAGCAGTCCATATATATATGTATATGTATATGTATACACACACATTATTGTTTGAAGTTGCTGATCTTTTAATTTCAAATGCATTTTAAATATCCTGCATTAGTACTCTCCTCTTCTCACAATAACTGATTTTGATATCATATTTTACATCTAACTGTTTTGCATATCCCTTAACTGCTTATTGAGCATACAGATGATTTCATTACTTTTGTCTTTTAATCTTCCTATTAGTTTTGTGTGGATGATTTCCTACCTTTACTGTATGTTTGTCTTTACTGGTGAGCTTTCCTATTTTGTAATATTCTTGTTTCTAGTTGTGACCTTTTCTCTTCCTCCTAGAGAAGTTCCTTTAACATTTTTTGTAAAGCTGGTTTGGTGGTTGAAATCTTTAAGCTTTTGCTTATCTGTAAGGCTTTTGATTTCTCCATCAAATCTGAATGCATGCCTTGCTGGGAAGAACATCCTTGGTTGTAGGTTTTTCCTTTTCATCACTTTAAATATATTGTGCCACTCCCTCCTGGCCTGCAGAGTTTCTGCTGAAAAATCAGCAGATAGCCTTATGGGAGTTCCCATGTATGTTATTTGTTGCTTTTCCCTTGTTGCTTTTAATATTTTCTCTTTACCTTTAATTTTTGTCAACTTGATTACTATGTGTCTTGACATGTTCCTCTTTGGGTTAATCCTGTATGGGACTCTGCACTTCCTTGATATGGGTGACTCTTTCCTTTCCCATGTTAGGGAGATTTGGGGCTATTATCTCTTCAAATATTTTCTCAGGCCCTTTTCTCTCTCTTCTCCTTCTGGGGCCCCTATTATGCAAATGTTAGTGTGTTTGCTGTTGTCCCAGAGGTCTCTCAAACTGTCTACATTTCTTTTCATTCTTTTTTCTTTATTCTGTTCTGCAGTACTGATTTCCACCAATCTGTCTTCCAGCTCACTGATACATTCTTTTGCCTCATTTATTCTGCTGTTTATTCCTTCTAGAATATTTTTCATTTCAGTTATTGTATTGTTCAACTCTGGTTGTTCTTTATATTTTCTAACTCTTTGTTAATGATTTCTTGTAATTTCTCACTCTGTGCATCCATTGTTTTCCAGAGTTCTTGAATCCTCTTTGTGTTCATTACTCTGAACTCTTTCTTGGGAATACTGCCTATCTCCACTTCATTTAGTTGTTCTTTTGGGGTTTTATCTTGTTCCTTTTCTGGAACTTATCCCTCTGCCATTTCATTTTGTCTAAATTTCTATTTGTACTTTTATGTATGTGGTAGGTTAGTCATTTTCTCGACCTTGGAGAAGTGGTCCTCTGTAGGGGATGCCCTATATACCCCAGAATTATACTCCCCTCTCATCACTCAAGGGCCAGGGACCAGCTGGTCCCAGGGTAGGTTCTGACCTGTATTCGCAGACTCATTTCTGCAGGCTGCTTAATCATAGTTTTCTTGCTTCTGTTTCTGCTGCCCTAGTGGGTGAGGCTGTTCTAGAGCCTGTGCAAGCTTCCTGGTGGGAGGGGCCTGTTTGCCCACTACTGTGTGGAACTGGGTCTTGACCCTCTGGTGGGCAGGGCTGGGTCAAGAGGCATGTCTAGAGGCAGCCATGGGTTCAGGAATCTTTAGGCATTCTGTCTGCTGATGAGCTGTGCTATGTTCCCACCCTGATGGTTGTTTGGCCTCTCAGCACTGGAGCCTACAGGCTGTTGGGTGGGGCCAAGTCTTAGTGCTAATGACCCAAGCAAGATATCAGCCCCCAGTGAGAGTCGATGCAGATGAACATTCCCCTATACCTCTGCCACCAGTATCCATGTCCCCAGGGTGAGTCACAGCTGCCCCCTCCTTCCCAAGAGACCATCCAAGACCAGCATGTAGGTCTGGCCCAGTTCCTATAAAGTCACTGCTTTTGCTCTAAGTCTCAGTGTGTGTGAGACCTTGTGTGCGCCCTCCAAGAGTGGAGTCTCTGTTTCCCCCAGTCCTGTGAAGTTCCTGCAATCAAGCCCCACTGGCCTTCAAAGCCAAATGCTCTGGGAGTACCTCCTCCCCATTGCCAGACACCCAGACTATGGAGCCTGATGTAAGGCTCAGAACTCTCACCCCTGTAGAAGAACTTCTGGGATGTATCGGGTAGGCCAAAAGGTTCATTCGGTCTTTTCCATAAGATGGATTTAGCAGCACTTAATTGTCTTTAACTTCATTTGAAACAATTTTTTTAGATTGTATGTGACAGCTGTCATACAAGCATGCATTTAAAAAAAGACATCAAACTTGGTGTATTTTTGTGTAGCCATTTTAATATTGAAGATAGAAGAAAAAAAGCAACATTTTTGGCATACTCTGCTTTATTATTTTAAGGCAGGTAAAACGTAACTGAAACACACAAAAAGATTTGTGCAGTATATGGAGAAGATCAAACTTGTCATAAGTGGTTTGCGATGTTTCGTGCCAGGAATTTCTTGCTGGATGTTGCTCCACGATCTGGTAGACCAATTGAAGTTGATAGTGATCAAATCAAAACAATAATTGAGAACGATCAACGTTATACCACGTGGGAGATAGCCAATATACTCAAAATATCCAAATAAAGTGTTGAAAATCATTTACACCAGCATGGTTATGTGAATCGCTTTGATGTTTGGGTTCCACATAAGTTAAGCCAAAAAATCCTTCTTGACCATATTTCCGCATGCAATTCTCTACTGAAACATAATGAAATACTCCGTTTTTAAATCAAATTGTGAAGGGCGATAAAAAGTGGATATTGTACAACAATGGGAATGGAAGAGATCATGCAGCAAGCAAAATGAACCATGACCAACCACACCAAAGGCCAGTCTTCATCCAAAGAAGTTGATGTTGTGTATATGGTGGGATTGGAAGGGAGTCTGCTATTATGAGCTACTTCCGGAAAACCAGACAATTAATTCCAACAAGTACTGCTCCCAATTAGACCAACTGAAAGTGGTAATTAACGAAAAGTGTCCAGAAATAGTCAACAGGAAACGCACAATCTTCCATCAGGATAATGCAAGACAGCATGTTTCTTTGATGACCAGGCAAAAACTGTTCCAGCTTGGCTGGGAAGTGCTGATTCATCCACTGTATTCACCAGACATTGCATCCTTGGATCTCCATTTATTTCAGTCTTCACAAAATTCTCTTAATGGAAAAAACTTCAGTTCCCTGGAAGACTATAAAAGGCACCTGGAACAGTTCTTTTCTCAAAAAGATAAAAAGTTTTGGGAAGATGGAATTATGAAGTTGCCTGAAAAATGGCAGAAGGTAGTGGAACCAAAGGGTGAATACATTGTTCAATAAAGGTCTTGGTGGTAATAAAAAATGTCTTTTATTTTTACTTAAAAAAACCAAAGGCACTTTTTGGCCCACCCAATAATAATTCTCCAGTTTCTGGATCACCCACCTTGGGAGGGGGGATGGATTTGATTATATCATGAGTGTTCCCCCCCCCCCCAACGGTCTCATTTTGGTTTCTTCTTTATGCCTTTGGATGTAGAATATCTTTTTTGGTAGGTTCCATTTTTTTTTTGTATCATTGACTGTTCAGCAGTTAGTTGTGATTTTGGTGTGCTTGTAAAAGGAAGTGAGCTCAAGGTCCTTCTACTTCACCATCTAGTCTCCGACCTCTACTTGTAAACTTTTTAATGATAGCCATTCTGATCAATGTGAGGTGATATCACATTGTTGTTTTGCATTTCTCTAATAAATAGTGATATGGAGCATCTTTTCATGTGCTTATTAGCCATCTGTATGTCTTCTTTGGAAAAATGTCTATTCAGGTCTTCTGCCCATTTATTGATTGTTTGGCTTTTTTTTTTGATGTTGAGTTGTATGAGCTGTTTATACATTTCAGATATTAACCTCTTGTCAGCCATATCACTTGTAAATAGTTTCTCCCATTCTGTAGGTGTTGTTTTTTCATTTTGTTGATGGTTTCCTTTGCTGTACAAACATTTTTAAGTTTAATTAAGTCCCACTTTTTCTTTTTTTTCTTTTGTTTCCATTGCCTAAGGAGACAGATCCAAAAAAAGATTGCTACAATTTATGTCAAAGTGTGTTCTGCCTATGTTCTCTTCTAGGAGTTTTGTGGTTTCTGGTCTTATGGTTAAGTCTTTAATTCATCGTGAGTTTATTTTTTTGTATGGTGTGGGGAAATGTTCTATTTTCACATGTAGCTGTCCAGTTTTCCCAGCACGAGGTTTTGAAGAGACTGTTTTCCCTCCATTGTATATTCTTGCCTCCTTTGTCATAGATTAATTAATCATACGCATGTGGGTTTATTTCTGTGCTCTCTATTCTGTTCCATTGATCTATGTGTCTTTTTTTGTGGTAGTACCATGCTAATTTGATTGTAACTTTGTAGTATATTTTGATGTCTGGGAGGTTGATATCTCTAGTTTTATTCTTTTTTCTCAAGATTGCTTTGGCAAATCAGGATCTTTCATGGTTCCATATGAATTTTAGGATGATTTGTTCTAGTTTTGTGAAAAATGTCATTGTTTTTGAAAATAGAATTGCATTAAATCTGTAGGTGGCTTTGGATAGTATGGAAATTTTAACAGTATTAATTCTTCCAAGCCAAGAGCACAGGATGTCTTTCCATTTCTTTGTATCATCTTTAATTTCCTTTGCCAGTATTTTATAGTTTTCAGAGTAGAGGTCTTTCACCTACCTGGTTAAGTTTATTTCTAGGTATTTTATTCATTTTGATGCAGTTTTAAATGGGGTGTGTTTTTTTTACTTTCTCTTTCTGATAGTTCATTATTAGTGTATAGAAAAGCAATAGATTTCTGTATATTTATCTTGTATCCTGCAACTTTACTGAATTCATTTCTTAGTTCTAATAGTTTTGGGGTGGAGACTTAAGTGTTTTCTATATAAAATATCATGTCATATGCCAAAAGTGACAGTTTTACTACTTCCATTCTATTTTGGATGACTTATTTCTTTTGCTTGCCTGATAGTTGTGGTAGGACTTACAATATTATGGTAAACAGATCTATGTTAAACAGACATGGCAAGACTGGGCATTCTTGTCTGGTTCCTAATTTTAGAGGAAAGACTTTCAGTTTTTCACTGTTCAGTATGATGTTAGCTGTTGGTTTGTCATAAATGGCCTTTAGTCTATTGAGATATGTTCCCTCTATACCCACTTTGATGGGAGCTTTTATCATAAATGGGCGCTGAATTTTGTCAAATGCTGTTTCTTCATCTGTTGAGATAATCATGTGATTTTTAAATTTTATAATTTTTTAATTAAAAACTTTTTTCTTATAGAAAGTTTAAATGTTACTTTTCATTTACAGTTATCAAAAAATATTTGTTACAGTCCCTGTTTTGTACAGTACATCCTTGAGCCGATCTTACACCCAATAATTTGTACCTCCCACTCCCACATTCCTATATTGCCACCCCTGCCTTCACACTGGTAACTACTAGTTTGTTCTCTACATGTGTGAATCTGCTTCTTTTTTGTTATATTTACTAGTTTGTTCTACTTTTTAGATTCCACATATAGGTGATATCATACAGCATTTGTCTTTCTTTATCTGACGTATTTCACTTAGCATAAGGCCCTCCAAGTTAGTATTTTCATCATATATTTAGGTGTTCCTGTGTTGGGTGAATTTGTGTTAACAAGTGTAATATCCTCTTTTGTATTGATCTCTTTATCATTATATAATACCCTTCTTTGTCTTTTATTATAGCTTTTCTTTTAATGACTATTTTGTCTGACGTGAGTATTACTATTCCCACTTTCTTGTCATTTCCATTTGCATGGAATATCTTTTCCATACCCTCACTTTCAGTGTGCATCTTTAGCTCTGAAGTGAATCTCTTGTAGGCAGTGTATAGATAGTTCTTGTTTTTTTTTTTTTTCGGTACGTGGGCCTCTCACTGTTGTGGCCTCTCCTGTTGCAGAGCACAGGCTCTGGTTGCGCAGGCTCAGCAGCCATGGCTCACGGGCCAAGCCGCTCCACAGCATGTGGGATCTTCCTGGGCTGGGGCACGAACCCGTGTCCCCTGCATTGGCAGGCAGACTCTCAACCACTGCGCCACCAGGGAAGCCCTTTGTTTGCTTTTTGTTTTGTTTTGTTTTATCCAATCAGCCACCTTATGTCTTTAGATTGTAGCTTTTAGTCCATTGATATTTTAGGTAATTATTGATAGTTATGTACTTATTGTCATGTTATTACTTGTTTTCCAGTTGTTTTTGTAGTTCGTCTCTGTTCATTTTTCTTCATTTTGTTTCTTCTCTTGTGGTTTGATGATTTTCTTTAGTTGTGTGCTTCTGTTCCTTTCTTTCCAGTTTTTGTGTATCTGTTGTAGGTTTTTGATTTGTAGTTACCATGGGGTTCATATATTTTGACCTATAACTATATCTGTTTGTTTTAAACTGGTAGTCAAGTTCAAGTACATTCTAAAGATCTACAGTTTTTGGTTTCCACCACCTCATAATGTGTTTTTGATGTTACATTTTACATCTTCATGTTTATCCATTAATTGTTTATTGTAATTACAATTGTTTTACAATTTTTTGTCTTACTGTTCATACTGGCTTATTTAAGTGGTTGATCCTCAGTCCTTACTATATGTTTACTCTCCTAGGGGGATTTTCCCTTTTCTATAGATTCTTTCTTCTTTTTCACTTAGAGAAGACACCTTAATATGTCTTTTAGGGTAGGTTTAGTATTGATGAACGCTTTTAATTTTTGCTTGTCTGAGAAGTCCTTTATCTCTCCTTCTATTCTAAACGATAATCTTGCTGTGTAGGGTATCCTACGTTGCAGGTTTTTCCCTTTTAGCACTTTGAATATATCATATTACTCCCTTCTGGCCTGCAATGTTTCTACAGAGAAATGGGCTGATAGCTTATGGGAATTCCCTTGTATAAGACTCTGTTTTTCTCTTGTCACCTTTAGAATAATCTTTTTATCTTTAACTTTTGCCATTTTAATTATGATATATCTTGGTGTGGGTCTGTTTGGGGGACATAATGTTTTGGACCCTCTGTGCTTCCTATACCCAGATATTTGCTTTTCAAATACATTTTATATCCCTCTGCCCTTCTCCTACTGGGACCTCTACAATGCTGATATTTGTACACTTAATATTATCCCATAGATCTCTTAACTTTCTTCCATTAAAAGAATTTTTTTTCCTGTTCTGTTTGGATTATTTCCATTATTCTATCTTCCAGATCACTTATGTGTTCTTTTGCATCACTTAGTCTGCTATTCATTCCTTCTAGTGTGCTTTTTTTACTTTAATTAAAAATTTTTTTATTGAAGTATAGTTGACTTGCAGTATTAGTTTCAGGTGTACAATATAGTGATTCAGTATTTTTGTACATTACACACAAAGTTATTATGAAACATTGACTGTATTCCCTGTGATGTACATTACATCCCTGGGACTTATTTATTTTATAACTGCTAGTTTGTACCTCTTAATTCCCTTCACCCTTCTCCCTCTGGCAACCACTACATTGTTCTCTTTACCTGTGAGTCTGTTTCTGCTTTGTTACATTTTTTCATTTGTTTTGTTTTATAGGTTTCACATATAAGTGAGAACATACAGTATTTGTCTTTCTCTGTCTGACTTAACTTCACTTAGCATAATAATGTCCAGGTCCATCCATGTTATCGCAAATGGCAAGATTTCATTCTTTTTCTATGGCTGACTAATATTCCAGTGTGTGTGTGTGTGTGTGTGTGTGTGTATCTGTATCCATTCATCTGTTGATGGGCACTTAGATCGCTTCCATATCTTGGCTGTTGTGAATAATGCTGCTATGAATATCGGGGTCCATATATATTTTCCTTTTCTTCAGATAAATACCCAGGGGGTGGAATTTCAGGACTGTATGGTAGTTCAATTGTTAATTTTTTGAGTAACCTCCACATTGTTTTCCATAGTGGCTGTACCAGTTTACATTCTAATGAACAGTGCACGAGAGCCCCCTTTTCTTCACATCCTTGCCAACACTTGTTATTTCTTCTCCTTTGATCATGGCCATTCAGACAGGTGTGAGGTGATATCTCATTGTGGTTTTGATTTGCATTTCTCTGATGGTAAATGATGTTGAGCATTTTTTCCTATGCCTGTTGGCCATCTGTATGTCTTCTTTGAAAAATGCCTATTTGGGGCCTCTGCCCATTTCTTTCTTTCTTTCTTTCTCTTTTATTGAAGTATAGTTGATTTACAGTGTTGTGCTAATTTCTGCCATATGGCAAAGTGACTCAGTTTTAAACGTATATATTGGTACATTCTTTTCTTATATTCTTTTCTGTTATGGTTTATCCCAGGAGATTGGATATACTTGCCTGTGCTATATAGTAGGACCTTGTTGTTTATCCATTCTAAATGCAATAATTTCTATCTACTAATCCCAAACTCCCAGTACATCCCTCTCCCTCCTCTCCTCCCCCTTGGCAACCACAAGTCTGTTCCCTATATCTGTGAGTCTGTTTCTGTTTTGTAGATAGGTTCATTTGTGCCATGTTTTAGTTAGATTCCACATATAAGTGATGTCATATGGTATTTGTCTTTCTCTTTCTGACTTAATTCACTTAGTATGATAACCTCTAGGTCCATTTATGTTGCTGCAAATGACATTGTTTTATTCTTTTTTATGACTGAGTAGTATCCCATTGTATATATGTACCACATCTTCTTTATCCATTCATCTGTCAGTGGGCATTTAGATTGTTTCCATATCTTGGCTATTGTGAATAGTGTTACTATGAATATGGGGGGGTGCATGTATCTTTTTGAATTAGAGTTTTGTCCATGTATACGCCAGGAGTGGGATTGCTGGATCATATGGTAGTTCTACTTTTAGTTTTCTGACAAACCTCAATACTGTTTTCCATAGTGGCTAAATCAACTTACATTCCTACCAAGAGTGTAGGAAGGTTCCCATTTCTCCACACCCTCTCCAGCATTTGTTATTTGTAGGCTTTTTAGTGATGGCCGTTCAGACCCATGTGAGGTGGTACCTCATTGTAGTTTTGATTTGCATTTCTCTAATAATTAGTGAGGTTGAGCAGCTTTTCATGTGCCTGCTGGCCATCTGTATGTCTTCTTTTGAGAAATGTCTATTAAGTTCTTCTGCCCATTTTTAAATTTTTTTTGTTGTTGTTGAGTTGTATGTGCTGCTGTATGTTTTAGAGCTTAAACCCTTGTTGGTCGCATCATTTGCAAATATTTTCTCCCAGTCTGTACTTTGCCTTTTCATTTTGTTTATGGTTTCCTTTGCTGTACAGAAGCTTGTAAGTTTGATTAGGTTCCATTTGTTTATTTCTGCTTTTATTTCCCCTGCCTTGGGAGACTGACCTAAGAAAACATTGGTATGATTTATGTCAGAAAATGTTTTGCCTATGCTCTCTTGTAAGTTTTATAGTATCATGTCTTATGTTTAAGTCTTTAAGCAATTTTAACTTTATATTTTGTGCATTGTGTCAGGCTGTGTTCTAACTTCATTGATTTACATGTAGCTGTCCAACTTTCCCAGCACCACTTGCTGAACATACTCTCTTATTCCCATTTTATATTCTTGCCTCCATTGTCGAAGATTAATTGACTGTAGGTGTGTGGGTTTATTTCTGGGCTTTCTATTCTGTTCCATTAATCCATATGTCTGCTTTTGTACCAATTCCATACTGTTTTGATTACTGTAGCTTTGTAGTATTTTCTGAGGTCTTAGGAGAGTCATGCCTCCTGCTTTGTTTTTTTCCTCAGATTGCCTTGGCAATTCTGGATCTTTTATGGTTCCTTATAAATTTTTGGATTATTTGTTCTAGTTCTGTGAAAAATATCATGGGTAATTTGATAGGGATCACATTAAATCTGTAGATTGCTTTGGGTAGTATTGCCATTTTAACAGTATTAATTCTTTCAATCCAAGAACATGGGATATCTTTCCATTTCTTTGAATCCTCTTTAATTTCCTTATTAATGTTTTATAGTTCTAATGTTTCCTTTATTAATGTTTTATAATTTCATTAAGGTTTCACCTTCTTGGTCAGGTTTATTCCTAGGTTGTTTTTTGCTTTTATTTATTTATTTTTTTGGTGCAATTTTAAAATGTTTTTTTTTTTTTTTTTTTACATTCCCTTTCTGATATTTCATTGTACGTTTAAAGAAATGCAATCGATTTCTGAATGTTAATCTTGTATCCTGCTACTTTGCTGAATTCATTTATTAGATCTAGTAGTTTTTGTGTGGAGTCCTTAGGGTTTCCTTTATATAGTATTATGGTTATCGGCATATAGTGACAGTTTTAACTCTTCCCTTCCAATTTGGATACATTTTATTTCTTTTTCTTGTCTGGTTGCTGTGGCTAGGACTGTCAATACTATGTTGAATAGAAGTGGTGAATAGAAGTGGTGAATAGAAGTGTTGAATAGAAGTGGTGAGAGTGGGCATGTTAAGTATTATGACTGTGGGTTTATTACAAATGGCTTTTATTATGTTGAGATATGTTCCCTTTACACCCACTTTGGTAAGAGCTTCTTTCATGAATAGATGTTGAATCTTGTCAAATGCTAAATCTATTGAGATGATCATGTGGTTTTTTTACCTTTCTTTTGTTAATGCAGTGTACTACATTGATTGATTTGCATATGTTGAACCACCCTTGTGAACTTGGGATGAATCCCACTTGATCATCATGTGTGATCTTTTTTATGTATTGCTGGATTTGGTTTGCTAATATTTTGTTGAGAATTTTTGCATCTATATTTATCAAAGATATTGGCCTGTAATTTTCTTTTTTGGTGGTATCTTTGTCTGGTTTTGGTATCAGGTTGATGGTGGCTTCATAGAATGTCCTTTGGAGTGCTCCCTCCTCTTCAGTCTTTTGGAAGAGTTTGAGAAGAATCAGTATAAGTTCTTCTCTTTATGTTTGGTAGAATTCACTTGTGAAGCCATCTAGGATTTTGTTTGTAGTGAGTTTTGGGGGTTTTATTTTTGTTGTTGTTTGGGTTTTTTTTTTTTTTTTTCCAGATTCTATTTCACTTCTAGTGATCAGTCTGTTCAAATAATCTATTTCTCCTTGATTCAATTTTGGTGGGTGGTATGTTTCTAGAAAATTGTCCATTTCTTCTAGGTTGTCAAATTTGTTGGCATATAATTGTTCATAGTATTCTCTTATGGTTTTTTATTTCTGCAGTATCTGTTGAGATTTCTCCTTTTTCATTTCTTATTTTGTTTATTTGGGCCCTCTCTCTTTTCTTCTTGGTAACCCTGGCCATAAGTTTGTCAATTTTGTTTACCCTTTCAAAGAACCAGCTCTTGGTTTTATCGATTTTTCCTTTTTTTTAATCTCTATTTTATTTATTTTTCCCCTGATCTTTATTAGTTCCTACCTTCTGTTGATTTTAGGTATCGTTTGTTCTTTTTCTAATTCTTTTAGGTGGTAGGTTAGGTTGTTTATTTGAGATTTTTCTTGTTTTTTTTTGAGGAAGGCCTGTATTGTTATGAACTTCCCTCTAAGAACTGCTTTTGCTGCCTACCATAGATTTTATATGGTTGTGTTTTCAGTGTTGTTTGTCTCAAGGTATGTTCTAATTTGGTCTTTGGTTCCCTTGTTTGTTTTGTTAGTAGCATGTTGTTTAGTCTCCGTGTAATCATTTTTTTCTCATCTCTTTTCCTGTGGTTGATTTCTAGTTTCATGACATTACAGTCAGAGAAGGTGCTTGAAATAATTTCTGTACTCTTAAATTTGTTGAGGTTAGTTTTGTGGTCTAGTATGTGGTCAGTCCTAGAGAATGTTCCATGTGCACCAGAAAGAATATGTATTCTGTTTTTTTGTTTTGTTTTGTTTTTTACACGTAATGTCCTGAAAATATAAGTTAAGTCTAACTGTTCTATTGTATGATTTAGGGTCTCTGTTGCCTCATTGATTTTCTGTCTAGAAGATCTGTCCATTGATGTGATTGGGGTGTTAAAGTCTCCTACTGTCATTTTATTCCTTTATATCTTTTGGTATTTGTTTTATGTATTTGGATGTTCCTATATTGGGTGCATATATGTTGATAGGTATAATATCCTCTTCTTGTATTGATCCTTTTATCATTATACAGTGTCCTTCTTTATCTTTCCTTATGGCTTTTGTTTTAAAGTCTGTTTTGTCTGATATGAGTATTGCAACTCTCTCTTTTTTGTCATTTCTGTTTGCGTGAAATATCTTTTTCTATCCCCTCACTTTCAATCTGTTGTGTCATTTGCCCTAAGTTGGGTTTCTTGTAGGCAGCATATTGTAGGTTCTTGCTTTTTTTATCCAGCCTGCCAGCCTGTATCTCTTGATTGGAGCATTCAGTCCATTGACATTTAAGGTAATTATTGATACATGTGTATTTATTGCCATTTTAAACCTTATTTTCCAGTTGATTCTATGTTTCTTCTTTGTTTGTTTTTTTTTCTTTTTGTGGTTTGATGATTTCCTTTTATTTTATGCTTGTGTTCTCTCTTTTTGGTTTTTGTGAATCTATTGTATGTTTTTAATTTGTGGTTGCACTGTTTTTCAAGTACATTTACTCCTTCTTATATCTGCTTGCTTTAGACTGATAATCATACAGGCTCAAACACATTCTTAAAAAAAAAAAAAGAATCTACATTTCTTACTCTCCTTCCCCACGTTTTATGGTTTTGGTATCCTTTTTTACATCCTCATATTTATCCTTTTGCTGTTCCTTTTGTTTATCATCGCTTTCACAAATAGTTTTTTGTTTTCTTCTTTTTGATCTGTATCCTGGCTTATTTACGTGATTTATTTTCCAGTTGTCATTTACTCTTTCCTATAGATTTGTGCTTCTTTTCTATTTAGAGAAGTCCTTTCAATACTTCTTTTAGGATGGGTTTAGTATTGCTGTATTCTTTTAGTTTTTGCTTCTCTGAGAAATTCTTTCTCTCTCTTTCTATTCTAAATGATAATCTTGCTGGGTAGAATATCCTAGGTTGTAGATTTTTCCCTTTCAGAATTTTGAATATATCATGCTACTCCCTTCTGGCCTGCAACGTTTCTGTAGAGGAATCAGCTGATAGCGTAATAGGGGTTCAACAGTAATTAACTATTTGTTTTCTCTTGCTGCCTTTGAATCTTCCCTTTGTTCTTAACTTTTACCATTTAAATTATAATACATAAGTCTGTTTGTGTTCATCTTGTTTGGAACCCATTGTGCTTCCTGTACCTGGATATCTGTTTCCTTCTTTAGGTTTGGGAAGTTTTCAGCAATAATTTCTTCAAATACATTTTTTTATCCCCTTTTCTCTTTCTTGTTCTTCTGGAATCCCTATGATGCTCAGATTGACATGCTTTATATTATCCCATAGGTCTCTTATATTGTTTTCATTTTTTTCATTTGGCTTTCTGTCTGCTGTTTTGATTGGGTAATTTCCATTATTCTGTCTTCCAGATAACTTATTCCTACCTCTGCATTATTCCTTCTGCTGTTCATTGCCTTTAGCTCAGCTTTCAACTTGGCAAATGAACTTTCTAATTTTTCTTGGCTCCTCCTTATAATTTCTATTTTCTTTTTCCAGTAATCTGTGTTTCTGTCCATAGCCTTTCTTAATTCCTTCTGTATTTTCATTACCTCCTTTTAGAACTTGGTGTCTACTAGACTGAAGAGGTCTGTTTCATTGTTTATTCCTTCATGGGAATACTCTTGGTTTTTTAACTGGGAATGATCCTCTGCTTCATCATTTTGCTTATATTTCTCTTACTCTGTGAGTTTAGGAGAAATGATTATCTGCTGTAGTCTTAGAGGACTATTTATACACAGGATTGTTCCTGCATAGCTTGTGTGGGTTTAATATTTTTTTGGCGTGAGAGCTCTTTTTGGCTTGGATGCTTTCAGTCTCTTTCCTCAGCGTAGGTGCGTGGCCCATGCGTGTTCCCAGGAAGGCGGGGGGAGCAGTTGGCACCCGGTCATGGGACCCTCGGCAGTGGTGGCAGCATTAGGCCCCATGTTCTTTCAGGGAGCTGGGGGCAGTGGTTGGTGCCCAGTCGTGGGACCTGTGGTAATGGGGCCAGCAGACCATGCACGCTCCTAGGAAGTTGGCAGCAGTGACTGGCGCCTGGTTGTGGGACCGCTGGCAGTGGCAGCTGTCCCTGCCTGTCTCTGGAGTCCGAGAAAGCAGTGGCAGCTTGTGTTCACCCCGGAGTTCATGTAGGAAGTGCCCTGCCACCTGAGAGCACACATGGAGAAAGAAGCTCCTATGGTGATCCCGCCCCTCTCCTTGCTTGCTCCCAACAATGACACCTTGCCTCCCTGGCAGCCCCAGGCTTCTTCCCATACTCCCTCAGTTATGGTGTACCACACCCTAGCCCCCTCAGGCTGTCTCCACACAGCCAACCCCAGTCCTCTCCCCAGCATCTGACCTCTGAAGCCTGAGCCTCAGCACCCAGCCCCTGCCCACTCCAGCAGATGAGCATCTCAGGCTGGGGAGTGCTGGGCAGTGGCACTGACCATCTGTGCAGGTCTCTCTATGATTTGCCCTCTACATATGCTTTTTTTGCTCTCCTCTGAGGCTCTGAAACTCCCCCTCTGCCTAGCTGATCTCCCCACCAGTGAGGGGACTTCCCAGTGTGTGTAAACCTTTCCTCTTTCACATCTTCCTCCCAGGGTCACAGGTCCCATCCTGATTTCTTTCTCTCTCTCTCTCTCTCTCTCTCTCTCTTTCTCTTTTTTTTCCCCCTTTTTTCTCTTGTCCTACCCAGTTATGTGGAGATTTTCTTGTCCTTTTGGAACCCTGATGTTCATTAGATGTTCTTTGAGAATCATTACACATGTAGAAGTATTTTTGATGTATTTGTGGGAGAAGGTGAGCTCCATATACTATTCATCTGCCATCTGATCCAGTCTCCCTTCTAGTGTGTTTTATATTTCATCTATTGAATTCTTCACTTCTTATTGGATCTTTTTTATATTTTCTGGTTCCCTGTTAAAATGGTCAGTGTGGTGGAGCAGCTGCAGCCAGAGATCTGGTCTGCCTCTGGCGTGATGCAGAGTAAACACCAACAATAGCCACCACCCAATTCCCCCGGGTTCCACCCTGGGTAGGCGCTGTGTCCCACAGTCAACTCTTTTCCCTGGGCCTGACTACCCCAGATCCAATGCCACCCTGTGATGTCTTTTCCTTGGGCTTGATGACCCCAGATACAGTGCCACCCTGCGATGTAAAGTGAGCAGAGCCAGAACGTTTACTTGGCTCAGGTTGGGGCACGAGGCAAGGTGATTGTGGGAAACCCAGCAGCCACTAGAGCAGAACTGTCTCTGCCATGTGGGCTAGCCAGCATGCATGTGCTCTTCATGAGCATAGTCCAGGCATTACACAGCCCTTCTGTTTGTCTCAGTGGTCCTCCAACCAGGTAAGGGGACTTATCTCCCTCATGTAGAATCTCAGGACTGTGGTGCCCAATCTGTGGCTCTGTCTACTCACTCCCCAGCGTGGGTGTCTGCCTATGTAATCTCCTTTTTTATCTGAGTTCCCTCCCAGGGGCACAGGTCCTGACCTGATTGCTTTTCTTCCCTTCCTATCCAATTACGTGTGTATCTTTCTTACAGTCTTGGTTGTACAGGAGTTCTTCTGCCAGTTTCCAGTTAGTTTTCAGTGAGAATTGTTCCACATGTAGATGTATTTTTAATGTGTTCGTGGGGGGAGATGAGCTCCATATCCTCTTATGCTGCCACCTTGATCCCACCTCCAAACATAATACCTTTTAATAACCCAATCACTTGCTTTCCTGAATGACTTCTCTTCTCAAACTTTCAATATTTCTTTCCCAACTTTCATTGTCAGCTGACCTTGACTAGGGAAGTCACTGATGAAACAGAAAAAAATCAGGAGAGAAATATTGCAACCTGCCTCACCACATTTACTCTCCACCTATATTTGTATTCATATTATCTGTCTTCCCCTCTGTTCCTATGGATGCTCTGTGTTTCTAAGACCAAGCCTTCATCTATACTCTTCATTTAATTCCTCTTCTCTAATTCTTTTCCCACCAACTCAAATTAGTTTTTTTGCTTCCACCATTCCACCACAACTGCTTTCATCAATAACATCAAATGCTTCACATGAATAAATCCAGTGATCAATTTCCAGACCTCATTTTAATTGATCAGTTAGCAGAATTGTATACCATTGATTGTGCCCTTCTCTTTGATCCAGTTTCTTCACATGGTTTTCAGAACACTGCACTCCCTTAGTTTTCCTCCTGCCTCAGTGGTCCTTTCCTCTTAGTCTTCACTGCTGGGGTACCCCACAGTTCAATCTTTGAAATATCTTCTCTGCTCTATCTACATGTACCCCTTTAGTAACCTCATGCAGCCTCATGGCTTAAAGTACCATGTATAACATAAGATAAATGAAGTTAAGAAAAACTTTATAGCTCTAAATTTCAGTTAGGACTTTTCAGTCTGAAAAATATATATATAGTAGCTCTGGACAGAAAATATCTAGAAGCAATGATCAACCAAGTAGCAACAAGTACAACTAGCTCTGAATTGGGGTCTATAAATACCACAAAAAAAGGAACCATGGTTTTTTGATATGTGACTAAGTCTGGGACATAAGGTGGACCCAGAATATCTTGTCATACTGAAAAGCAAGGAGACCTTGGAGACTAGATTGTGCCCAAAGGACTCAGGAGCCAATGTGAACAAGCTCCTGCTAGTCAAATATAGGAAAATTTGAGTATCAGTAAGATAATAACTGTAAGAGTTGAATTATATAGGATGTTTAAATTAATGAATTCATAACAACACTACAAAAAAGTCACATGGTCAACTTTGGATGCTTGTAAGGCACCACTTTAATACATTTAAAACTGGTACTTAGGGGGAAAATTGCATTGATCCTGCCTTTCCTATTCAATATGTTTATTAGAATTATTAAAGTATAAAGACAAATCTCTCTATAGAAGCATTCCAAATAATAAAAAAGGGGGATGAGAGAATTATAATTTTCAAACCCTAAGGAAATAATGAATGGTCATAAGTGATGAATAAAATTGGAAAAAAGAAGCAGCTATTTTGAACATCTTTACGAAAGTTAGAAACTTGAAATGTTACCTTTGAGAGAGCCCTCCTCCCTAATTCCAAGCAAAACTAATCTTATCAAGTATCAGTTTAGATCTAAATACCACTTCATAAGAAACACAAGGAAGAGAATAACATGTTAAATTACACTGTGAAAATACAATCAGCAAAATACAAAATGGAGAATCTCAGTAGGACAAACAACTCATTTTTTTCCCATCCAAAATGTTCAAGGGAAAATGGAGATGGGCCTGATTTAAAAATGGGCCAAAGACCTTAACAGACACCTCACCAAAGGAGATACATTGATGGCAAATAAGCATATGAAAAGATGCTCCACATCATTTATCATCAAGGAAATGCAAGTTAAAATGACAATGGTATACCACTACACACTTATTAGAATGGCCCAAACGCAGAACACTGACAACAACGCGGAGGCACAGGGACTCACATTTATTGCTGGTTGGAATGCAAAATGATACAGACACTTTGGAAGAGAGTTTGATGATTTCTTATAAAACTAAAGATACTCATCCCACATGACCCAGCAGTCACACTTCTTGGTATTTACCCAAAGGAGCTGAAAAACTTATGTCCACTCAAAACCTGCACACAGATGTTTATAGTAGCTTTATTCATAATTGCCAAAACTTGGAAGCAATCATGATGTTCTTCAGTAGGAAAATGGCTAAACTGTTGTCCATCCAGACAGTGGAATATTATTTAGTGTTAAAAAGACATAGAAGGATTTTAAATGCATATTACTAAGTGAAAGAAACCAATTCAAAAAGGCTACATACTATATGATTCCCACTATATGACATTCTGGATAAGTAAAAAGTATGACAGTAAAAAGATTAGTGGTTGCTAAGGGTTAGGGGTGGAGGGTAAGGATGAATAGGCAGAGCACAGATTATTTTTAAGATACTGAAAATACTCTATCTGATACCATAATGATGGATACATGTCATATATCATATAATCAGACAGCTATGTGAGGTTTTTTGCTAATGATATGACCCAAAACTTCAGTCCTGAAGGGTCAGTGTTCTTCATGGTCCTGCCTTTATTGGGTTGCCCTAGTTTTCTACTACATTTACTGTTTGACACAGAAGTACTAAAAGTCTCCAGGGAGAATCCTCTGGGCTCCAAATACAATCTTGCCACTACTTTGTAGCAGAAATCTTATTTCAACTTAATAAATTGGGATCAGTCAGTTCCTCTCCTGTTGACTCAAGTGAGAGAACAAAATGGCCATGTGGTAGCATCAATTCCAGGTAATGGAAATATCATGTCATCTGGACATGAGAGTATCCCTCATTTGGAAACTACTTCCTCTCAACAAGCAAAACCAAAATTTTAAGACATGGGGAGAAAAATAAGTTGGTTATTAGGTATAATAAGGAGATAATTCCTGCTTCCACCCTTTAATTCAAATACCTATGTATTCTGGCTATAGGATAAACAGCAACATATACTGTTAGATGGTCAAGAAGAGCATATACTGCATTATATCATACCACCTCCCAACAGCTTATTTTCTTTCTTTTTTAAAATTTATTTTCTTGAAGTATAATTGATTTACAATGTTGTGTTCATTTCTGCTGTACAGCAAAATGATTCACTTATACATATATGTATACATTCTTTTTCACGTTCTTTTCCATTATGGTTTATCATAGGGTATTGAATATAGTTCCCTGTGCTATATAGTAGGACCTTGTTGTTTATCAGTTCTATATATAATAGTTTGCATCTGCTAATCCCAAACTCCCAATCCATCCCTCCACCTACGCCCATCCCCTTGGCAATGACGTTTCTTCTTTATGTCTGTGAGTCTGTTTCTGTTTAGTAGATCACTTCATATGTATCATATTTTAGATTCCACATATAAGTGATATCCTATGGTATTTGTCTTTTTCTTTCTGACTTACTTCACTTGGTATGATAATCTCTAGGTCCAGCCATGTTGCTGCAAATGGCATTATTTCATTATTTTTTACGGCTGAGTAATATTCCATTGTATATTCGTACCACACCTTCTTTATCCATTCCTCTGTCAATGGGCATTTAGGTTGTTTCCATGTCTTGGCTACTGTGAATAGTGCTGCTGTGAACATAGGGGTGTATGTTTATTTTTAAATTATAGCTTTGTCTGGATATATGTGGCTACTGTGTGCTGCTGTGAACATAGGGGTGTATGTTTATTTTTAAATTATAGCTTTGTCTGGATATATGCACAGGAGTGGGATTGCCAGATCATAGGCAACTCTGTTTTTAGTTTTTGGAGGAACCTCCATATCATTCCATAGTGGCTGCACCAATTTACATTCCTACCAACAGTGTAGGAGGGTTCCTGTTTCTCCACATCCTCTCCAGCATTTGTTATTTGTGGACATTTTAATGATGGCCATTTGGACCCCTGTGAGGTGGTACCTCATTTTAGCTTTGATTTGCATTTCTCTAATAATTAGTGATGTTGAGCATCTTTTCATGTGCTTACTGGCCATCTGTATGTCTTCTTTGGAGAAATGTCTATTAAGTTCTTCTGACTATTTTTTGATTGGGTTGTTTGTTTTATTGTTGTTGAGTTGTATGTGCTGTTTGTATTTTGGAGATTCAGCCCTTGTCGGTCACATCATTTGCAAATATTTTCTCCCATTCTGGTTGTCTTTTCATTTTGCTTATGGTCTCCTTTGCTGTGCAAAACTTTTGAGTTTAATTCAGTCCCATTTGTTTATTTTTGTTTTTATTTCTCTTGCCTTGGGAGACTGACCTAAGAAAACATTGGTATGGTTCATGTCAGAGAATGTTTTGCCTATGTTCTTCTCTTCTAGGAGTTTTATGGTGTCATGCCTTATTATTTAAGTCTTTAAGCCATTTTGAGTTTATTTTTGTGTATGGTGTGAGGGTGTGTTCTAACTTTATTGATTTACATGAAGCTGTCCAACTTTCCCAGCACCATTTGCTGAAGAGACTGTCTTTTCTACATTGTATATTCTTGCCTGCTTTGTTGAAGATTAATTGACTGTAGGTGTGTGGGTTTATTTCTGGAGTCTCTTTTCTGTTCCATTGATCTGCATGCCTCTTTTTGTGCCAGTACCACACTGTTTTGATTACTTTAGCTTTGTAGTATTGTCTAAAGTTTGGGAGGGTTATGCCTCCTGCCTTGTTCTTTTTCCTTAGGATTGCTTTAGCAATTCTGGATCTTTTATGTTTCCATGTAAATTTTTGGATTATTTGTTTTAGTGCTGTGAAAAATTTGATAGGGATCACATTAAATCTGTACATTGCTTTGGGTAGAATGGCCTTTTTTTTTTTTTTTTTTTTTTTGCGGTACGCGGGCCTCTCACTGCTGTGGCCTCTCCTGTTGGGAACGCGCAGGCCCAGCGGCCATGGCTCATGGGCCCAGCCGCTCCATGGCATGTGGGATCCTCCCGGACCGGGGCACGAACCCGTGACCCCTGCAGCGGCAGGCAGACTCTCAACCACTGCGCCACCAGGGAAGCCCTAGAATGGCCATTTTAACAATATTAATTCTTCCAGTCCAAGAGCATGGGATATCTTTCCATTTCTTTGAATCAACATCAATTTCCTTTATTAATGTTTTACAGTTCTCAGCATATAAGTCTTACATCTCCTTGGTCAAGTGTCTTCCTAAGTATTTTATTGTTTTTGATGTGATCTTAAAAGGAATTTTTTTATACTCCCTTTCTGATATTTCATTGTTAGTATAAAGAAATGCAACCTATTTCTGTTATATTAATCTTGTATCCTGCTACCTTGCTGAATTCATTTATCAGTTCTAGCAGTATTTGTGTGGAGTCTTTAGGGTTTTCTATATATAGTATTATGTCATCTTCATATAATGACAATTTTACCTTTTCTCTTCCAATTTGGATAATTTTTATTTTTTCTAGTCTGATTGCTCTGGCTAGGACTGTCAATTCTATGTTGAATATAAGTGGTGAGAGTGGGCATCATTGCCTTGTTTCTGATTTTAGTAAGTAGGCTTTCAGCCTTTCACTGTTGAGTACTACATTGGCTGTGGGTTTGTCATAAATAGCTTTTATTATATTGAGATATGTTCCCTCAATACCCACTTTGGGAAGAGTTTTTATCATGAAGGGAGGTTGAATTTTATCAAATCCTTTTTCTGCATCTATTGAGATGATCATGTGTTTTTTTCTTTTGTTGTTTTGGTGTATGACATTGATTGATTTGTGTATGTTGAACCATCTTTCTGACCCTGGGATGAATCCAACTTGGTCATCATGTATGATCTTTTTCATGTGCTGTTGGATTTGGTTTGCTCATATTTTGTTGAGAATATTTGCATCTATATTCATCAAAGATATTGGCCTGTAATTTTCTTTTTTTCGTGGTATCTTTGTCTGGTTTTGGTATCAGGGTGATGGTGGCTTCATAGAATGTCTTTTGGAGTGCTCCCTCCTCTTCAGTCTTTCGGAAGAGTTTGAGAAGTATCGGTATAAGTTCTTTGTATGTTTTGTAGAATTCACCTATGAAGCCAAAAGTCCTGGACTTTTTTTGTAGGGAGTGTTTTTATTCAAGATTCTATTTCATTTCTAGTGATTGGTCTGCTCAAATTATCTATTTCTTCTTGATTCAGTTTTGGTGGACTGTATGTTTCTAGAAACTTGTCCATTTCTTCTAAGTTGTTGAATTTGTTGGCATATAATTGTTCATAGAATTCTCTTAAGGTTTTTTGTATTTCCACACTATTATTTCTCCTTTTTCATTTATTTTGTTTATTTGGGTCCTCTCTCTTTTCTTCTTGGTGAGCCTGGCCAGAGGTTTTTCAGTTTTGTTTACACTTTCAAAGAACCAGTTCTTGGTTTTATTGATTTTTTCTATTGTTTATCTCTATACTATTTATTTCCTCTCTGATATTTATTATTTCCTTCCTTCTGCTGACTTTAGGTTTTGTTTGTTCTTCTTTTTCTAATTCTTTTAGGTAGTAGATTAGGTTGTTTATTTGAGGTTTTTCTTTCTTGTTTTTTCTTTTTTTTTTTTTTTGAGGAAGGCCTGTATTGTTATGAACTTCCCTCTAAGAACTGCTTTTGATGCATCCCATAGATTTTGTATGGTTGTATTCTCATTTCATTTGTCTCAAGGTATGTTTTAATTTCCTCTTTGATTTCATCATTGACCCATTGTTTTTTTTAGTAGCATATTGTTTACTCTCCATGTATTCATGTTTTTCTCGTTTCTTTTTCTGTGGCTGCCTTCTAGTTTCATGCCATTGTGGTCAGAAAAGATGCTTGAAATAATTTCTATACTCTTAAATTTGTTAAGGCTTATTTTGTGCCCCAGTGTATGGTCAGTCCTGGAGAGTGTTCCATGTGCACTTGAAAAGAATGTTTATTCTGGTTTTTTTGGACGTAATGTCCTGAAAATGTCAGTTAAGTCTAACTGTCCTATTGTATCATTTAGGATCTCTGTTGCCTTACTGATATTCTGTCTAGGAGATCTGTCCGTTAATGTGAGTAGGGTGTTAAAGTCTCCTACTATTATTGTATTCCCTTCAATTTCTCCCTTTATATCTGTTGTTTTATGTATTTGGGTGCTCCTATATTGGGTGCATATATGTTGATGGGTGTAATATCCTCTTCTTGTATTGATCCTTTTATCATTATATAGTGTCCTTTATCTTTCTTTATGGCCTTTGTTTTAAAGTCTACTTTGATATGAGTGTTGTGAGCCGCTTTTCTGTCATTTCCATTTGCATGAAATATCATTTTTCATACCATCACTTTCAATCTATATGTGTTCTTTACCCTAAAGTGGGTCTCTTGTAGGCAGCATATTGTAGGCTCTTGTTTTTATATCCAGTCTGGCACTCTGTCTTTTTTTTTATATATATACAGCAGGTTCTTATTAGTTATCTATTTTAAACATATTAGTGTATATATGTCAATCCCAGTCTCCCAATTCATCCCACCACCCCCTGCTGCTTTCCCGCCGTGGTGTCGATTCATTTGTTCTCTACACCTGTGTCTCTATTTTTGCCCTGCAAACCGGTTCATCTGTACCATTTTTCTAGATTCCACATATATGCGTTAACATACAATAGTTGTTTTTCTTTTTCTGACTTACTTCACTCTGTATGACAGTCTCTATGTCCATCCACGTCTCTACAAATATCCCAATTTTGTTCCTTTTTATGGCTGAGTAATATTCCATTGTATATATGTGCAACATCCTCTTTATCCATTTGTCTGTCGGTGGGCATTTAGGTTGCTTCCATGACCTGCCTATTGTAAATAGTGCTGCAATGAACATTGGGGTGCATGTGTCTTTTTGAATTATGGTTTTCTCTGGGTATATGCCCAGTAGTGGGATTGCTGGGTCATATGGTAATTGTATTTGAGGTTTTTAAGGAACCTCCATACTGTTCTCCATAGTGGCTGTATCAATTTACATTCCCACCAACAGTGCAAGAGGGTTCCGTTATCTCCACACATATCTCCAGCATTTGTTGTTTGTAGATTTTCTGATGATGCCCATTCTAACTGGTGTGAGGTGATACCTCATTGTAGTTTTGATTTGCATTTCTCTAATAATTAGTGATGTTGAGCAGCTTTTCTTGTACTTCTTGGCCATCTGTATGTATTCTTTGGAGAAATGTCTATTTAGGTCTTCTGCCCATTTTTGGATTGGGTTGTTTGTTTTCTTAATATTGAGCCTCATGAGCTGTTTATATATTTTGGAGATTAATCCTTTGTCCATTGATTCATTTGCAAATATTTTCTCCCATTCTGAGGGTTGTCTTTTCATCTTGTTTCTGGTTTCCTTTGCTGTGAATAAGCTTTGAAGTTTCAATAGGTCCCTTTCATTTATTTTTGTTTTTATTTCCATTACTCTAGGAGGTGGATCAAAAAAGATCTTGCTGTGATTTATGTCAAAGAGTGTTCTTCCTATGCTTTCTTCTAAGACTTTCATAGTGTCCGGTCTTACATTTAGGTCTCTAATCCATTCTGAGTTTATTTTTGTGTATGGTGTTAGGGAGTGTTCTAATTTCATTATTTTACATGTAGCTGTCCAGTTTTCCCAGCACCACTTATTGAACAGACTGTCTTTTCTCTGTTGTATATCCTTGCCTCCTTTGTCATAGATTAGTTGACCATAGGTGCGTGGGTTTATCTCTGGGCTTTCTGTCTTGTTCCATTGATCTATGTTCCTGTTTTTGTGCCAGTACCATATTGTCTTGATTGCTGTAGCTTTGTAGTATAGTGTGAAATCAGGGAGTCTGATTCCTCCAGCTCTGTTTTTTTCCCTCAAGACTGCTTTGGCTATTCGGGGTCTTTTGTATCTCCATACAAATTTTAAGATTTTTTGTTCTAGTTCTGTAAAAAATGCCATTGGTAATTTGATAGGGATTGCATTGAATCTGCAGATTGCTTTGGGTAGTAGAGTCATTTTCACAATATTGATTCTTCCAATCCAAGAACATGGTATATGTCTCCATCTGTTGATACCATCTTTAATTTCTTTCATCAGTGTCTTATAGTTTTCTGCATACAGGTCTTTTGTCTCCGTAGGTAGGTTTATTCCTAGGTATTTTATTCTTTTCATTGCAGTGGTAAATGGGAGTGTTTCCATAATTTCTCTTTCAGATTTTTCATCATTAGTGTATAGGAATGCAAGAGATTTCTGTACATTAATTTTGTATCCTACTTTACCAAATTCATCTATTAGCTCTAGTAGTTTTCTGTTGGCATCTTTAGGATTCTCTATGTATAGTATCATGTCATCTGCAAATAGTGACAGTTTTACTTCTTCTTTTCCAATTTGTATTCCTTTTATTTCTTTTTCTTCTCTGATTGCCATGGCTATGACTTCCAAAACTATGTTGAATAATAGTGGTGAGAGTGGACATCCTTGTCTTGTACCTGATCTTAGAGTAAATGCTTTCAGTTTTTCTCCACTGAGAAAGATGTTTGCTGTGGGTTTGTCATATATGACCTTTATCATGTTGAGGTAGGTTCCCTCTATGCCCACTTTCTGTAGACTTTTTATCATAAATGGGTGTTGAATTTTGTCAAAAGCTTTTTCTGCATCTATTGAGATGATCATATTGTCTTTATTCTTCAATTTGTTAATATGGTGTGTCACATTTATTGATTTGTGTATATTGAAGAATCCTTGCATCCCTGGGATAAATCCCATTTGATCATGGTGTATGATCCTTTTGTGTTGTTGGATTCTGTTTGCTAGTATTTTGTTGAGGATTTTTGCATGTATATGCATCAGTGATATTGGTCTGTAATTTTCTTTTTTTATAGTATCTCTGTCTGGTTTTGGTATCAGGGTGATGGTGCCCTCATAGAATGAGTTTGGGAGTGTTCCTTCCTCTGCAGTATTTTGGAAGAGTTTGAGAAGGATGGGTGTTAGCTCTTCTCTAAATGTTTGATAGAATTCACCTGTGAAGCCATCTGGTCCTGGACTTTTGTTTGTTGGAAGATTTTGAATCACAGTTTCAATTTCATTACTTGTGATTGGTCTGTTCATGTTTTCTATTTCTTCCTGGTTCAGTCTTGGAGGGTTATACCTTTCTAAGAATTTGTCCATTTCTTCCAGGTTGTCCATTTTATTGGTATAGAGTAGCTTGTAGTAGTCTCTTACGATGCTTTGTATTTCTGCGGTGTCTGTTGTAACTTCTCCTTTTTCATTTCTAATTTTATTGATTTGAGTCCTCTCCCTCTTTTTCTTGATGAGTCTGGCTAATGGTTTATCAATTTTATCTTCTCAAAGAACCAGGTTTTAGTTTTATTGATCTTTGCTATTGTTTTCTTTGTTTCTATTTCATTTATATCTGCTCTTAACTTTATGATTTCTTTCCTTCTGCTAACTTTGGGTTTTGTTTGTTCTTCTTTCTCTGTTTCCTTTAGGTGTAACCTTAGATTGTTTATTTGAGATTTTTCTTGTTTCTTGAGGTACGATTGTATTGCTATAAACTTCCCTCTTAGAACTGCTTTTGCTGCATCTCATAGGTTTTGGATCATCTTGTTTTTGTTGTCATTTGTCTCTACATATTTTTTGATTTCCTGTTTGATTCCTTTAGTAATCTCTTGGTTATTTAGTAATGTATTGTTTAGCCTCCATGTGTTTGTGTTTTTTACATTTTTTTCCCCTGTAATTCATTTCTAATCTCATAGTGTTTTAGTCAGAAAAGATGCTTGATTTGATTTCAATTTTTTAAAATTTACTGAGGCTTGATTTGTGACCCAAGATGTGATCTGTATCCTGGAGAATGTTCCGTGTGCACTTGAGAAGTGTAATCTGCTGTTTTTGGATGGAATGTCCTATAAATATCAGTTAAATCTATCTGGTCTGTTGTGTCATTTAAAGCTTGTTTCCTTATTTATTTTCATTTTGGATGTTCTGTCCATTAGTGTAAGTGAGGTGTTAAAGTCCCCCACTATTATTGTGTTACTGTCGATTTCCTCTTTTATAGCTGTTAGCAGTTGCCTTATGTATTGAGGTGCTCCTATGTTGGGTGCATATATATTTATAATTGTTATATCTTCTTCTTGGATTGGTCCCTTGATCATTATGTAGTGTCCTTCCTTGTCTCTTGTAACATTCTTTATTTTAAAGTCTATTTTATATGATATGAGTATTGCTACTCCAACTTTCTGTTTATTTCCATTTGCATGGAATATCTTTTTCTGTCGCATCACTTTCAGTCTATGTGTGTCCCTAGGTCTGAAGTGGGTCTCTTGTAGACAGCATATATATGGATCCTGTTTTTGTATCTCTTCAGCAAATCTGTATCTTTTGGGTGGACCATTTAATCCATTCACGTTTAAGGTAATTATCAATATGTATGTTCCTATGACCATTTTCTTAATTGTTTTGTGTTTGTTTTTGTAGGTCCTTTTCTTCTCTTGTGTTTCCCACTTAGAAAAGTTCCTTTAGCATTTGTTGTAGAGCTGCTTTGGTGGTGCTGAATTCTCTTAGCTTTTGCTTGTCTGTAAAGCTTTTGATTTCTCCATCAAATCTGAATGAGATCCTTGCCGGGTAGAGTAATCTTGGTTGTAGTGTCTTCTCTTTCATCACTTTAAGTATATCATGCCACTTCCTTCTGGCTTGTAGAGTTTCTGCTGATAAATCAGCCGTTAATCTTATGGGAGTTTCCTTGTATGTTATTTTTCATTTTTCCCTTGCTGCTTTCAATAATTTTTCTTTGTCTTTAATTTTTGCCAGTTTGATTGCTATGTGTCTCAGTGCGTTTCTCCTTGGTTTTATCCTGTATGGGACTCTCTGTGCTTCCTGGACTTGGGTGGCTATTTCCTTTCCCATGTTAGGGAAGTTTTCTACTATGATGTCTTCAAATATTTTCTTGGGTCCTTTCTCTCTCTCTCCTCCTTCTGGGACCCCTATAATGCGAATGTTGTTGAGTTTAATGTTGCCCCAGAGGTCTCTTATGCTGTCTTCATTTCTTTTCATTCTTTTTTCTTTATTATGTTCCGCAGCAGTGAATTCCACCATTCTGTCTTCCAGGTCACTTAACCATTCTTCTGCATCAGTTATCCTGCTATTGATTCCTCCTAGTGTAGTTTTCATTTCAGTTATTGTGTTGTTTATCTCTGTTTGCTTGTTCTTTAATTCTTCTAGGTCTTTGTTAAACATTTCTTGCATATTCTCCATCTTTGCCTCCATTCTTTTTCTGAGGTCCTGGATCATCTTCACTATGAGTATTCTGAATTCTTTTTCTGGAAGGTTGCCTATCTCCACTTCATTTAGTTGTTTTTCTGCAGTTTTATCTTGTTCCTTCATCTGGTACATAGGCCTTTGCCTTTTCATCTTGTCTGTATTTCTCTGAATGTGGCTTTTGTTCCACAGGCTTCCGGACTGTAGTCCTTCTTGCTTCTGCTGTCTGCCCTCTGGTGGATGGGGCTAGCTAAGAGGCTTGTGCAAGTTTCCTGATGGGGCAGACTGGTGGTGGGTAGAGCTGACTGTTTTCTCTGGTGGGCAGAGCTCAGTAAAACTTTATTCTGCTTGACTGCTGATGGGTGGGGCTGGGTTCCCTCCCTGTTGGTTGTTTGGCCTGAGGCAACCCAACACTGGAGCCTACCTAGGCTCTTTGGTGGTGCTAGTTGCAGACTTCGGGGAGGGCTCATGCCAAGGAGCACTTCCCAGAACCTCCGCTGCCAGCATCCCTGTCCCCATGGTGAGCCACAGCCACCCCCCACCTCTGCAGGAGACCCTCCAACACTAGCAGGTAGGTCTGGTTCAGTCTCCCCTGGGGTCCTTCCCCTGGCTCCCAATGTGCACACTACTTTGTGTGTGCCCTCCAAGAGTGGAGTCTCTGTTTCCCCCAGTCCTGTCGAAGTCCTGCAATCAAATCCCACTAGCCTTCAAATTCTAATTCTCTAGGAATTGCTCCTCCTGTTGCCAGACCCCCAGGTTGGGAAGCCTGACGTGTGGCTCAGAACCTTCACTCCAGTGAGTGGACTTCTGTGGTATAAGTGTTCTCCAGTGTGTGAGTCACCCACCCAGCAGTTATGGGATTTGATTTTACTGTGATTGCACCCCTGCTACCATCTCATTGTGGCTTCTCCTTTGTCTTTGGATGTGGGGTATCCTTTTCGGTGAGTTCCAGTGCCTTCCTAGCAATGAATGTCCAGCAGCTAGTTGTGATTCTGGTGTTCTCACAAGAGGGAGTGAGAGCACGTCCTTCTACTCTGCCATCTTGGTTCAGGGCCCTGTATACTTGCTTATTTAGATGATTTACTTCCCAATTGTCATTACTTATTTCTATAGATTTTTGCTTCTTTTCTGTTTAGGAAAAGTCCTTTCAATATTTCTTTTAGGATAAGTTTAGTATTGCTGTATTCTTTTAGTTTTTTCTTGTCTGAGAAACTCTTTATCTCTCTTTCTATTCTGAGTGATAATCTTGTTGGGTAGAATATCCTGGGTTGCAAATTTTTCCCTTTCAGAACTTTGAATATTTCTTACTACTCCCTTCTAGCCTGCAATGTTTCTGTAGAGGAATCAGCTGATACCCTTATAGCAGTTCACTCATAATTAACTCTTTGTTTTTCTCTTGCTGCCTTTGAATCCTCACTTTGTCTTTAACTTTTGCCATTTTAATTATAATATGTCTTGGTGTAGGTCTGTTTGGGTTCATCTTGTTTGGGACCCTCTGTGCTTCCTGTACCTGGATATCTCTTTCCTTCTTTAGATTTGGTTTCAGCAATAATTTCTTTAAATACATTTTTTATCCCCTTTTCTCTTTCTTGTCCTTTGGGAACCCCTATTATGCTCAGATTGGCATGCTTTATATTATCCCATAGGTCTCTTATATTGCTTTCATTTTTTTCATTTGGCTTTCTGTCTGCTGTTCTGCTTGGGTGATTTCCATTATCCTATCTTCCAGACCACCTATTCATTTTTCTGCCTTATTCAGTCTGCTTTTTATTACCTTTAGCTCAGCTTTCATCTCAGTAAATGAATTTTCTAATTTTTCTTTGCCTCTCTTTATAGTTTTTTGTTCCTATTTACAGTAATCTGCATTTTAATCAATATCTTTTCTTAATTCCTTCAGTATTTTCATTATCTCCTTTTTGAACCTTGTCTCTGTTAGACTGAAGTGTTCTATTTTATTGTTTGTTTTTTCAGGGGAATTCACTTAATCTTTAAATTTGGAGTGGTTTCTCTGCTTCTTCATTTTACTTATATTTTTCTTAATCTGTATATTTAGGAGAAAAAAAATTATTTACTGTGTTCTTGGAGGGCTATTTTTATGTGGAAGCAGCCCTGTGTAGACTGTGTGGGTTTAATATCTTTGGTACAAGGGCTGTTTTTAGTGTGGATGCCTTCCACCTCTTTCCTCCATGTGTGCTGGCCATTATCCCCTTGATAGGGGGTGTGACTTGTGTTGTGGTAATCAGAGCCTGTGCTGGCTGTTGTGCAAGAACTCCTCTTTGCTCTGTGATTGTCACAGCCCTTTTGGGGGCAGGTATCCTCCTTAGTTGCTGGAGTAGAAGTCTCCAGATCCATTTCTGAACTGCGGTGTGAGGTAGGCGAGATATTGGAGCACTCCCACTGGGAGAGGAGCCACTGAGTATTCCTCCACCAGAGCTGTCCAGCAGGATATGAGCTCTGTGGTGTCTCTCTTTCACCCATTGTGTGGGCTCACAAAGTTTACTGTTTTGGGCACCACCTTCAGCCCCTCCTCAACCATGGGAAGGCTGGCAATTGGCCCTAATATGCCCGAGGCATTTTTTCACAAAGCCACCAGCATACATCCATAGGCTCAGATCCACTGAAGTCAGCTACCAGGAGCACAGTAGTCATGCACCTGGACCTGCTGTGGGAGCAGTGGAGTCAGCCTAGACCCTGGCCCAGCCCAGCCTCCATGTGCACATACCCACAGAGCCCACAGCTTCTAAGGTCAGACCCATCCCAGCCAGGGAGCACCCATTGTTCACTCGGATGTCCTGCAGGTGCTGAGTTTACAAAGCCATTTGGTGGTGGCATAAATCCACATATCTCACAGCCACCGGGAGAGGGCTCATATTTCAGCCCTGCTTCCTAAGTTGCTTAGCTCCTGGTGATCAGCTCTGATTTTAGCCCTGCCTCTGCATGTGGTCAACCCACTGGCGCTTGTGCACTCTCAGAACTCGTAGGAGTGGTGCTGAGCCAGATGAGAGTGCTTGGCAAAAGAGGCTGCTGTGGCGGGCCCTGCCCTTCCTTTTGCTTGCCTGTGCATTAATAATGGGGTTTCAGTGGCGGCACCATGCCCACTATGAGGATGCAAAGAGTTAGACTGCAATGCTGGGCCCTACGCCTCCCTTTGCACACTCCTTAACAATGGCGCTTAGCTTCTGTGGCAGGCTCAGGCTTCTTCTGTGTACACCCCCTGGTTGCGGTGGTACTACACTGTAGCCCCTTCAGGCTGTCTCTGCACAGCCAACCCCAGTCCTGTCCCTGGGTCTTTCCTCTAAGGCCTAAGTTTCAGCATCCAGCCCCTGCCCATACCAGTGGATGCACTGGCTTGGGAGTGCAGGTGACACGGACTGTCTGTGCAGGTCTCTCTCTGTTCTGCCTGCCACCAACCAGTTGATGTGCTCTCCTCCGAGCCTGTGAGGCTCTCTTTCTTTCCCAGCTGATCTCCACACCTGTGAGGGGGCATCTAAGTGTGCAGGAACCTTTCCTCTTTCACAGCTCCCTCCCAGGGGTGCAGGTCCTGCTTCCTTTTTTTTCCCCTTTCACCCTACCCAGTTATGTGTAGATCTTTCTTGCACTTTTAGGCATCTGAGATCTTCTGCCAGCCTTCAGTAGGTATTCTGTGAGAACTGTCCTACATGTAGATGTATTGTTGATGTATTTGTGGGAGGAGGTCAGCTCCAGGTCCTTCTATCCCACCATCTTGATTGGAACACCCAACAGCTTATTTTCAATAGGCTGTTGCAACATTCTCAAGACTGGGCCTTTCCTGCTTTCCCCATTGCCACTGCTGACTTTTTAACACTGACCTGCCTGTTTCATTGTGGACATGAGCTTTCTTGATGTGGAACAGCTTGTAGTCCATATGCCTTCATTATCTTTACTGTGTTCCTCATTCTTTTCATGATTTGTGGAAGGTTAAATTATAGCCACCAAAGTTGTCTACCCCCTAATCCCCAAGAAACTGTAAATATGTTAAATTACATGGCAAAAGAGACTTTTCAGTTGTAATTCATGTTAAAGACCTCAATATAGGGAGAGAATCTTGGATCATTTGGGTCCAGTATAATCACATGAGTCCTTTAAAGCAGAGAACTTTCAAAAGCTAGAGACAGAAAGGATGCAGCAGCAACTGAAGTTAGAAAGTCTCAGGGTGTAAGAATGAATCACATGCCATCGCTGGTTTGAAGATGGGGTGGGGGCTGGGTGAGAGGAGAAATGCCTGGAGGAGTGAGGTGACCTTAAGAAGCTGAGAGAGGTTCCCAGAGGACAGCCAGCAAAGGAATGGGATGTTAGCTCTGTAATTGGAAGGAACTGTATTCTGCCAACAAGCTGAATGATTCTAGAGACTTCAGAAAAGAGGTCAGGCTGGCAAACACTTGATTTCAGTCTTGTGAGAGACCCAAAGCAGAGAGTCCAGCCAAGACCATCTGGACTTCTGACTGACAGAGTTGTGAGCTAATAAATTTGCCTTGTTTTAAGTTACCAAGTTTGTGGTAACTTATTCTGGCAGAAATAGAAAACTAATGCATAATCTTTATCTGCTTTGAAGTCCCTGAAGACCAGAGCCCAAGCCTTCAATGAATTCACCTTTGGCATCTGGTGGGGAAAAGCCAGTCAATTTGACAATGGAGGAAGGAGCAATCCCATTTCCTGAGTATAACTACAAAGTATGAAGCAATACGCCCCTCCCCCATTCAGTTCTGTCTGGTCCTAGTAGCCCAGAGGATCCCGGACAGCACAGGCCACTCAACAACTCTTCACATCTGTCAGATTTCAGCAGAAGTGGACCTGGGTTTCCTCTCTTAAGCCAGCAATGATGTAAGAAAGAATGATCTGGACATGGAGTGGTTCCAGGACTAAAAGAAGCAAGACGGTTGCTTAAAACTATCCTAACAGGCAGAAAGTTCTATAATCATGTAAGAACTGATTACATTTTTTCTTTTTATTGGTCAGGGTGTGGTACCCATTTCCTAAGCTCCACCTCATGTGGTTCAGTAGGCGTAGGGGTGATCTGTAGGGTTGGACCAAGTATGGATTAGTGTGACCAAGGACACGCTAATCTGATCTCTGAGGCTATTTCAGACAGTGGCCTTGGCCATCCCTTTCCTCTGGCCTGGATCTCAGGCTCCATTAGAACTTACCAATCATCACCTCTTACCCCATCATGTAAATTAACTTTTCCTTACCTAAGGCCAGTTTGACAGTACCTAAACACAGGGAGGAGATGAAAGTTCAGACTGGACCTAGTTATGGTCTCCCTTCCACTGAGGACCAGAGCATCACCATAAGAGGAAAGCTCTGGGAGAGGGATAGAATCCAGAACTCAAAAAGACATAATCAATCTTGCCCTGTTGTGCTGCGTGTAGTTGGAAGAATTTGTGTATGCACAAAGGGAGAAAGAAAATGTATTTACAGAGTGTGAAAATCCCCTACTAATTTGATTTGCCTAAGATATAGAAATATAAATGATTAATGGCTGGTTCCTTTGTTGGGGACATGGTTTGAAGCTAGAGTGAAGGGAACTTTGAATATAACAGGCTTAGACATTAGAATTTTGTTTCATAGGTAATCGGGAAATCAATGTGTGTAGATTGAAGAATTGACTCCTTGGGAACTTTGGGTAGAAATTGCATTTTGCTTTTGTTTGTTTCAGAGAACTATATTTGAGTGTTTTCAAACCATTCAAAATTTTGTAAAGTTTTTTATATATGTAGACCAAAAACAATTCTGAGTCTGTACAACCAAATATCCTGTATATTGGGCATTCATAGACAAACTTGATAGGATAAATTGTAGCATTCATAGTATAAATGGCAGCACTCTGTATTTCACAGGACCCTGAAGCTGACTATTAGAAATCTGGTTATCTTGGTTTTGGTGCTAACTATTCTATTAGAGAAAGGGCACAGCTTAGCTGCAGAAAGTTAGATGAAGATTAATGCAGCTAAGAATTCATCAGAGATAGGGAGAGGGATGTGACCATGGGAATAGAAGTCTCCAGGAGTTCTTGGAAATTGTAGGAGGGCCAATGGATGTGTCATTACAGTGTAGGCTGGGTACAGGCTACTGCATTTGGATATGAAAAGAAAGGATGCCTTCAAAAGTGGATGGAAGACTTGGGTTGTACAAATGACTACATCAAACATGATACCACAGAATTATATTTATATTATACATTGTCTTCACATTGTAACATCCACATTGATCATATGTGACACAGTTCTACTAACTTTGAGTATATATTTACTATAACATGTATATATATATATATATATATATATATGTATGGACAGATAGATATAGACCCTGACTTTTACCCATAAACACTTTATCATGAGCATTTCCTCAAACTATGCTATAGCCTGCCAAAATGTGATCTTAGTGGCTGTGTAATATTCCACCTAAAGGAAACACCCTAACTTCTTCAGGAGGCCCCTATTATATATATATATATATATATATATATATATATATATATATATATATATATATATAAAACCAAGAGGCACTTCCAGTAATTCTGGCCAAAAAGGAGCATCATTTATAGTGTCTAAGCTAAAAAATAATAAAAATAAATACAACTTATCTAATATTTTTTCTGTACAGATTCTACTTTATACAAAATATTTATCAGCCATTAACTGAGTCACAACAAATACTTGTGATAGGATGATACAAAGTATTGCTACATATATTAAGTGCAAGATACAGGTGAGAGGACAAGATTTATTTCAACTGCGAAATGATAACTTAAGTCCAACGCCTCACTCTTTTGTTTCTAAAAGTTGATAAATTTGGAAAGTTATTAACAAACATATTCATGTTTGTTGAGAGTGATGAGAATTACATTGTTAAAAATTACCATGTACAAATGACATCCCTTACACTGTTACTTTGGTTGGCAGTTATTTGAAAATATTGCTTTATAGGAATACTAAATTAATCCAATACTCTCTGGTTTACAAATAATACAGAGACAAATATTTGGGACATGCTAATCTGAACTTTCCAATGAAAGTTTTTGTCAGGAGGAGGTAATGACTGATCAGAACAACTGCCCTGTCAGGAATCAGAACACATTTTAACACCAAAAACCAAATCAAATTAACCAAACCAGCCAAAACCTCAAACACTCTGAATTCAAATTAAAGTTCTTTCAGTTGCATATCCTAATATTATTATAGGAAGCCAGGGAGAGTCTCGTTTTCATTATTTTGCATTGAAAGTTTCAGAATATCTATAAAAGCACCAATTTTCATTGTGTGATTCGTATGATAAACAGGGGGTAGTTGGATTCAGTGATATTTATTTCCAGTGCCTGTCAACTAACAAACTATTCTTGTTGAAACAAAAATGGTATGCGTTCTTCTGTGAGAATGTATTAGGAATGAACTGATATTCACAAATGGAAAAAACACCCACCATTTAAGCAAATATAACATGGCAAAAATCCTATGCACATGTTTTACAGAGTATTAAATAGTGATATTTTTTAAACTAATAAACAAATTTATACTTAAAGTCAAGCCATTGAAACACACTGACAGGTGATATATATATATATATAGATATATCTATCTATCTATCTATATATATATATATCAGGGTTGTTATTTAAAGATAGCAATACTATAGTAGTGGATTATGCTTATACATAGCTAAAATGAAATATCTGGTATAATTTGGGTTTTTGAGTCATAAAAATAATCAGTTAATTTTAAAAAGAAAAGTGAGGGAAATTCTATCAACCAACAGCTGATATACACAAAGAAAACATCTTTAAACAATTACTTTTAATTTCACATTAAACCATCTGAATAATTTGCTAGTATATAGAAACTAAAATTACTAGAATAAAAAAAGAAATCCTTCCCTTCAAAAAGTATTCAAGCAGCAGTTTCCAAGCGCTAGGGGCTAGTTCACATTCCAAAATGTGTAAGTGCTGATTGTAATAAAGGAAGTCAAGATTGAAATATGAACCCTTTAAGTCCCTTTACTGGAGAATAACTGAGAACTAAATTGGTTTGCCACAGAAAAGATGATGAAGTGTCCTGGGATGATCCTTTAAGTTTTATGTAGTGTTCACTCCCAATCCACAGCTCTGCTTTTTTTTTTTTTTTTTTTTTTTTTTTTTTTTTTTTCCTAGGTGTGGTGAGTTAAAACTTGAGGTGAAAGGCATCTTGCTCTTTATTATAGCAGAGGAGAATTTGTGATGATTTTTCCTTTACTAATTTTGAGTTAGAGAAGGAAAATTGGAGATACGTCATACTTTTCTCCTGTAAGATTTTTGTTTTGTTTTAAAGAGGAAAGAATTACCTGCTATAGTGTCTGTTTCACTTGAGATAGGTGAAATACTATTTAGATTACTTTTCTATTTGTGAATCTCAAATTCCAACCTACCATTTGATCAGTCTTAGCAGACGAATGTAGTGCATGTGGTTTATTGATCGGTCAGTGCTTCCTTTGTGAAAGTCAAGATTAATAAGATTTAATTTTTCTTAGTAATGAAAGTAAGTATTTGGGTTCTTAACTGTGTTAGAGTTTAGTAAAATATAATCTTCATTAGTAAACCATTTATTTTAAAACAACCTAAACCATGACAAATCGCTGGATTTGTCATTCCTCTTTCTTGGGATAATTCAGACTCTAATTTATACCCTAAATCTAATTAAATTATGGGGACTAAATTTATTTTTATCTATTTCATGTATTATTGGACTCTTCATAAAATATTTTCCTCCCTGAAGCATGCAGAGAATTAGATAAATAATTAAATATTACTTTTTTACAGTTTTCTGTTATATAATAGTTCTGATTATATCAAAATGTTGAGCATCTCTATACCATGAAACATCATTTTGTGGGTTTCAATTGATTAAAAAATTTTAACAAATAATCAAATTTATTTGATTATTTTTTTTGCTTTGCTTCAAATAATCAAATTTAATATTCTTGGTAGTACTTACATATGCTGGTTTAATATTATTCTTTTTGAAGCATTTTTGTTTGAATTATTTGCGTGATTAAAGAATCGCTTCTTGATGTAAAACAGTGAGGAAATCTGTCTGAACATGAACATGTTCAGTATTTCTTATCAATAAGAAGAAGGCTTGCCTTTTCTTCTTTGCTCCACAACTCCTCAAGGAAGCAGAAATCCATGATACCAATGCCTGTCAATGTAATCAACCTTAAAAGTATGATATGGAGAAAAACTAGCTGCCTTTAGATGGGGAATTTGGATTCATAAGAGCCTTAAGCACATGTCAAAAGCCACTTTTGTTTTCCATCTATACACCATTCCATATAGTTTATAGTCTTATCTGTACTAAAACAATCTATACCAGATCAGTATTTTTGAATCCGGATATTGAGTTCCACCAACTAAATAATGGCTTAATCTTCAGTTTTGTATCTTCAAACATATTTAGCAACAAAATGCTCAATTATTTTTTGTCACTATTGTTAACCTGCTATTAGAATGATTTTGTAGTGTGAACGTAAAGATCATAGTACCTAAAACTGGTACATTTTCCTCTGATTAGAAAAGCTAAGCATAGTTTAATTCTGGAATGTTCTTTACCTAAAATGGTGAATTGCTCTCCTAATCTTAAAGTTCCATTTTGTTGGACAGATTAGAAAAATGGACTGACAGTATCATCAAGGTCATAGTTTTACTTCATAGAGAAATCACAAGAGAAATGAATTACTTAGAACTGGTTATAAAGTATTTTGCTGCTTGATAGGAGAGAAGGCAATTGAAAGGAACTCAGTTTGGTTTCAGAGTGTATAGATATTTTAGTGCTCAAATACCTGGAGTTCAGCTATTAGCATTTGAAAATTTGTTGATTTTTTCCACACCCATTAGCTGATAATTATATGGAGAATTTGATTTACTGTAGATTATGAAAGTTTACAGAACTCTGTTTTACTGGAGCCTTCTGCCCATTTGAAAAGGCAGTTTATTTCCAAAATTGCATATAAACCAGGAAAAGTATTAAGTGGGAATCAGACTTAGGATGGACGAGAAGGGCAATAAGACCCTTATTGTGGTTTTCAGTATTATTTTAGAAAAACTGAATGACAGGGACAGTGGAGATCCCCATACTGATATGGAAGCACCAAAAATACCTCCTAAAGCAGAATAGAAATGATATTTTGATTCTTTACTTCTCATTAGTTAGGAGTTGTTCATCACACAAATAGTTCACTTTTGTAAAGCAGTCGTTTCAAACTTTAGACTTTATTTACAATGATGATTTTCATATCTTTATTACTTAGAAAATAATTTATGTTTTTCCATCATTTAGACAAAAAATAGGCCTGAGTCTCATGCCTTTTGCACAGCTTTTACCTTCAAAGAAAGTTCTCTGGGAAAGTGACAGGGGACATCAGGACATTGCAAATCAAGAGAGGCAGGGGTGTGAGGAAATTGCAATACGTATTATACATGTAGTATGATGTCCGCTTGACATACCGTCGTCTTTAGTTTTACTGAGATTGCAATGGTTAGGATTTGTTCTGGAATTCCATCAAAACGGAACAGACGTAATTTCGTGTTCTGTGTTTAGAAAGTGGGTATTTTCTTAAACATAATATGAGGAAATTCCTTCACTTCTCAGGTGAAGACCGATGTAGATAAATCCCTGTACAGAGCTACTGTCTTCATCTTTGACTAAGAGCAAAACCAGGTCTTATATAAATGACAAAAATAACTTATAGTTTTAAAATATGCTGAAGTGGTGTTTTCACCAAGGAAACAATATTCTCAAGGCTGGCTTAGATCGATAACCAGAAAGACATTCTATCAGCATGCTGGAAATGACATCGACGACATTCTTAGTATACCTGGTCTTTTCCTTAACAGAAAGCAACCACTAGCATCAAGGCCACCAAATTCCAACTTTTCCTACCATTAGCTTCATGGCTGTCCATACAATTCTTTTCCCTAAATGGGCTAGACATTCCTTCATTTGAAAGACCTGAGTTTATCTAATGGCACCTATAATTAGGCTCATATAAAAATGTAGTAAATTGCAACAAATACACTGGCACCACAGGAAGCAAGCTCTGGAGTTGGAAGTGAACACAGTAATACTGCTGTCACCAAGGACGGGGAGACCACCACTAGCAGAAAACATCTTTTCCTGTCCCTCGGTATCCTGTGGGATGTACTGGCTGTGTATGAAAGTCAAGCACTTGAAGAATTGCCATTCCTTTGCTTGAACTGACTTTAGCTTTAATACACTGGCAATTTATCTTTCTTTGAAGAAAAAAAATGATTAATCTGCCTAGACTGGTGAGCACAATTCTGGAATGAAGAGGTTCTTACTGCTTTGGCCATGACTATTTCGTGTACTTGGAAACAGAACAAAACAAAAACCAGGTAGTGTGCTTAGACCTCTACTCTGGCAGCCAGGCGGGCCCCTACTTGGGGTCATGGAGCATTGAGGAAGCCACCAATATACGGTTATGAATGTAAAACAACTACTCTGTCGCCATTTAACTTGCTCCAGACCTAGACTTTTCCTGGACTTACATTTATTTTAGAGACATATGGCATTTGGAGCAGGGGGAAAGATTAGTTTTGTTAAGTAATTAGATACAAGAGGTATGTGAGTATAAATGCTTTTTGTCCCCCCTTCTGTTATTTGCCATGGAAGGAAAATAAATTCACTGGGGAAATGTATTTGACTCACAGTAAGTTTTGCAAACATAGAGATACACAGGCAATACTGAAAAAAATGGAAACAACTCAGTAAGTCCTAAATAATGAAGACCTGATGTTAACTCAAAAAAAAAAAAATTATTCTCATTATTTAGGTAGAATCTACATCTATTTGATCCTTTTCATATTTTCCTACTTTTTGGGAAATTTGCCTTGAAACTGTGTTTATTTTGGATTGTATTATCTTTGCCTTATTTAAAAAATGCCATGGATTATTGTATAATCATTGCTTTGGAAGGGAAGAATATCCATTTATGAGAAATGAAGGCATTTTTAATGTAAACACTCTTTTCTATGATTTGAGAGGAAATAAAAAGTAGAAATCACAAGCAAGATTTACTTGAAGCTAAGGTTGTTTAGATGATGAGCAGGCCAGGATATAGTATCAAAGGAAATGTTAGAAGCAAAAACTGTTGGGAAGAAAGGGACACCAATTATAAACATTCCTCATTGTTTAAGAAAGTCTTTCGCTTGGGAGATGTGGATCCAGAAGTTACCCAAAAGTTAGTCAGTTGCTAGTGGAAAAATCATTCTTTGCAGCATCCTCATTTAATTGGCATAAAATAACTGTATCCGCTTATCATTTAAATTAGAACAGGTAGATGAGTGGGTGTTCACAGACCTTCATGCAGATGAACCATCCATCTCTTACTGGGCTTGGAGAGAGCTACAATGTATAAAAATGGTGATTAAAATAGAACTTTATAAAAATGTTTCCCTTTTCCCTTTAAAAAAAGAGTTGACTATCTACAGAAACAAAAACAAATCTTTATATTTACATCGATAACTATTCATGACAAATATAATAATATGAAATAAAATATTGAAAGTGAGTATCAACTTTTTAAATAGAGGTTTGGCTCACAGCATAAACAAGTGTAGATAAACAAACCAAAAAAAAAAAAAGGACTGTCAATGATAGGCCCAGTCCCCCCAAAATCCCTCAAGTCTTCCCTGCCAAAAGAAACATGACAATGGGCCAGATTACAGCTAGAAGTCACCCCATCACACCGTGAGTGCAACAGTACAACAGGGTTGTCCGCGCGACCTTTGCCACCCAAAAGCCAACCTTCACCAGTTGCCAAGAATCAGGCTTTCACTATGTCAATAAACACCAAACCCTAGGTTGAAATTTTCCCCTTCATCTCTCACTCACTAGCTATCCCAGAGTGGGTTTCTGCTTGCCTTCCTTTCTTTTTCTTCTTTTTCTTACCGCACATTTTGCAGCAAATTAAGACATAGGCGATCCCCGATAAGAGCCGTTTCCCAGGCCTTCTCTGGCGACCTTTTAGAACTGTAACCTGATGAAAAGACCTGACTTCAGCTCCTTCTGAGGTGTTTCTGTTTAAAGAATTCCATCCCCTTTCCATGGTGATTTGATTTTAGGTGAGTGACAGACAGACATACAGACAAACAGCTCCTATACATTCATTCAGCGACTAGACAGAAAAATGCCTCAGTCTTCCCGGTTTAAGGCTGGTGACAGAGAGCCTCGAAGGGATGCACAGGCCCGTGGCCCTGTCCCCCAGCCTGCCAATCCTCACCTTCTGCAGAGGGACTTTTACTGAAGCCAAGTAGAGGCAGGCGTTTGGGATGGCTGGGGGACAGCCTCTCCAGAGCGAACTTCATCCTGTTTTTTCACATGTGCTGAGTCATCTGCTGCAGCAATGCTATGAACAACTAAAACCACAAAAATCTCTCTTTACATACACACAAATGTACATACACATGAGCATCCTTTCCATCTCTCTCTCTCATACACACACACACACACACACACACACACACACACACACACACACACA
>NW_006781351.1:234287-242504 GCF_000442215.2 Lipotes vexillifer
CACACACACACACACACACACACACACACACACACACACACACACACAGTGTTGGCAGGATGTATAAGAATTCAAACAATGCTCTGGAACTTTCATCCCTCAGTACTAAGAGCAAAACCTTCTTAGTCATAACCTACATTTGCTACACTGCTTCCCGGCTAAAGCTTCACCATCTCCTTTGGAATTTGTTTTCCTTTAGTTTTTCCTTTATGATTTATTATATCACAGTGACCACTATATAACTTAACATGAATGTTACTAAATCGTGGAGCCAGGAATCCCGGCTTTTTGGTGTGTCTGTGTGTCTGCGTGTGTGTCTGTGAATATGTTTTACACGGATCTATGTGAGAGCTTATATACACACACACATATATACTTCTTCCTTTAAAAAAATCCTTAGAAGCTGGTGTTGTTATAATGTGAAAGCTTCTCTGAGTGAGAGTTTTTTAAACCATGTACCTCACTGTAAAAATAAACACGTAAAATGCAAAGAATCCCCAAATGCCATAGCCGTTCGCCCATCTTCTCATATTTCTACAGTGTTGTGTCTAAGTGTTGTGCTGGCTTGAAAAGAGTCTGTGACAAGTCACTCTGTTTCGAAACATAGCTAGCTCATTTATCCATTGTCACTGGTTTGGCTTTGGGGTTGGGGTCTCATCTCCTCTCGGCTTCCCCTTTTCTTCATCTTCTTCCTTGATGGCCTGGATCTGGTCTAAGGGATGCTGCTGGGGGGACTGGTCCAGGGACTGATCCTCTATGCCCGCCAACCTCTGTTCCTCCTCAATGACTTTCTTCCACATCTTGTGGTTCTGCAGAAGGTGCTGAGTTATTTGGCAGTAGACTTTTCTCCTTTTGAAAGTTTTCTTTCCTGAGAAAACACCAAATTAGACTACTTATTTGTGTGTTGAGTACAGGACAGTTTTTTCCCCTTATTCATAGGGGTCAAGTACCAAATGGATACATATATCTATCAATCACTTGATGTGTATATTGTAATAATCATGTTTGAGAGTGGGGAAATAAGAGGAAGATGGCATGAACCATTAACATATCATTGAGACGTACTGTGAACAGTATTTAATATCTGGTAACGTAACGTCCGATACAAGGTTTTGTCTGTTTCTTGGAGTTACTACTCTCACTCCATTCAGACTCTCAAGATTTTCCACCTAGATTATTGGAATAATTCCTGGTTACGTGTTCCTCCGCTTTGTCAACCAATTCAACTCACAAAAGTCTACAATATTGATTTTTTAAAAAAGACAGTTTTGATTGATAGTACTGTTCTGTTTCCTGTGGACTAAAAAATTAATTTCAAACTTCTCTAGCAGGGAGCTTTGATTCTAGTGGGAAAATAGAGAGTAAACAAGTAAGGACAATTACACTGAGTTGTACAAAGTCTTTGAAAGGTGGCAGAAAGAGAGGGAAATGACTTAGCTGGGAGGATGCTGCATGATGACGGGTGGCTTGCACTAGGCTGGGGACAATGGAAACGAAGATGAGTAGATAAATGTGAGATACATTTGTGAGGTGTAATCAACAGCACTTGGCAACTGATTAAATGTAAGGAAAAAGGAAGGGAGGAATCAGAGACAACCCTGAGCTTTCTGATGTGAACAGCTGAGTGGCAAGATGTACTGAGAAAGGGCACATGAGATAAGCAGACTTGAGGCATATGTTGTAAGTGAAGTGTCTGGGAGACCTCCAAGTGGAGAAGTTAAGTAGGCAGCTATTCTTTTCTAAGCACAAAATATAATGTACCTTCATTCAAGTGACCATTTTAGACATAGGCCAAGTATTTGGAAGTTAGGCAGATTCTCACATTGGATTATAAACTTCTCTGTGGACAGAAGTTTTTCCCCCTTTTGCGTATGTATCTGCAAAGCTCCAGACTTTAGTTAGTATTCAGTAAGAGTTTACTAAATGAATTATGTTCTCTCTAGTTTCTGTTCCACAGTTCCAAGTACATGGTGAAGTGTTGACAAGTGATTGATGATAAAAATAATAAAGGTATGAAAACGTGGTCCACAGGAAATTCTGATCTGAGACTACATTAAAGAGTTAACAGTACAAGTTACCAGGATGATCTGCGAGGAAATTTGAATTTATTTAATGAAGTAGTAATGATTTACCATGTAAAATCTGGAAGGAAAAACAAAATAAAAGAAAAAAATAGTAAAAATAACAAAAAGAAAAAAGCCGATTGCTATGAGATGTGCCGTCCACCAAAATTTTTGTGGAAGTGCTAATGATTCCTTCAACCGTTTTATTATTAAAAAAATTTCTTGTACCTTAAAAGATGATAAGATCCATTTTTAAAACATAGCTCAGAAAAAGGACACCAAATTATTCTGAATTACTTTTGAACCACACAGACACATAAGGAAATTATTAAGTTGGATGGATGTCAGGGTGGGGGGGGGAAATGGATATAGGCAGACTCATAAGCAAGAATTTTAAAAAAATATTTACTATATTCATTATCTTATTCATGAGATGGACCCATCAATCAGCTTATATTGATCACCTACTAACTGACAAGCATTTTTCTGGATGCTATGGAAACAAAGACCAATGAGTCTCAGAGTTTGCCTTAAAGGAGAGAGGGCCCAGAAGATCAGAACTGAAATACACATGCTATGTTTTATGATGGACCTAGATAAGTGACAAGATGGCCTTAATGTTCCCCTCATCTTCACTAAACTTCAGATAGGTTTCTTCCAGACACTAGGACCCTGATCTAAAACTTGTAATGGAAAATTCTTTCTCTGCCCCTTGGTAATGTAGGTAAATCTTCTCCCAGCCTCTAGCCAGTTTGACAACCCAGGAAACATCTATCTCAAGGACCTGGGAGCCAGCCCTTTGAAATGCAATTATTAAGAAAGATAGGACCAAAAGACAACCCTCAGAATGGGAGAAAATATTTGCAAATGAAGCAACTGACAAAGTATTAATCTCCAAAATGTATAAGCAGCTCATGCAGCTCAATAACAAAAAAACAAACAACCCAATCCAAAAATGGGCAGAAGACCTTAAATAGACATTTCTCCAAAGAAGATATACAGACTGCCAACAAACACATGAAAGAATGCTCAACATCACTAATCATTAGAGAAATGCAAATCAAAACTACAATGAGATATCACCTCACACCAGTCAGAATGGCCATCATCAAAAAATCTAGAAACAATAAATACTGGAGAGGGTGTGGAGAAAAGGGAACACTCTTGCACTGCTGATGGGAATGTGAATTGGTACCGCCACTATGGAGAACAGTATGGAGGTTCCTTAAAAAACTACAAATAGAACTACCATATGACCCAGCAATCCCACTACTGGGCATATACCCTGAGAAAACCATAATTCAAAAAGAGTCATGTACCAAAATGTTCATTGCAGCTCTATTTACAATAGCCCAGAGATGGAAACAACCTAAGTGTCCATCATCGGATGAATGGATAAAGAAGATGTGGCACATATATACAATGGAATATTACTCAGCCATAAAAAGAAACGAAATTGAGCTATTTGTAATGAGGTGGATAGACCTAGAGTCTGTCATACAGAGTGAAGTAAGTCAGAAAGAGAAAGACAAATACCATATGCTAACACATATATATGGAATTTAAGGAAAGAAAAATGTCATGAAGAACCTAGGGGTAAGACAGGAAAAAAGACACAGACCTACTAGAGAATGGACTTGAGGATATGGGGAGGGGGAAGGGTAAGCTGTGACAAAGCGAGAGAGAGGCAGGGACATATATACACTACCAAACGTAAGGTAGATAGCTAGTGGGAAGCAGCCGCAGATAGCAACTAGATAGCTAGTGGGAGATCAGCTCGGTGCTTTGTGACCGCCTGGAGGGGTGGGATAGGGAGGGTGGGAGGGAGGGAGACGCAAGAGGGAAGACATATGGGAACATATGTATACGTATAACTGATTCACTTTGTTATAAAGCAGAAACTAACACACCATTGTAAAGCAATTATACTCCAATAAAGATTTTTAAAAAATAAATAAAATGGGTAAAAGACAAAAAAAAATAAGAAAGATAGGGTCCCTATCACTGATCTCTGTGGGTAGGAAGGAGCCTAACTTCGATAAGCACCAATTAGCAAACAAAAATGGCCTAATCACATTGACCAACTCCCCTTTAAGGTCCTCAGTACTTTTTCCTTAGCTCATTCCAGCGTGTAAAAACTCTCCTGACTTTGTTTTCAATGGAGATGAGTCCAGTGTCTCTCTCCTATTGCAACAGTCTTGAAGAAAGTCTTCCTTACCATTTTTAACAAGTATGCAGTGCAATTTCTCTCTGACACATCAAAAGTATGGCAACATCAGGTACTCAACCTGTGAGGGAGTAGATAAGACTTTTTCCAAAGGACATGACACTTGAGCTGAGATGTAAATTATGAGAATTAAATACACTGGGTGGAGAACAGGCTAGCAGCATTCTAGGTATGTGAGGGGCATGTGTACAGGCAGAGGGCATGGGGCCCTGGAGCATAACACCAATTTCTTCAAATTATAAGATTCTTAACAAGGGCAGTATATACATAAAATAAAATTGAAAAGAAATCTGAATTCTTTCTATAGAAATCAATAAAATATATTAATCCATTCAATTTTTAAGAGCAAACCTTTAAAATTACTTTTCTATCAACGCTATCTACTTGTCTATTTCTACACTGTTTTTATTGTAGTTAAGTTCAATCTTTACATGTTAATATACTTTTTAACCTAATCCTTTGAGTCAAGCGAGTTACAGATGATCACTGGGGTGAAGGATGGACTTGAACCAGTCACAGCACGTGCTCTACTGCTCAAGGTGATTATTCCATCCAGAAGTTCTACACGTTCACGGTAGTGCATTCACAGGGAAGAAGCTAACAAAAGCTCAACTTTTCTCTTTTTCCTTTCAGGGCAACCCCCATGAGAGCAGCTGTTCTCTTATTAATGCTGCTAAACATGAGCAATAAACCTCTCTGGAATTAAACTGAATAAGGTGACGTAGAAGAAAGTTTGCACCAAATAAATTTGCGTAGATTAGAGTCTGCAGGTGGTCTAAAACATGCCTGTATTGAGAGCCAAATTGTTCAGCACTGGAACCTTTTGAAATGAGAACAAAGATCCTTTCATTGCTCAAACTCTAAATGCAGCTTAGTACTTCATTAGAAACCTCTTAGTTTGCTGTAGGAATCTTTCAAATTTAATTATGAGGTGGGGGAAAATGCCTTCTTTACCCAGGATACCATATTGAAATATTTTATTCTGTGTTTCCTGAGAGATCTCCAAGTTTTGCAGATTGCTGAAATTATCAGTGCATATTTAATTTACATTTTTTCTGAAATCTAAGTTTCAGGTTAAATCAAGTTAACCATCTCAGTCAATATGAATCCTGAAATTAAAATTACTAAGAGCCAATAACAATGGAGTTAAGACAAGGAAACCTGGAAACCAAGGTTTCCTTTCTGGTTCTGCGGAATCCATCTACACCTTGGGTTGTCAAACTTCTGAGCCTCAGTTTCGACTTTTGTAAAATGAGGCAGCTGAACTGGATGATCACTGATTCCCCTCCCATTTCTAGAATTCTGTTATTCCATGTGGCCAATTTTTACTAGATACAAACACTGCCCAATATTTATCATTTTCTTGGCTATAAAGGGATACTTCAAATATAATGTTTCAGAAGCTATGGTTATCAAATCATGGTTGATGATGTTTTAAATTTTAACGTAAAGGTGACCAGTTGACTTTTAGAAGCCATTAGTAAACAGAATCCACAGAATTCTCATTCCCGCTTTAGTGAGCTTGATTAAAAATGGGAAGGTCAGTAGAGTAACACATCAGAATCTGAGAGTCAGTATGGCCACCCAGCCCTACAGAACAGAGACAAATCAAATATTTGGTTGTCTGTTGTATTTGCTGCTAAAGCCAACGCTGACGAGTTGAGCCTGTTAAATCTCCTAACCTAGGTTCTTCAATTCTTGATGCCTAGACTGTGTATGTGTTGCTTCAATGTATTTATTTGAGTTCAAATAGCAATCAAGTAGGGCCCACGGGAACAAAGCTTTTCCAGAGGCTAAGCTGACCACACTTTCCAGTAGCATTCAGTGGAAAAACTGTCCAGTCCTTAGTCAGACAGCAAATTACCTGGCTCTTTGAATGAAAAAAAAAGTAAAAATATAAAATTCATGCATGTTTATTAAATGAGAAAATGAATAATCCATGAATCCTGTCTTGGCTCCTACCTCTGAATCCCAAGATCAGCACAAAATTTTTAATAGACATCTTTTGATAAGAATCAGAGGAATAAAATAAAATTACTTTGATAATAGAATATTGAAGAACAACTTTTGATTTTCCTCCCATTCTGTATAAAAGTTAATATATGGGTTAGACCTTAAGCAAAAGTCTGACCTGAAGCCAAACTTGCTGCATCTCACCAGTCTATGGTTAATAATGAGTTATCTCTGCTTATGTGGGCTTACGACAGGGCACTTATATGAGGGCAAAATAGGTTAATACAGACGTGAGAATATCTCTTTACCTAGATGGACAAACAAACTAAGTCATGCATTTCCCTGACTGTGCAAAAAAAAAAAAAAAAAAAAAAAAAAAAAAAAAATCATCATGTCTTTCATTGGTAATATTTTTGGTAAGGGCCTTGAAAAATATCAATATTAAGACTGAACTTCCTTTATGAAGGTAGATAGGAACTACGTACTATACTCCCATGAACAAAGGAACAGTATTTGTGCAATATCACTTAAGGGTTATTGGTTTTCCTAATTATGCTATTAGGGCTTCCTCCCTATGGCAGGAGAAACAGTGGAGAATATTTCAAGATGTGAAGAAAAATAATCTTGATTTTATAGACAGTTAAGTTGAACAGATTAGAACGGCCACATGATGCACTCCAAATCAATGACGAGATGTGACCACTTCTCACTGTCACTATTGCCACTACCCTGGTCCAAAGCCACGGTCATCTCTCGCTTGGATCATTTCAACAGCCTCTTAACACACTGCCCTGCTTACACCCTTGCTCTTACCCCAAACTCGAGAATATTCTCAATGCAACAGTTGAAGCAATCCAGTTAAAACATAAGTTGAATCAACTAAGTCTTCTGCTCAAAACCTCTGATGGCTTCCCATCTTACTCAGAGTAAAAGCCAGACTCCATACTGTGACCTGCAGAGCCCTACTAACCCTCCATCATCTCGGTCCCCACTCCCCAGCCCCCTTCCTCTGCTTCAGCCTCCCAGCTCTCCGGATGCTCCTTGAACACCCAGCCAGTGTCCACGTCAGGACCTTTACACCGCTTGCTTTCCTCTCTCCTTGAAATGCTTTGTCCACATCTGTTTCCATGGATCACTCCTTCTCTTGCTTCTTTCAGGTTTAAAAAAAAAAGAAAATCTCTTATTTAGACCATCCATGGCTATCCTATCTAAGATTTTAATCTTTCTGCACAATATTTCATATCCTTCTTATTTTTCATTTTTATTTTTAAACTCTAGCATTTATCGGTCCCTAACATATTACAGATTTACTGATTTGTCTTTCTTAGTGTCTGCTGACCCCACTGGAATATAAGTCTAAAAGGGCAAGGATTGATCGATTTTTCTCTTTTTATGTCTGATTTGTTCATGGCTCTGTCTTTACAGCCTAGAAGAACGCCTGGCACAGAGTAGGTGCTTAATAAATATTTGATGAATGAATGAGTGACTACTACCTCTTACCACTTTAGCACCTCCTCCGAAGCAAGCCAGGAAGAGCCTATGGCTAGTCTAGATAGTACCTGAGATTCCTAAATCATTCAGATGCTCTGAAAAATAGGCTTTGATTACTTAATTGTCTTACTTCATAACAGAGAACATACTTTTTTATGAACATGGTATTATAATAGATTCCACAGTCTGTAATTTCCATTATCATGATACTGGGGAAGGGGGAGTATCCATAATCACTGCAGCAGGTGATATTTGGACTCAGCTATGAAATTCATGAGAAGCATCAAATTTATTGTGAACCTAAGTAAGAAAACAATCCTAGGAGAAGCACATTCGAGAGAGATTCTATAACTTACTTGGAGATTCACTATTTTTACAGGTTTCCTCTTCGTTTGGTGCTTCCTCCTCCTCTTCTTCTGGGTCATCGGTGTCTCCTGACTCATCACTGTCTTCCACCCATTTCCCTGGCATCAGTCCTGCTGA
>NW_006781351.1:242514-249514 GCF_000442215.2 Lipotes vexillifer
TGAATCATAGGAGTTGCAGAGAGGACCCACAATGTGCGAGATGAAGGATTCCTGAAGGTTGGCCAACTGAGGAGCAGAACGGTCCATGAAAGGGCTTATTGGTAACCCGAGGCTGGCCTCCTCATCACCCTAGAAATAGGAATGTAGCAGGAACAATTAACTAGAAAGGCAAGCGACAAGGAAAGTGTAAAATACAAATAAAGTCACCATTCCCTTGGCATCTAAAATTTGCAAATATGCAAGAACCCAGGCATACGTGTGACCTCTTTCTTTCCTGGACTGCTAAGAGATTTTCCCCACATTACTAAGATTCCTATCGGACTGCTTTGCTGCCATTTACCACTTTGGTAATCTTGAGGGTTTGGTTTTTGATCAAGGGGAAATACAAGAAATGGTTTAATGTCTAAGTAGGTGACCTTTCTTATCACAGTAGTCATTGTTCCTTATATTAGAGTATAAGTTAGAATATGAGTGCATCTTAAAAGGCAATGCTGGATGTAAATATCTAACAAATAGATAACCTATTATGTTTTCCTTTTGTTTTGCCTTGGCTGCCAGAAATTTTAAAGTAATTTATTTCTCAATTAAAGTTGCTACCTCAACCCGGCTTTGGGTTGAATTATGTCTTCTGTGATTATATAGTTTCTGGTATTCTTATTTATCTATGTTTAACAGTACTACTGTATAGGTGTTTACTTTGAACTGATTCATTTCTGGGAAAAAAATATCAGATGGTAAACCAGAAGTTACCTAGCAACATTAATGAAGGAATTATACCAAAATATCAACAATGGTTAGGCCTATGTAGTGGAATTATTATAACTGGATTTTCTCTTTCCTTTACATTTTTTCTATATTCAATATTTCAGGATTGATTATGAATTTATTCCGAGGAAAGGCAATACATTATTTTCTAGAAAGCACAAACATTTATTTTATATATAAGTAAGTCCTATCTATAATGCTCAAAAAAGTTCTTTCTAATCTTTCTTTAAAAGTGTCCAGGGAAAGGCGATTTATTACTTAATACTTGCAAATAACTTTACCTTAGAGTCTTTATGCTTACAGTTTAGTCCAATTTTTGTCATTTTTTTAATCCTCTGATTGATTAAAATTGGCCAGTGCCTTTTCTGATGGTAGCATGAATATGAAATAGACTGATCACGCTTTTACAGCTTTTGGAAGCTTTAGGAAATTTATGAGCAGCCTCAATATGGATTAAGAGAAATAGTTAAGTTAGTTACCTGTTCATAAAATTCATTGACGATACCCTCTGTCCACTGAAGATGGAGCTCTTTAAACTTAGCTGGTCCATTGATATCAGCCAGCTTTATACACATTTGACAAACCAGTAGACGATCATTTTCATTGGTCCAATCTATTCCAACTTCATCATTCACCTGTTTGAGGGACAAAGTTAAAATGGGTTCTGACTCAATGAAAGCAGAAGTTGAACAGGAGAATAAACAACAGAATATTGATTGTCTTCCTACCACGTGTAGTTTAGAATACCAAGTAATGAGAAACATCTCAGCTGTTTCAAATAATGTTATTGGCTTGCATAAATTAATAGTAAAATAGCTCACCAAAACAAGTAAAATAACAAATGATGGATAATTATTAATTATAGAATTGAAAAGAAATGCTATTTAATATTAACATAGGTTTTAAATTACTATTAAAATAATGTGGCTACAAATAAGAAATTTTGAGTCAACATTTGGGCATTTTTGTTTGATGTATGAAATTCTGCTTCAGGTTTTTGACGTTTGCTACTGCCAGGTAATTTCTGTTAGCATTCTACAGAGATGAGAGCAAATTAAATCAAACAAAAACAATGATAATTAGAATTCTATTATTATTTCTCTGCAGTGCAAAGTATAATCTATACAGACAGCACCTCAATGTATCAGGTTTCCAGGTTGGGACCAATGCCTAAATATCTGCTTCTGGTTAAACATTTCATTGCCTCTCATTTTCACATCTGACATATATGAAGTGACAGCAATGAGTTTTGTTCAACACTTTGATTCCATGACTTCTTTCAGTGTGGTCAGAAAATGAAGACTGGTACAAATCTAGTTACCTTGGCATTAAATTTGGCTACGAAGTCAAAGTGTTTCTTCAGGTCAGTGGCCAAAATTGCTTCAATGACAAGGAAACGGAAATGCTTAAATTCCACATGGTCAAGGTTAACTAAGAAGTTATATTCCGGCCGGGACATGAAAAGATTCCACGCAGCAGCTGCATGATGATTCTCCAAAACTGAACGATCATTATAGAGCACCGCCTAGGCAAAGACGAGAGTGAAGAGTTCAACTTTTTAAATTAAAAAACAAAAATAAATGAGAATATGCAAAGCTTTTGGAATCCGCTTTTATCCTGGAACAGAGGAATGTAATCTTGTGACAGCTAGTTATTAAGAATCACTTATTGCTGTACATTGTTTACTTTTCTTGGTTAAATGTCCTTTTTTGTAAGATAAAGTTCATTTCCTTGAAACGTTATTTCATTTCCTTGAAACTTTATTTCAAATTCTTGCAGTTGAAGGGCTTAGAGTTAGCTTTTATCAGATTATTATTATTATTTTGCAGGGCACAGGAATTTAAAATATGCAAACATACTAATATTCCTAAGAAGTAACTAACTCAGTTACTTCCCACATCTAGAATAAGAGTACCTTCCTTTTAGTTAAGTACATATAACTAATACAGGGGAATGGAATCCCTGAGAAGCCCATAATTCAAAAGATTCTTACCCCACAATCAGCCATAGGAAATATCACCCCCTGTCTACTAACTGAAAGTATATAGTAAATATCTACTTGTTTGAATTCCTCTAGTAATGCTGAGGGAAGCTGCAAAGGAAAAGGAAGTTGCCTAAAAAATGCTTGGAGACTAGTGTGGTAGATTTAGATGGAGGGGAAAAAAGGTATAAGGACAAAAAAGAAAGACCAAGGACATGAAAATTGATATTTTATGAATATTAATAAATATTAATTTATCATTGCTTGCTGATCCGTAATCATTAATCACAGTGAAGAGGCTGGGAATAGGTTGTGTCGTGAGATACCAAGTGAGGCAAGTGGAAATGCATGCATGTGTAGGAAAATTGAATGGGATATGGTGTTGGCAAAAGGATTTGCTAATCTTTAGGGAAAATATACTCTGGTGTATGAACGGCCCAGTGAAAGAAATTAAAGTAAGCAGTGAGAAAAAAAAATCAGGATATTTGTATTGTATACAGATTGGAAGAAAATTCTAGACTAGTCTATAAGAGAGGGTGTGGACATGGAGGAGAATGGGGAAAAAGACAAAAAGCAAACGTGACCAAAAACAAAGAGAGAGAGAGAGAGTACTGGACCGGCTTGGCCTCCAGATCCTCTAGAAAGAAAAAGCAAGATCTTGGGACCTTTAGTAATATGGGTCCAGCTGATGAAATCAAGGAGAAGCTTATTAAGTTTAATTACATAGATGGAGATGCCTAAATACTTAGTGATTAATATTGGACTTAAATTTAAGTACATGCCAAGATGAAATTCTTTAAAGTTACTGTTTTGGGAGTACTGTGTTGAGGTGCAAAATTTCCCTTAAGTGAATGAAATAAATGGAGTTTTAATTCTTCCTAACCAATAAAAATGCCATAAGAATAGTAACTGTTATAATGAATATATCTCAAAGGAATGGGATTTATATCCAAAGGAGCCTTACATTCTTAAGAGTCTTAAATTTATATCCAAAGAGACCTTTAATTCTTAAATTAGAGAACCAAGAAAGATTTGGTTCGCTAATCTTTTCAGAAAGAAACTTTTGTATAGGTCAGATTTTCTTTGTTGGGGAAGTTCATTAACATGCATTCAAGCGGTTTTTCTTCCTAAGAAAATTGAGAAGGGATCCCCATGGGTGATAAAGTTGCATATGCACCATTGATGACTTAGAACAAACCATGATATCTTTTCAAAATGAGCATGGTCTCTAAGAATTTTATCTCAGGGCTAAATATAAACAGACACCAAGTGAATATGAGCTCAAGTGAAAGTCAGATTTATAAAATTAATTTTCTTCAGAGAAATCTCAAAATTGAATTATTTCCCCTGATCAAAATTGAAAGATTTACCTGAGGGGCACTAGTTGCAACCAGGAAAGCATTAGTCCTTCCCGGGTGATCAAAATCATGCATGGCTGCAGCCACATACAGGGCCATCAACTCCAAGGCAGGGATATTTCCAGACAAACATCCGTATTTATCATCTGGCACGTTACACATTTTTGAGAATACATATCCCATATGTCCATGTGTAAACCCACTGTCAGAATCTGAGAAGAGACAATGAAGATAATAGAGCTTTTAAGAAAGTGTCAAACTGATACCATTTGTCTTGATTTCCTTTTTGAAAAACCACTCTTCTGTTCCCATAATTTACAAGGGAGCAGAGAGGGACTTCATACGTACCTGAATCGCTTGCTGATCCGTGATCATTAATCACAGTTGAGAGGCCGGGAATAGGTTGCGTCGTAAGATACCAAACAGCGTGTAAGACATCGGTGGCATGGATTCTGTTATGGTCTGTAACCAATGCAAAGGAACAGTCATTCATCTGTGAACGCTGGGGTCCGAGGACCAAGAGTGCCACCTACTGGATAAAGAGTTTAGTCCTCCCATTTTAATACCCCAGTGAAAGACAGCCAAATATTCTAGGACAAATACTCTGTGATTACTCTTCCATTCCTCGGTAACATCCAGAGTAAGAAGACAAAAATACAGCAATAACATTCATTACACATGCAGATGTCTGAAATGAAAAAAATCTGTCTAGAGTCCACCAGAAACCTAGCGTATGCAGGAAACTCACTCTCTGAATCCACTGTGATGTTTACCCTTGTTCTTATTCCCATGTTCCTGTATAAAACTACACAGAGTACTGGAATAAAAGACCCATGATATACTTAACCTAGATCAGACCAATGGTCTATACCACCCAGTATTTCATCTCTGATAAACAGCATCTAAATATAATTTGTGAACTGAACATAGTATTTTTCTTCCGTATCAAACGTAAAACACTGTAATAAAATGCATAACACATCTTTTATATGTATGCTAAATCCACAAAGCAAAAGCAAAAGCAAAATCGATAATGTTCTCTGATCTAGAAATTCTAACTTGGGAATAAAGTTCTAGGAAATACCTAAAGAGGAAAAATTAAAATCTCTTTGTATAACAGTGTAGGGAGTTGAGCCATTCCGAAGAGTAAAAGCTAAGGGGGAACCAAATCTCCTAGTTATAATGTCATTACCATGGGAAGGGGGTCCTATTTCTACATGTGCAGTTCAGCTTCTAGGGAACCATGACCAAAGGCCCACTGTGCTCTTGGCTCACCTTTCTCTGTGCAATTTTCCCATGTTTTTCTCTTGTTTATCTGGCCTTTCAAAATACTTCATTGATTGGTATGCTTTACCCTAAATATGCTATCTTTACACATTTTATTCCTAATGACCAACCATGATACAATTTCCTTCTCTAATGTAATAGGTGACATCTCTGAATAATACTCAACAGATGAGAAGCAAAAACAGAAGGGAACAAGCAAATTAAATTAATAATTTAATTATTAAGTTAATAAAATTTAATATGGACTTTAACTTGCCGTATGGAAAATAAATGAATGCACAATAATACATAGCATGTATATATGGATATTGGGAATTTGAGAGAAACACCTGTTCCCTGGTCGGGGAAGAATGAAGAAACTATGACATCTGTGGTGTTGGTGGCACACAGGAGAATGTAGGAAGACGATGCCTATGTTCCTACATTTCTGGAACCATTAGGAGTCAGTCTTTAAGCTAAATCTTGGGTGAACACTCCAGGAACTCACTGAGGGGCTGTGAGGTCTTTAGAGGATGTCTTCAGAAGAGCTTTGAGAAGCAGACCTCCTAGGCTCCCAAGGGGTCAACAGCAAATCCTGTTCACAGTCATTGCCAGAGGTGAATGTGGATACTACCTAATTTCCAAAGAACAATTTCATTCAAACTGGAGTCTCTATTTCTGTATATGGACTCTCTCAAGTGATTTAAGACAATTACATTTTATGTCTATACCTGTGCCATGTACGAAGTTGATCACGGTAGAAGTTTCTCGATCTACGACAGATCTTTGTCTCTGCTCTGACATTTACTACCTGTGTTACTGAGTGACTTAAAACTTTAAGTCTCATTTCCTTATCTTAAAAATAGGGAGACAATAACAGTGCCTCTTTCATAGTCCAATTGTGAGAATTACAGAAGGGAACCTCTTTTAAAGTGGCTGGTATATAGTAAGCTTGCCATTGATGTAAATATCATTCACATAAAATACATGATTGCTCTTAAAACAAGATGACAGATTAGCACAGATGACCTGTTTTCTTTCAAAATCAATGCTGGGTTTGTAAGAATACAATGGAAGAGCTAAAATAAAAACTATGCTAAGCCCTGCGGGGGAGGGAGAAGGCAGTGATGACCTGGTAAAGGAAGAATATGCAGCCTGGTCAGAGAGTGTCTGGGGCTATGCTGGGAGGGAGCTCCTGGGTTAAGTTCTTTTCCCTTGTGGCAAAAGCTGGGAAGATTACTGTGTGGATGCAATTACCATTACCATTGCAAGTCAGGGAAACCTGCGCTTGTGCCCAATATTACAAGGGTGGGTGGGTGTTAGTATCAGGGTGCTGGCCGAGCCTCTTTGGGGTGAGAAATAGACAATACCACGTACAGGTGAACTTGTTGCTCTTGAGTTATCCTGCTTCCTGCCCTGTTCTCACCCCAAGGTCCAGGTCCAGAAGGTTTGATAGGTAAGTTTTATAAACTTGCAATGAACAATCGAAATAATTTAGTGCTGAAAATGTACAAACCAGAAAGCGGCCAAACACATTTTATACGTCTAGTATCACCTTAAAAAACTTTGTTTCTTTATACATTTTTTGTGTTTTAGAGATTAGTATCATCTTGATTAAAAAACTAGGGAA
>NW_006781351.1:249524-300509 GCF_000442215.2 Lipotes vexillifer
CCTTTCCCTTTTGAGTATAGGTTCAAAAGTACTAAATAAAACAATAGCTAACGAAGCCTAACTCCATTTATATACATACATACATTTATAGATAGAGATATAGTTTGGCAGGTATATCTCTAAAAGAATTATGTTGTCACTATCACTTAAGCAGGATGGAAAAACCATCTGCCTTTAAGTAGTCATTAACGTGTCTGTTCAACAAATATTTACTTCGCACGTACTATGGGCAAATACTGTGTCAAGTGCTGGTATCACTGTTGCGCTTGCCGTTAATTCTCTGGGGACCAGCTCAGGAGCAAAGACACCCAGGAAAGATGCTAGCTGGGTCAACACAGAGGACTGACGAGTTTCTGTAGGACATACGAATACGCTCAGTGTGCTCTTGTTCTGGCCCTGGAAGGCAACTGACAGGGCTAAGGAATGATATCAGAGCTCTCCTTATTTTATCATTATTATTCTCATCCTCTTCCTTCATCTCTGCGTTTTGGACAAATCCCTTAATAATTCTCTCACCCACCAGGCAATCTCCCCTGCCTTTCTGACAACACATAAACACACGTGCATGCACTAACACATCACCCGCCCTACGCTTTCCCAGAGCCTGCCCATCCCCTCTGCCGTCTTGATACACTTGTTTTCTCAGTTTTTCCTTATGCCTCAAGCAGCGGGTTGAAGCGAGCTGGTATGGAAGGCTGGGGTTGTATGTAAAACTTATAGATTTTTGAGACCTAAACTTATAGATTTTCCATTGAAAATTCTCTATGCGCCTATTCACCAACGGGTGAGGGAAAGTCTTAATACTAAAGAACAGAAATGAGACTTGAAATATTTTTTTTCTTTGGAATGTAGCTAACACTGTGATAGTTCTGCCCTTCTAGTTTGTTCCACGTCAACTCAGTATCTAGCTTTAAAACTGGTGGGCACATCACATATAGCTTAATCGAACTGAACTAAACTAAGCTGAGCCAAGACTATTCTCATGGCTGTCATTAAATAGTACATGGTGGTGGGATGAATTGGGAGATTGGGGTTGACATATATACACTAATATGTATAAAATGGATAACTAATAAGAAGCTGCTGTATTAAAAAAAAATAAAATGTAAAAATTCAAAAAAAAATTTTTTTAAATAAATAAATAGTACATGATCGTAGGTATGTCTGAAGCATTATATCCACTTCTCAAACTTGACTAATGAGAATGAGAGGTGCTAGGAAGAATATATTTTAGAGATGAAAGTCTTTGTAAATAGAAAATGCTCTCTTAAGAGTAACTTTGAATCCATGAATGAATATGACCTAACAATTTATCACCTTTACTAGCCAAAAATGCCCAACTGAAAGGGACTACAAACAATATCAAACATTATTTTCTCTCTGTGCGATTGAATATAAACTATAATTTATACTAATCTTTTTTGAACAAATATATTTTTGGTATCACATTTCTATCAGTGAGTTGTCTCTAATTTTACCCACTGCTGCTCTATGAAATTACCTATCTATTGAATCTATCTCATTTTTAAATCTATTAATAGATTTTTCAAATTTTAGTAAGGGTTCTGGGTACAAACTTAAAAGCTTTCCTACCTTCCCTCTTCTCTTGGAAACTGTTAAACTTGGAACTGTAATAAAAATTTAGTTTCTAATATTTTAGCTCACTATCATAGTAAAGCTAATCTAACCCCATTTTGGTTACCCTTTGGCTTTTTTCATTTAGTTGTGTGGGTTTATACAGAGATATTAGAAATATAGTTCTCTAGGAGTAGATGTTAAATTAGTAGACATACAACAAATTTTTGCACATGCTAATTTTAAATAATAATAAACAAAGCTCTTAATAAATGTCCATACTAGTCTAAATTTACAACCCTACAACATGCAAGGTATTATTATTTAAAAGTGATCATCAATTAAAACTTTTTTCTCTGAGAAGATATAAATAAATTCTCTTTATGGGAAGTGTCTGGGACTTCTAACAGAACAAGTAAAGTTGTTATAACAATTCTTTTCACCTGGAATGAAGAACCTGATATTTCAGGAAAAATATCTGTTTACTTGTAACATATAAATGTGTAATAAGACAATATAAAAATGAATAATAAAATTTGGAACCTGAAAGCTTCTTCTTACACTTAAATAAATACTGGTCAAATTTCTCTCTGAGTTAATGGTATACTATCTAGAGAAAAGTTAGTAGCTATATCAATTTGAACTCAATGGAACTTGGCGATAGCTGATTATATCACTAAAATATATTTTGAAATATAATATTAATTTGTAAATTGATTCTGATACTAGCTGTTCTTTAGTGTTTGCAGTGGCTTCCTCTCTTGTAAAAGCTTATTTATGCAATTCCTTAACCTTTGAGAAATCACTAACACTTAGGTCAATCCCTGGCATCCAACCAGGGTGGGCCCTGGGAATGTGGTATTAAGAAAGCAAGGCTTATCTTGAAATCCTTTCAAACTACCCCTTTTTCATATTTCTTTCCCCACTTCCATGGCCCCATCGGCCAGACTTTCCCATGGCACCCAGCGCTCTTAAGTTCCTCTCTCCCGCTGTCCTGTTTTGTCTGCATTTGGTTCCATATTCTCCAACAAATCTCACTTGTAGATTTAATTCTTCATTCTCCTTTTCTATCACACAATTTGTAGATTCAATAACTCATTCCTCATTTCTAACTCCTCATTCATAACTCATTCCTATCACACAACATCAACTGTGCATTTTCATCTTAATGTAGCATGTGGATGGCATTTTGAAAACCAACATCTTAATAATGGATCACTTGGTTAATGTACTACCCTACCCCTTTCTGAAAACACCTGTGTTCTAGTCTCCGTATAATTTTTATTTAACTTCAGCTCCTTGCAACTACAAACAGACATGGGATTCTAAAGTCCAAGGTATATAAAAGCAAATTTAAAACTTCAAGGTTAAAACACAATTTAAGTAACACACACTCCAGGCAATATATTGATACTATTTTTGTGTGTGTGTGTGTGGTACGCGGCCCTCTCACTGGTGTGGCCTCTCCCGTTGCGGAGCACAGGCTCTGGAGCGCAGGCTCAGCGGCCGTGGCGCACGGGCCCAGCCGCTCCACAGCATGTGGGATCTTCCCGGACCGGGGCACGAACCCGTGTCCCCTGCATCGGCAGGCAGACTCTCAACCACTGCACCACCAGGGAAACCCCTATTGATACTATTTTGACTAGTTTTCTTTCTGTGCATTTATTTCCTAAAAGAGCTACATGATTTTGGTACATTTTTGATTGGATTTACAGACATTTTCTCCAGTTCCATTTATTTTGTAGCATGTAGGACAATGCTACTTACATGTTCTGATGATAATCTGAAATGCTACATATTGAAAATTTAATATCTCTTCTGTGTTCCAATTCCTCATGTTTATAAATGACAAACTTATTCTCAGAATATTCAAAGTTCAGAAGTTTGAACCCTGGTTGTGTCCTTTCTTTGGTCTTCACATTTATCTTGATTTTTAAAATGTTCCTAGTAATTTCTCTACAACCACTTCCAGATGTCTCTCCTATTTTATTAATTAGACCATTATCCTCCTGCCCCTCTACTCCCAGCCAGGTTTATCTTATACTGAAAAACTTTAATAGTTAGTGATTTAACTCTGGATGCCAGAATAAAGGTTGAGAATTCACCCAATGAGGGAGGTATATTATAAAATGAGCAATAAATTTAACATTTAATTATTTATTTAGCACACAATTAAATTGGAGTTACTATGGGCAAGGTACTATTATAACCCCTTTAGAATTATTACATCATTTTATCCTCATAACAATCCTATGAAGCAGCCATTATGATCCCCATTTTACAGATTAAGAAATGAGGCAAGGCCTTCCCTGGTAGCACAGTGGTTGAGAGTCCGCCTGCCAATGCAGGGGACACGGGTTCGTGCCCCGGTCCGGGAAGATCCCACATGCCGCAGCGCGGCTGGGCCCGTGCGCCATGGCCGCTGAGCCTGCGCGTCCAGAGCCTGTGCTCCGCAACGGGAGAGGCCACAACAGTGAGAGGCCCGTGTACCGCAAAAAAAAAAAAAAAAAAAAAAAAAAAAAGAAATGAGGCACATTGAGATTAAGTAAAGCCCAGGGTCTCCAGCAGCTGATATGTAAAGGGACCAGAATTCTAACATAAACTATTATCTCCTAATCACTATACCATGTGGCCATACAGGGTATTTTCAGTGTGTAATTCTGTGCTAGTAGCTAATAATTCAATACCCCATTACCCATAACAAATTCAATGGATCTTAAAAGTATTCATTCTTATACTTACAAGGAATTTCCCTGTAGCCAATCTCCAAAGCATGAAAATAATTCATAAATTCCCTAACTGGAATTTTAAAGGCTTCAAAGAGGCCCATGTCTTCAAAAAGTCTGTATGATACCTGTGAAAGAAAAAGACAAAACCTTACAAAACATCCCTCAATGGGTATTAGACGTAAAAAGAAAAATGGGGGAAAAAGTATACATTCCATCAACCATATTAATGTACTGCGCGTAGAGACACTTACTGGGAACAATAAATAGATATTGAAGACCTCCATGTCCTAGCCCTTGTAGTCCCTGATAAGGGGTATATAATCTATTTTTAAAGGTAGAGACATAAAACCCAAGAAACAGCCAACCAAAAAATCCAGTATACACTATAGAAACATATCAAGGTACTAAATTGCATGTGATATCAGTAATAAGACAATAATAGTGAGTAAACTGCTAATTGTATAATATATAAGTGCTAAATAAAGAATTAGAGAAAGCTTTAATTCGGACTAATTTTATAAATTTTAAAAAAAAAGCTTTCTAGAGGATAAAGGATTCAGAGTTGTGCCTTAGTGAAGAATAAGAGGACAGAATTATGAGAGAGAAAAGGTTGCCTTGGTTGAAATACATAAAGAAAGATTTGTTCTAATCCAGTATGAATAAAAATGTTTAAACTATTTTTCCTCAATTGTCTTCTTTCTCATTTGAATATCTATTCTCCTTCCAATTACTTTCATAGCTCTGGAGATTCAAATCAAGTAAATAGCTCTGGATGTAATTGGCATATTTGATATGCAAATGAGGGAGAAAGAAAAGCATGAAAAAGGCACAGAAGAAGGTAATGGGGAGAGAAACGTTTATTCACATGGCAGAATGGAGTACAGCACCATTTAAAGTGGCCTCACTTTATGTCACAAAGGCACAGTACTGGTTACAATTCAGGAGACTCTAAGAAAGAATTATTCATCCTTTTTGTTATTTGCATTCCTTCTTAAAATTCTCTTGAAATATTTCTTCTAAATCTTTGATATAATACTTCATGGTTACTTTTCTATTTTTTGTCATTGACTTTAAATCTGTTCAATTTCACTAATATTTTTTAATTAGATATTTAATGTTCATCAGTTACATATATTATGTATGTATTTGTGTACATATATACACAGGTATATATAACTAAAAAAGCGATTTATTCATTCAGCATGTCTTTTGAGTGCCTACTCTGTTTAAGACAATTTTCCATCTACAAGGCATATATATAGATGAACAAAACAAAGAAGTTTTCCTTAAAAGAGCTTATGGTCTAGCAGGGCAGGGCAGTAAACCATAGGCATAATTAGTAAGGTATACACTATGACAGAAAGTGATGTTATATGAAAAGAGAAAAAGGGAAGCAGGGATGGAGGTTCAGAGTGCAAGGGAGGACATGGCAATTGCTGTTTTAAATATGGTGGTTAGAAGAGGCACATTCAGGTGACTTTGAGCAAATAATTGAAGGAGATGCAGAGTGAGGTACAGGGATATCTGAGGAAAGAGTTTTCTAAGCAGAGGAAAAAGAGCAAAAGCCCTGAGGTATGTTCGCTGTACTCAAGAAACAGCAAGAAGGCCAACACGGCTAAAACAGAGTGAAAGAGGACAGGAGTAAACTTTAAGTTAGTAACTGTAGAGTGGTACTGTGTGGGTTGCAATCTTGCTGTTTGACAGACAGATTGATCATTATGAGGACTTTTACACTGAGTCAAGTATGGAGCCTTTGAAGAGATTGGAGCAGGGAAGTGTCTTAATTTATTTAACTTAAGTTCTAAAAGGAGCACTGTGGCTGCCCATTGGGAACAGAGTACATATAGTATACGTGCTTCTTTCACTCTGAATGGCAAGTATATTTAATTTTTCCCCCTTTTCTGTGCTACATAAAATCTCCATCTCCTCTCTTTAAAAATGTAACAGAAAGTTAAGTTTGTGGTTTCTGTCATATTTCAAGCTAGTTCTTCTTTTAGTTATCTTCTGCATACTATTGCTTTAAACTATATTTGAGTTCTTGTTTATAAATACCCAGTGGATTTAACTATGCATGTTACTTCAATAAAAATTATTTATAACAATAACAGCAGCTGCAGCTGTTGACATATATATGTGTGTGTGTGTGTATATATATATATATATATATGGCATTTAATATGTGTGATGCCTGCTCTAAGTAGTTTACATATATTATTTATATTAATTCATCCAAGAGCATCTTATGAGATAGATACTGTTAATTACTAACATTTGAAATCAGAAGACACTAAGGCACAGAGAAGTCGAATGACTTGTAAAAGATCACACAGTTGACACATTATCAGACCAGAATTCAAGCGGTGTGCTCTTAACTGCTCCAAATCCTACCACCATTATTTGAAAAGCAATAGTTAGGATTGCAAATGACTAAAGTTTCCTATTATTCTCTTAAAACATTTGAAAGATGAATTGAAAAATTAAGACAAGATATTTTAGAGTATGATTTTAAAATAGGAGAATTTTCACCAAGAAGCTGTTAAAAATCAACGGCCAATGATCCAAACTCGTGAATAAAGAAAAGTCACTTGTTAACTGGGTAAATACTGGTAACCAAAAAAGGTAAATACTCTCCCAAAATCTGAATGATGTCCTTTTAAATTTGTTAAAATAAACATGATAATCATCAAAAAGGCAGGCAGTATGTTAAGGCTGAGAAATCATTTCCATTGCACATATGTCTCTTTAAAAGTCTTTTGAAGTGAGACTTTTTCTGTGTAGTCTCAGCCAAAAGGTGATTTCTTGGAATGTTCAAGTTAATTCATTTCAGCTGTCCTGAAGTCTCACTAAAGTGCAAAAGAATATGCCTTTACACAGTGAAAATTTCATGTTTTTTGTGCTTATAAACTCAAATCAAAGGAAAAACAACCCACAGCAAGGCAAATAAAGTTGTCTTTTCTCAAAGTTCTGTGTTTTGTATTTTGGAAAAATAAACAGTGACATAGTAAGGACCATACAGTTATGTATTTAGTTTTGAAAGATAACTGGAAAAAAAGATACAAAAATCTAATTGTTAATTATATCTCCTCTTTCTATTGTCTACTTGTATTCACAACTTTTAGAAAACATTTTGTGGCAAAACTGGTTAAGTTGCACCCTCCCGCCCCACCACCCCCGTTCACAGAACTCCAAGGGGGTTAGGTACCTGCAATGTTATTTGGTACAGTCACTTGTGCTGTAAAACCAACTGCTATAATAACCACTTTCTACTTTCTCAGACTCTCCATTCTGAGAGTTTGAAAATATAATAAATAAATGCATTTTATGAGGGGCTGAAAAGGATTTGAAATGAAGGTAAAAAGCCTGGACTTCCGATATACAGATATATCAAATCCTGTGTCCAATATGACTTTAGGTGAACAGTATATTTTAAGTCTCAATTTCTTCTATCAACTAGAGATTTAAAGAAATACCTGCATCCAAGTTACTCTGAAGATTAAGTTGTAAAGTTTTGGGAAGTCTGTGACACATACATCAAATACAAAACAATGTGAGATTTTTCTCTCCATCCCAGGGAACACACTGTCCAGTAGAAGAGAAAGAATTCCTGGCCCACTGCCACATCTTCTTGTGGCACCATTACAGGCATATTTCCAGGTAAAATCACTCCCTCAGAGTTCTGGTATGCAATGAGTTTCAGAGAGTAGGATACAAAACCTCCCTGGAAAAGCCCCAAGGCGTGAGGCAGAGGTGGACTGGATAAAACAGCTACCCTTAAACATGCCCTCAAGATCAACGAGCATAAAAGATGCTGAAGATGCTGCTCAGCATTGAGGAGAACGAAAGAGAAGAAAAATGGGACTATTAATTTTCAAAAACATGCATGGACCTTGAGGATATTTTGCCAAGTGAAATAAGTCAGAAAGAGAAAGACAAATACCATAAAATGATTTTACTTATATGTGGAATATCACAAACAAACAAAATTAATGAACAAACCACAAAAAAACAAACATGTGGACATAGAGAACAGAGTAGTGATGGGAGAGGGCAAAAAGGTAAAGGGGGTCAACTGTGCGGTGACATATGGAAGCTACATTTTTGGTGGTGAGCACATGGTAGGATCTACCGAAGAAGAAATACAATGTGCACATGAAACCTGTATAATATCATAAACCAATGTTACATTAATAAAAAAATGTTTTAACAAGAAAAAAAAGGAGTAGTATCTCTTAGTCAAAGTGCAAGGGCTGTCACTCTGGTTCTCAATGTGTTCATGGTGAGAACAGAGTCCAGTAGAGGCAACAACTGCATGTTATGGAAACTGTAATTATTTTGAGCTTCACAAGCCATCTGTCATTTGAGCATACTTCTTCTGTAGGGAGCAAGTCATTCTTTTGACACGTATCTAATTTCCCTGTTGGAATGGGAGTTCCTTTAGGCCAGGGGCACATTTTTCTTCTTGGAGACTAGCCTAGCACTTCATGTTTGAGGAACTGAAGAGCAAAGGAAAAGCCCACTCTATCTTCTTCCTTCAAACCTTCATGGATCAGGAACCCTCACCCCAAAGTTCTACACTCATACTTGCTCCGAGGTCTGAAGAAAGCCTGTCTTCATTGCATGGAGTAGAAATCAGTCCAACAAGTGATTTCTTTTCTAGTGTTTTGCAGGGAAGGGTTAGAGGCTCCAGTAAATGTGGGTCCTGAATTCTCACCTAAATCTGATATTAACAAACCTGGTAGTCTTTAGTATCTCTGCTGTGATATTTCTTCAATCTGTAAGAACTCACCTAAAATATTTTAAGATAAGCTGATAAATATTATTCCATCGTCCCCATTAATTAAGAGTTTTGATAGGGGCTCAATAATAGAGCAAATCCATTTTGTTCCGTTTTATTTATTGAGAACAAAAATGTTCAAATTCTTAATTTCTGTATGTTTTCTTTCTCCTTCAGAGAAACAAAACGTTTCTTTATTTGGGAAACCTTGAAAGTAGCTGAGCTTAAGGAAAAAATACTTAAGGGAAAAAAAAGCCTCGTTATGCAGTAATAGTTCATATTCTATATTTCTTGTGATACCTAAAGGTGTTTTCCATATTAAAATACAAAGAACTCTAATGTGTTTCTCACAGCACTGGAAGAAACATACTACTGCATAATATCTTATTTTTGATAAGGCATAAGCACTATACTATTCAAAAGTTAAAAAAAAATAGTCATTGGAAATAATCACAGACAATAAATTAGTGTTTATAAATAGGCAGCTTTCTTCTTGTGAGGGCTTGAGTCAGCTTTTCTTTTGCTGAATTCTATGAATTTAGATCACTTCTCTATCTTGCTTGTGTATCCATGCCCCCTCCATTTTGTCTTAGAAAATACATAATATTTTAATTGCAGAATATGATATTCTACTCACTTGAAGTTCTAATTTTTTTCATTATCCCACCAGCAAGGAATCTACAGAATGTTGGGTACTGAAATTTCCTTTCTCTACCTAATATTCACCACTGATGTTAAGTATGTACAGAGATTTAAACAAACAAGGAATTTTTTTTACATTTATAGTCATATGTATGAATGCATTTCTTACCTGACTGAGAATACGGCCACATTTTCTTCCTATTTTCTCCACCAAATCAAAAATTGGAAAATTCCAAGTATTTAGCTGCTCCATAATTGAGTCCAAGTTATCCATGACAAGAGGTTCAGGAGCAAGAATTGGTTTGTCCTGTAATGAAGATAAAAATATTTTAACAGCGTGCAGTTTTTCTACAAAGCAATTTGCTCCTTCTTTGGTAAATTCAATTCAACAATGGAGGTTACCTGAAATAAATGACTTTAGGGTGAATGAGTGATCTTCAAAAAAAAAAAAAAAATCAAAATGAACAAAACATCAACCCCCAAGGTAAGGAGAAAAGGTCTTAATGCTGTTTCAGACCATGAATTTTACATTATTAAGTGCCTGCCTATTCCTGGTTCATACACGCTATAGAAAAATTAGATGTTTCTTTCATAAATTAACATAACTGCTTTTTAGTCTTCTGTGGAGTTCTTAAATAAAGATTCAAGTACTTCAGAACACTGAAATTGTATGCAAACTTAGCTCTATATTTTTATGTAAACTTTTCTGAGATGAGGATTCCTGGCTTATATTGAACTCTCAAAAGAAACACCAGGGGCTTCCCCGGTGGCGCAGTGGCTGAGAATCTGCCTGCTAATGCAGGGGACACGGGTTCGAGCCCTGGTCTGGGAGGATCCCACATGCCGCGGAGCAGCTAGGCCCGTGAGCCACAACTACTGAGCCTGCGCGTCTGGAGCCTGTGCTCAGCAACAAGAGAGGCCGCGATAGTGAGAGGCCGGCACACCGTGATGAAGAGTGGCTCCCGCTCACTGCAACTAGAGAAAGCCCTCACACAGAAACGGAGACCCAACACAGCAAAAATAAATTAATTAATTAAAAAAAAAAAAAAAAGAAACACGAGTGGGGAGGGGGAGTAAATCAACCCTACTCTAATTGGTCCAATTTATATTACTGCTTCAAAATCAGCATTAATCCTGTAGAGTTACAATTACTACAATTTTCAGGGATTTTAATTTAATTCATGTGATCCATGGTTTCCAAAAAGCACACACTGTATATATGAGAAAACATTTTTATAACTGGTCCCAAATGAAGACATTCTTAAGAGTTTATGTACCAAAAATATAGAAAATAAAGATAAGGAGGATAAGGAGACATATACGTTATTTATTTATTTTTTATTTTTTGTGGTTCGCGGGCCTCTCACTGTTGTGGCCTCTCCCGTTGCGGAGCACAGGCTCCGGATGCGCAGGCTCAGCGGCCACGGCTCACGGGCCCAGCCGCTCCGCGGCACGTGGGATCTTACCGGACCAGGGCACGAACCCGTGTCCCCTGCATCGGCAGGCGGACTCTCAACCACGGCGCCACCAGGGAAGCCCCATATACGTTATTTTATCTGACAATCTCTTTGATTTAAAAGTATAAATGGTAAAGCAGGTAAAAGAAAAATGATAAGAGCAGCAATTGATAATCACATGACAGTCAACTATTTTCTACCATTGCTGCCTCCCCCAAACTAACCAGACTCGAATGTATGCTTTTATCCTCTTTAAGTGGATCTTTTTAAACACACAAAATACATCATCATTAAAAGATGTTTGCAAGTGTCAATGTAAACCTGGTTTAATTTAACAAGGAAAATAAATATTGGCTCACTTCCTAAATCAAGGAGGTACTAGAGAAGAACCAACAGAAGCCCTACAATAACTAACATATTTCATTTTGATTGCTTGATATTTATAAAATATTATTTTACTGATTGAAATAATTCATTTTCCTATGCACATTTACATTTTTAGATTGGGTTAGGAAATATCTGTAATCAGTTGTGGAGATGAATACTTCTGTTTTTAATCACTAAATAATAGGACCGTTAAGATACCAGTAAGACTTGGATAGAGAAAAATTATGTTGATACATATAGGGAGGGGCTATAATACATGTATAACCCAAGTAACACAGATCTTCAAACCTAATGATTCAGGGATCTATTTCTAAGCCAATTCCTGTCATAGAAACCAATTTCTCAAGTAAATGAATGCTGGGGGGCTACCAGGAATATCATGGCCTCGGGAGTACAGGTGCTGCAAGCTGATGTCTTCCTCAGAGGCTCTCTGGGGCATTCAGTCTCATCTTCGTTCTGTACAATATCACTGCTATCACTGTTGTTATTGGTTTCATAATCAGAGGTAACTTGAGTGGTGTCATCTGCAATTAAAAGAGAACAGCCTATTATGAAACTTGCAAAGGAAAAAGGGGTCCCATTTAAGCGAATATTCCTAAAATGCACATGATAGATATAGTGTTTATGGAAATACTGCTTTCATGAGCTTACACACCAAGAATATAGGATTATAGGGCGGGAAAAAGCACACATTTTTTAAACCCAGTAAAATAGATGGAGTTATGATCTGTGATTTATAGGACATTCAATAATTCCTCAATAATATCGCTCAGATCAGTAGTTCCGACCTTTTAAAAATCCTATGACTTTCAAGTTACACCTTTTTTTTATTGAAGTATAGTTGATTTACAATGCTGTGTTAGTTTCTGGTATACAGCAAAGTGATTTGGTTAGACGTGTAGACATTTTCTTTTTCAAATTCTTTTCCATTATGGTTTATTACAGGATATTGAATATAGTTCCCTGTGCTATACAGTAAAACCTTGTTGCTTATCCATCTTATATATAGTAGTTTATATCTGCTAATCCCAAACTCCTAATTTATCCCTCCCCGCTTTGGTAACTTATGGTTCCCCCTTTGGTAACCATAAGTTTGTTTTCTATATCTGTGAGTCTGTTTCTGTTTTGTAAATGACTTCATGTGTATCATATAAAATCCTATGACTTTATATTTCTTTTTCCTTTATCCACGCCCCAACACACTAAACCACCTAGTAGCTGACTAGAACCTTACCTCTAGAATGGGCACATGGGTGGGAGAAATTGAGTTGACACCCAAGAACAAAGTGGTCTGTAGAACATACCAGCCATAGCATGTGCTAAAGAGCATGGCAGGTCCTATGTATCCAATCTCGATTCCTAGGTATCTGTGCTCTCTTCCTTCTCTGCCCCTCTCCACGTATCTTCCACTGCACTCGGCACTAAACTGTGCTAACCAAAGGATCAACCAGGTAATATCAAGTGTCTGAAGAACATGCTTCTGGGGTAAAGACCTCAGGAAGCTTCTCTTAGCTGAATAAAGTGCCTGAGTGAAGTTTATGGAGTGCTTGCTATGTGCCAGATACTACGGAAAGCACTTTATTTGTACTAACACATTGAATCCTCTTAACAATCCTATGAGGCAGGTTTCACTGTGTTACTATTATCCTCACTCTGCAGATAGGAAACTGAGGCACAGAAAGGCTAAGTAAATTGCCCAGGAGCATACAGCTGGTAAATTCTGTCACCAGAATTGAACTCATGAAGTCTGACCCGAGTTGCTATACTCCTGATGAAGCCTAGCTTTTTTTTCTCTCCTGTTTATTGCTTTCCATGGCCTACAAAATCTTTGCCTTTCCCTAAGTCACAAAGATATCTGCCTGTGTTTTTTTTCAGAAGTTTTATTGCTTTAGCTTTTACAGTTAGGTCTGTGCTCTATCTCAGAATAATGTTTCATATGGTGTGAAGTAGGGAGTGAGATTCATTTTTTTCCAGCCCTACTAGATTGGAAAATTGGATCTTTGTTGAAAGTTCAATGACTGTATAGGTGTGGGTCTAATGTGGGGCTTTCTACTCTATTCCATTTTATTCTGTTTGCCAGCACTACACTTATGCCAGCACTGCACTTTGTCCATTACTGTGGTTTAAGTCTTGAAGTCAGGAGACATATATCCTCTAACTTTGTTCTCCTTCTTCAAGATTGCTTTGGATAGTCTAGGTTTGTCATATGTCCTCATATTGCTGGTGAATAATGGCTTTTGTTATGTAGCCTGTTCCAATCAGGAACATTCTGTAGGACATTTCCAAGGACCCATCTTTCTCCCATCTTTCTCATGCAACAGCTTTCTAGGTTAGAATCAGACACAGTCTGAAAGTGTAACTGACAAGTTTCAATCCCAGAATTTGCAGCAAAATTAAGAAGCACACTCAAAGGCCACAGCTCTGCAGGAGACCAAAGATGATAAGGAAACACTCCCCTTATTCTATCAGCCTCAATAGAATGAGAGATGAGGGACATAGAGAAGGGAATATTCTCACTTCAGAGAGCTACAATATCAGATAAGTCTACAATATCAGGTAACTCTCAGAACACAGAACTCTTTTTGATTTTTCCTTGCCTATGTCCCCGGACCTTTGTCCATTGCCACAGCACACCATTCTCGTGGGCAAATAATCAATATTTATTGAGTATCTATCAAGAAATGCTGGAGCAGATAATTAAGAAACATTCTTAGGTCACTCTATTATCCTAAAGTCTAAAGTTCATGAAAGCCATTTTTTTCTACCTTGCAAACTTTCAGCAAACTTGGTTTTGATAGCAAGTCCCTAGGATTGCATCAGTAAAAATAAAATAATAATTATTACAGTAATTATGGCAGCAAACACTACTTACAGTGACCCAGATACTATAATAAGTGCTTTATGTGCTTTAGTAATTTAATTCTCACAATAATCCTGTTTGGTAGGTACCGTTTTTATCTCCATTCTACAGATGAAGGAACCGAGAAACAGAGATTACAGGTGAGTCAGAAGTTGAATCAGGATATAAACCAGGCTCCAATGCCTATTTTTCTGAACCTCTCTGTAATACTGCCTCAAGGAAAAAGTATGTTTTCTTCCCTAAGTTTACAGTGATCTAAGCAGGGTCATTTCTCAGGGTGTGCAATGGAGATCTCCGCAGAGTACCCTAAAATAGATGACCCTCCCATGTCCAAGATAAAATAACATTTCTGTAGAGTTCTATCCATTATATAAAATGGCCTCTCATTTCAAAAATATAGTCATTTGTGTGTAGATGTATAGAAACATTTTGGACAGCTTTGCGTCAAAATTTAACCTATGATTAACTCTAGGTAGTAGGATTATGGACGATTTTGATTTCCTTCATTGTCTTTTTAAATTTGTAATCTAAAAAATCAAAATCATGTTATCTTTTTGATCAGAAAAAACATCAAGTAAAGCAATTTCCAAGTTGAGGAACAGAATCCAATAAAGAATTACCGGTTCTGCTTGGTGTCCGAATGGCTGTCCCACTTCTCTCCAGGGGCCCATCAGCAGGAGTCCCTTGGGAATATGGTCTGCCACAGCTGAGAAATAATGGAACAGCTGTAAGTAGGTCCTTTCTTTTCAGAAAATCGTAGACACACCATGTACGTATACGTTTAGATAAGTAACAATAATCAAATATTTCTACATTCTACTTATTCGTTTGATGGAAAGAAATCATTTTGTTTTATACATGGATGTTGATATGTAGGATGCTGGTTTTTTGTTTTGTTTTTTTTTTGTGTGTGTGGGGTGCAGAGTGTGCTGTGTCAATACAAAGGATCAAAAACTCTGTTCACCTCTCATGCTCCTCCATGGTCTAGACCATACCTGAGGTGAAACTACTGGCAATATTTTTTTTTTACATTATTTAGAGAATCCTGAAATTGTCTGCTACCTATTTACAGTAGTGATTTTGGAGGTACCAATGTGTATTTGGTCAAAAATATCTTTCCCAATGGAATCCTTTTGTGTCTGCTTAAAAGCCTCATTATTAGATTTATTTCTATGGGTTATGAGATTTTATGTCCAAGGAGCCCTTTAAGAATAGATTGCATACATGAAAATAGAATAATGGTAGATTAATTTTATTTTTGCCACAAAATAAAAATTATTTTTTCAGATTGATCAGTTCCCCTGTTAAGGCTCTAAGGAAATGAATAAAGTAGACGTACATTTTGTTGAAGAGTGGATGTAAAATTGACCACAAAGGTTGCTAGTTGAGAAAGACAGGCCAAGGGAGTGCCCTGTGGGTAATGGAGAAAAATGAAGGTACTAGAGAAGTGGGCAGGGTTCTTTAACAGAGGAGGCTGGAGGATGTAGGATACTTTTGCTTTCTCAACAGTTTTGACTGTTTAATAAATTACAAAGTAACCCCACGAATGGCCTGGCAAGTTTCCTTTCTCACTTATCTTATTTAGAGAATTTATGACTAGATTTTAATTCTGTTTTTCGCTTCTAGGTTCTTTCGTTCTGCCTAATATTAGAAAGGGTCTCAGAAAGTTTTTGTTTATTTGTTATTCAGCCACAGGTTACTCACTGTAAAAGGAAAAGAGAAGAGTGATATGTTATAAGTTAATATATTAAATATCTCATCACCTTTTCCCCCTAAATTGTGTTTATATGTGTAGTAGAGATAAGCATTTCCCAATTGGAGCATTTTCATCCAAAGCAAATTTATTTTTCAAGCCTTGAATGTAAGCAGAAAGCATCACACACAAAATATTTCTAATTATGAAATCCTATCAGCCTGATTTAGGGACTCAAAAGAAAATGACAGAACCCAAGGAAAAAGCCCATAGCTGTAATTGATGGGCTTACATGTTTGGATGAAACTTGGTAAAAGAAGAGTTTATTAGTTTGAAGATTTTTCTTTGCAAGATAATACTTAAAAGGAACGTTTAAATGAGTAGTTCAAATAGACTACCTCTTTTGCCAAAAAACCAGCTTGTTGCATAGACATTACAGTGGCCAAGAGACTGGGATTCAATGCCAAATCCTTCAAGTTCAGTGGGGGAAACCATAATAATTAGTCATGTGTTTCTGGAGCTCTCTGTGCCTACATGGGTGGCTGCCTTGAAGGCAATAATAAAACATGGTTTGAATTATAGATTTATAAAGCCCAAACAAATAAAACACACACTACTGGATTTATAAACATTACTGAACAAGTAGACAGTGAAATTCCCTTGTTTTTCTCCAAAACCTCTTTTATAAAAATCCTATTACATTCTTTCTGCAAAGAATACAAAAAAATAGACTGTGGTGAGAAAAGCTAAGTGAGCGGTACATCTTTTCTGAACCTCTCTGTTCTTTTTTCAGGCGATTTATTTCTCACAAGTCTGGAGCTCACAGCGGGAGCGTCTCCCTAGAAACAAAGTGCTGGAAGCAGATGTCCTTGATGCTGGTGACTTCCCGAGGCCTCATCTTGGCTCGGGAGGCACACCACAAAAAAAGTGTTTCTTGAGGGTGTTCCACCAAACACTAGCTCTAGGGGCAATTATTGGGTGTTAACCTAAAGAAATTGGTTCTGTGGTCAAATAAAGTCAGAAATCGCCAGATGAAACAAAACTCAAGAGGTTTTCCTTTTGCAGGACTTCTCAGAGCTTTAAATAAAGTGAGGTGTGTTGTGAATCACTAAGAGGCAAATATGATAGGCCTGTTTTACCACAGAGCATACTTTTTTGGGGGGGATAAAAGATGGGATTAACATCCCGCAGAAATTATTTTATTAAAAATGCTATTATATAGAAGGCAGCAGAATAAATTTTGGATGGTGGAATAACTTTTCACTCTGGTCCTGGCCAAACAAACATAAGTGATTTTCCCTTTGAAACTATTTGTAAAGAGAAAGGAAGGAAAAATAAAGATTATAAAAAGAAATAATCATTTAACATAGAATTTCTGAACAAACGATCAGAAAATGAAATTTGTGAGGCTTAAATCTGAATTCATTGATCAAGCCTGGGCCTGTGACCCAAGATTTGATATTAGAAGACTAACATGTAACTAATTTATTCAAACAGTTATCCTCATTAACCTTAGGGGGAAAAATACCATTTTATTCAAGGCGCTCTCACGATTATAACTTAGTTTTAAAACACTCAACTCTTTTCTACTTAAAAAAAGATTGTAGGGCTTTCCTGGTGGCGCAGTAGTTGAGAGTCCACCTGCCGATGCAGGGGACACGGGTTCGTGCCCCAGTCCGGGAAGATCCCACGTGCCGTGGAGCGGCTGGGCCCATGAGCCATGGCCGCTGAGCCTGCGTGTCCGGAGCCTGTGCTCCGCAACAGGAGAGGCCACAACAGTGAGAGTACCGCAAAAAAAAAAAAAGATTGTAATGCTTTAAGATCAGTTATTCAAGATAAAGGTATTACTGAAGAACAATAATATGTTAATCAGTAAGAGGAGGTATTTATTTCTTAGTGACCATGTGGGCAAAATAGTCTTATCACACTAGGCTCTTTTTTCTTATCCCCTGTAATAGACAATACTCTGTCATTCAGTTTCAATAGGACAGAGCAGCACAAGCAATTGCTTCACTGTATTCAGAGATCCATTTGAGTCCAGCCATAATGTGCCATGTGTTATCTGCATATTTTTAAAGCGTTAAAATGGGAATTGCAAACTTAAGATAAAAAGAAGTACCTTTAAAATCAATATAAAATCCTCCCTGGAGAACAAGTAAAAAATATCCCAACAAAATATCAAATTATACCAAATGACTTGATATGAGTCTTTAATTATATGGTTTATGCATCCTCCATCAGCAAGCAGACAAAACGACATTATTTTGTATCATCTCCAAAGATTAGCTGTATGGTCTATATGGACTCGCAAATTTCTGTTAATGGAAAAGCACTGAAAAGTTTCTCTGCCAGTCTATTCAACACAAATCACATTAACTGTACTTTCTTGTCAACTACTTTGGGCAACCTACACGGAGGTGCGTGGACTGGTGGTGAGTGTTCCTAAGAGGAAAACCAGTATTAGTTTTATTATTAAACTCCAGCTAACAATATGAATTCCTTACCTGCTACATATAACAGGTGGAGTCAGGATCTGAGGAGAAAGGTCAGGGGCACTCTGAGTGTAAGTTACAGCCCTGTGAGAACTTAGGCCTTGTTTGGCAGTTGCATCGGCAGATTCTGGAAACTGCACTGCAGAAATTTTGCTGACTGGGCTGCTGGCAGGGGTCCCATGGAGAGGTGAGGAAGAGGGTGAGGAAAGAGGTGAAATTTTCACTAGGGAACCTAAGAAAGAAAGAGAGTTATTAAGTCCTAAATAAATGTCTTTGAAAGTCAAAACTGCAACTTTTTTTTTTTAAACATCTTTATTGGAGTATAATTGCTTTACAATGTTGTGTTAGTTTCTGCTGTATAACAAAGTTAATCAGTTATATGTATACACATATCCCCATATCCCCTCCCTCTTGCATCTCCCTCCCTCTCACCCTCCCTATCCCACCCCTCTAGGTGGTCACAGAGCACGGAGCTGATCTTCCCATGCGATGCAGCTGCTTCCCACTAGCTATCTATTTTACATTTGGTAGTGTATATATGTCCATGCCACTCTCTCACTTTGCCCCAGCTAACTCTTCCCCCTCCCCGTGACCTCAAGTCCATTCTCTACGTCTGTGTCTTTATTCCTGTCCTGCCCCTGGGTTCTTCAGAACCAGTTTTTTGTTTTTTTTTTTTTAGATTCCATATATATGCGTTAGCATACAGTATTTGTTTTTCTCTTTCTCACTTACTTCACTCTGAAGGACAGACTCTAGGTCCATCCACCTCACTACAAATAACTTAATTTCATTTACTTTTATGGCTGAGTAATATTCCACTGTATATATGTGCCACATCTTCTTTATCCATTCATCCTTCGATGGACACTTAGGATGCTTCCATGTCCTGGCTACTGTAAACAGAGCTGCAATGAACACTGTGGTACATGACTCTTTTTGAATTATGGTTTTCACAGGGTATATGGCCAGTACTGGGATTGATGGGTTATATGACAGTTCTATTTTTAGTTTTTTAAGAAACTTCCATACTGTTCTCCATAGTAGCTGTATCAATTTACATGCCCACCAACAGTGCAAGAGGCTTCCCTTTTCTCCATACCCACTCCAGCACTTATTGTTTGTAGATTTTTTGATGATGGCCATTCTGACTGGTGTGAGGTGATACCTAATTGTAGTTTTGTTTGCATTTATCTAATGATTAGTGATGTTGAGCATCCTTTCATGTGTTTGTTTGCAATCTGTATCTCTTCTTTGGAGAAATGTCTGTTTAGGTCTTCTGCCCATTTTTGGATTGGGTTGTTTGTTTTTTTGATATTGAGCTGTGTGACCTGTTTGTAAAATTTGGAGATTAATCCTTTGTCAGTTGCTTCATTTGCAAATATTTTCTCCCATTTTGAGGGTTGTCTTTTTGTCTTGTTTATGGCTTCCTTTGCTGTGCAAAAGCTTTTAAGTTTCAGTAGGTCCCATTTGTTTATTTTTTTTTTTAATTTCCATTTCTCCAGGAGGTGAGTCAAAAAGGATCTTGCTATGATTTATGTGATAGAGTGTTCTGCCTATGTTTTCCTCTAAGAGTTTTATAGTGTGTGGCCTTACGTTTAGATCTTTAATCCATTTTCTGTTTATTTTTGTGTATATTGTTACAGAGTGTTCTAATTTCATTCCTTTACATGTGGCTGTCTTTTCTCCATTGTATATTCTTGCCTCCTTTATCAAAGATAAGGTGACCATATGTGCGTGGGTTTATCTCTGGGCTTTCTATCCTGTTCCATTGATCTATATTTCTGTTTTTGTGCCAGTAACATACGGTCTTGATTACTGTAGCTTTTTTTATAGTCTGAAGTCATGGAGCCTGATTCCTCCAGCTCTGTTTTTCATTCTCAAGATGGCTTTGGCTATTTGGGGTCTTTTGTGTTTCCATACAAATTGTGAAATTTTTTGTTCTAGTTCTGTGAAAGATGCCATTGGTAGTTTGATAGGGATTGTATTGAATCTGTAGGTTGCTTTGGGTAGTATAGTCATTTTCACAATGTTGATTCTTCCAATCCAAGAACATGCTATTTCTCTCCATCTGTTGGTAGCATCTCTAATTTCTTTCATCAGTATCTTATAGTTTTCTGCATACAGGTCTTTTATCTCCTTAGGTAGGTTTATTCCTAGGTATTTTATTCTTTTTGTTGCAATGGTAAATGGGAGTGTTTCCTTAATTTCTCCTTCAGATTTTTCATCATTAGTGTATAGGAATGCAAGAGATTTTTGTGCATTAATTTTGCATCCTGCTACATTACCAAGTTCATTGATTGGCTCTAGTAGTTTTCTGGTAGCATCTTTAGGATTCTCTATGTATAGTATCATGTCATCTGCAAACAGTGAAAGCTTTACTTCTTCTTTTCCGATTTGGATTCCTTTTACTTCTCTTTCTTCTCTGATTGCTGTGGCCTAAACTTCCAAAACTATGTTGAATAACAGTGGTGAGAGTGGACAACCTTGTCTTGTTCCTGATATTAGGAGAAATGGTTTCAGATTTTCACCATTGAGAACGATGTTGGCTGTGGGTTTGTCGTATATGGCCTTTATTATGTTGAGGAAAGTTCCCTCTATGCCTACTTTCTGGAGGGCTTTTATCATAAATGGTTGTTGAATTTTGTTGAAAGCTTTTTCTGCATTTATTGAGATGATCATATGGTTTTTCTCCTTCAATTTGTTAATATGGTTTATCACATTGATTGATTTGCGTATACTGAAGAATCCTTGCATTCCATAAACCCCACTTGATCATGGTGTATGATCCTTTTAATGTGCTGTTGGATTCTGTTTGCTAGTATTTTGTTGAGGATTTTTGCATCTATGTTCATCAGTGATATTGGCCTGATTGATGGTGGCCTCATAGAATGAGTTTGGGAGTGTTCCTCCCTCTGCTATATTTTGGAAGAGTTTGAGAAGGATAGGTGTTAGCTCTTCTCTAAATGTTCGATAGAACTCGCCTGTGAAGCCATCTGGTCCTGCGCTTTTGTTTGTTGGAGGATTTTTAATCACAGTCTCAATTTCAGTGCTTGCGATTGGTCAGTTTATATCTTCTATTTCTTCCTGGTTCCGTCTCGGAAGGTTGTGCTTTTCTAAGAATTTGTCCATTTCTTCCAGGTTGTCCATTTTATTGGCATAGGGTTCCTTGCAGCAATCTCTCATGATCCTTTGTATTTCTGCAGTGTCAGTTGTTACTTCTCCTTTTTCATTTCTAATTCTGTTGATTTGAGTGTTCTCCCTTTTTTTCTTGATGAGTCTGGCTAATGGTTTATCAATTTTGTTTATCTTCTCAAAGAACCAGCTTTTAGTTTTATTGATCTTTGCTATCATTTCCTTCATTTCTTTTTCATTTATTTCTGATCTGATCTTTATGATTTCTTTCCTTCTTCTAACTTTGGGATTTTTTTGTTCTTCTTTCTCTAATTGCTTTAGGTGTAAGGTTAGATTGTTTATTTGACATGTTTTTTGTTTCTTGAGGTAGGAGTGTATTGCTGTAAACTTCCCTCTTAGAACTGCTTTTGCTGCATCCCACAGGTTTTGGCTTGTCGTGTTTTCATTGTCATTTGTTTCCAGATATTTTTTGATTTCCCCTTTGATTTCTTCAGGGATCTCTTGGTTATTTAGTAGTGTATTGTTTAGCCTCCATGTGTTTGTATTCTTTACAGACTTTTTCCTGTAATTGATATGTAGTCTCATAGCATTGTGGTCAGAAAAGATACTTGATATGATTTCAATTTTCTTAAATTTACCAAGGCTTGATTTGTGACCCAAGATATGATCTATCCTGGAGAATGTTCCATGAACACTTGAGAAGAGAGTGTATTCTATTGTTTTTGGATGGAATGTCCTATAAATATCAATTAAGTCCATCTTGTTTAATGTATCATTTAAAGCTTATGTTTCCTTATTTATTTTCATTCTGGATGATCTGTCCATTGGTGACAGTGGGGTGTTAAAGTCCCCTACTATGATTGTGTTACCGTCAATTTCCCCTTTTATGCCTTATGTATTGAGGGGCTCCTATGCTGGGTACATACATATTTACAATCATTACATCTTCTTGGATTGATCCTTTGATAATTCTGTAGTATCCTTCTTTGTCTCTTGTAATAGTCTTTATTTTAAAGTCTATTTTGTCTGATATGAGAATTGCTACTCCAGCCTTCTTTTGATTTCCATTTACATGGAATATCTTTTTCCATCCCCTCACTTTCAGTCTGTATGTGTCCCTAGGTCTGAAGTGGGTCTCTTGTACACAGCATATAATATGGTTTGTATCTATTCAGCCAATCTATGTCTTCTGGCTGGAGCATTTAATCCATTTACATTTAAGGTAGTTATCAATATGTATGTTCCTATTCCCATTTTCTTAATTGTTTTGGGTTTGTTATTGTAGGTCTTTTCCTTCTCTTGTGTTTTCTGCCTAGAGAAGTTCCTTTAGCATTTGTTGTAAAGCTGGTTTTGTGGTGCTGAATTCTCTTAAATTTTGTTTGTCTGTAAAGGTTTTAATTTCTCCATCAAATCTGAATGAGATCCTTGCTGGGTAATCTTGGTTATAGGTTTTTCCCTTTCATCAGTTTAAATATGTCCTGCCACTTGCTTCTGGCTTGCAGAGTTTCTGCTGAAAGATCAGCTGTTAACCTTGTGGAGATCCCCTTGTATGTTATTTGTTGTTTTTCCCTTGCTGCTTTTAATATTTTTTCTTTGTATTTAATTTTAATAGCTTGATTAATATGTGTCTTGGCGTGTTTCTCCTTGGATTTATCCTGAATGGGACTCTCTGCACTTCCTGGACTTGACTATTTCCTTTCCCATATTAGGGAAGTTTTCAACTATAATCTCTTCAAATATTTTCTCAGTCCCTTTCTTTTTCTCTTCTTCTTCTAGAACCCCTATAATTCGAATGTTGGTCCATTTAATGTTGTCCCAGAGGTCTCTGAGACTGTCCTCAATTCTTTTCACTCTTTTTCTTTATTCTGTTCTGCAGTAGTTATTTCCACTATTTTATCTTCCAGGTCACTTATCTGTTCTTCTGCCTCAGTTATTCTGCTGTTGATTCCTCCTAGAGGATTTTTAATTTCTTTTATGGTGCTGTTCATCATTGTTTGTTTGTTCTTTAGTTCTTCTAGGTCCTTGTTAAACATTTCTTGTATTTTCTCCATTCTATTTCCAAGATTTTGGATCATCTTTACTATATTTATTCTGAATTCTTTTTCAGGTAGACTGACTATTTCCTCTTCATCTGTTTGGTCTGGTGAATTTTTACTTTGCTCCTTCATCTGCTGTGTGTTTCTCCGACTTCTCATTTTGCTTAACTTACTGTGATTGGGGTCTCCTTTTCGCAAGCTGCAGGTTTGTAGTTCCTGTTGTTTTTGGTGTCTGCCCCCAGTGGCTAAGGTTGGTTTAGTGGGTTGTGTAGGCCTCCTCATGGAGCAGACTGGTGCCTGTGTTCTGGTGGATGAGGCTGGATCTTGTTTTTCTGGTGGGCCAGACCGCATCTGGTGCTGTGTTTTGGGGTGTCTGTGACCTGATTATGATTTTAGGCAGCCTCTCTGCTAATGAGTGGGGTTGTATTCCTGTCTTGCTAGTTGTTTGGCATAGGTTGTCCAGCACTGTAGCTTGCTGCTCGTTATGTGGAGATCTCAGGGAGAGCTTTCACCATTTCATATTATGTGGAGCCAGGAGGTCTCTGGTGGACCGATGTCCTGAACTCGGCTCTTCCACCTAAGAGGCACAGGCCTGACACCCAGCCAGAGCACCAAGACCCTTTCAGCCACACGGCTCAGAAGAAAAGGTACAAAAAAAGAAAGAATGAAAAAAAAATAAAGTTATTTTAAAATTTTTAAAAAATAATTTAAAAGAAAGAAAGAAGAGAGCAACCAAACCAAAACAGAAATCCACTAATGATAACAAGTGCTAAAAACTATACTAAAAAAAAAAACCAAAAAACAATGGACAGACAAAAGCCTAGGACAAATGATAAAAGCAAAGCTCTACAGACAAAATCACACAAAGAAGCATACACATACAACTCACAAAAAGAGAAAAAGAAATATATATATATATCTATATATATAAAAAAAGGAAGAGAGCAACCAGATCAATAAACAAATCTACCAACGGTAATAAACTCTAAATACTAAACTAAGATAAACATAAAACCAGAAACAAATTAGATGCAGAAAGCAAATCCCAAGTCTACAGTTGCTCCCAAAGTCCACCACCTCAATTTTGGGAGGATTTTTTGTCTATTTAGTTATTCCAGAGATGCAGGGTACATCAAGTTGATTGTGGAGCTTTAATCCACTGCTTCTGCGGCTGCTGGGAGAGATTTCCCTTTCTCTTCTTTGTTCTCACAGCTCCAGGGGTTCAGATTTGGATTTTGCCCCACCTCTGCGTGTAGGTCGCCTGAGGGCGTCTGTTCTTTGCTCGGACAGGATGGGGTTAAAGGAGCAGCTGATTCAGGCGCTCTGGCTCACTCAGGCCGGGTTGCAGGGCGCAGGGGGGATGGAGGGGTATGGAACTCAGGGCAAGCCTGAGGCAGCAGACACCAGCATGACGTTGCAATAGCCTGAGGCGCGCCCCAAATTGCAACTCTTAAGCTTCACCTTGGACTCCTTTTAACCTAGTAAGGACCAGGAGAGTACTCAGGCCACTGGGCCAATCTCCTCTGTGTGCCACCATCTGAAGACAGGATGCACAGTGCGGGCATCTCCACAGCATGGAATACGAGGAATGAATCATCATGAAAAATCAGTGGCAATGTTGGCAAGTTCAGTTAAAGCCTTGGTGTCCTGGAGTAACTTCAAAACAGAAGGATATTATTATTTTTTTTAATTATTAGGGCTTCCCTGATGATGCAGTGGTTAAGAATCTGCCTGCCAATGCAGGGTACACGGGTTCGATCCCTGGCCCGGGAAGATCTCACATGCCGTGGAGCAATAAAGTCCGTGCACCACAACTACTGAGCTCTAGAGCCCGAGAGCCACAACTACTGAGCCCACGTGCCTAGAGCCCATGTTCCGCAACAAAAGAAGCCACGACAGTGAGAAGCCCGTGCACCACAATGAAGAGTAGCCCTGGCTTGCCGCAACTAGAGAAGCCCATGCGCATCAACGAAGACCCAACATAGCCAAAAATAAAAACAAATAAATATTTATTGGCATACAGTTGATTTACAATGCTGTGTTAATTTCAGGTGTAAAGTGAATCAGTTATACATATACATATATCCACTCTTTTTCGTTTTTTAGATTCTTTTCCCATATAGGCCATTACAGAGTATTGAGTTCCCTGTGCTAAACAGCAGGTTATTATTAATCTACTTTATATATAGTAGTGTGTATATATCAGTCCTGATCTACCAATTTATCCCTCCCCCACTCACCCCTGGTAACCACAGTTTGTTTTCTACATCTGTGACTCTACTTCTGTTTTGTAAATAAGGTCATCTGTACCCTTTTATTTAAGATGCCACATAAAAGTGATATGATATTTGTCTTCTGCAGAAGGATATTATTTTCTCCTCCTATTTTTGTTTCTTCTTGGCATTCTGACCTGATGATATCAATAGTTAACAGTTTCTCATGTGTTTGCCCTCTCTTGGGTTGTGAGGTTTTTAGCAGCAATAGGGTCTGCCACTGTTTTCAACATTAATGTATCTGGAGCAGAGTTTTTTAGCAGGCATTGGTTGCTTAAAATATATCAAGGAAGACGATGCATTTTTGAGAGGCAACTGGCTTTATTAACCATCCATGTTTTCAGTGAAACTACTTTTTGTGCATCAGACAGTACTTTGATCAGCATCGTTTCTGAAGGAAACATTTAAAAATGGAATATGATCCATTTCAGATTAAACAATAGGCCTCAAGCTCAAATTATAAGTGTGGATATTTGTGCCAAACTGCGTTTACTCTCGATTGTGAAAATTTTACAAAACGCTGGCTCTGATTTCCAAGTGCTGAGGTTTGAGGATGGGATGCTGTCTTTTGAAGTTACTCTCTCCAAACACAGAGAAGGCAGCCTGCACTAAAACTGAAGAAAAGAGAGAAAATACTTCTGAACAACTACCTGCTTACTAATTTTCATGATTGCCTGGCTGAACAATCTACTGTAAAGCAAATGAAATGAAATCAGGTAATGAAATTGCTTTAGGCAATTCCTTAATTATTTTGATAACTAACTGTGAGTTTGGGGATAGTTTTCTACCACTTTTTAAGAGTATTTGAAAGCCCGTGGGAGCACCATCCATTTCTGTCTTGACACAATATATTTTCTGAAGGTAATTTATGAGAGGAGTGATTTTCTTCATTGCTAATTTTTAATAGCTGCCAGCTGATCCTCTCAGAGATGTGCAATTCACTCTTAAAACACAAATTTAAAAATCCACTCGATGATTAGAGTTCTTGGAACTCATGGATTAACTAAACTTAAACAAATAAGCAGAACTTCAGACTCCAGACTCACTGCCTGGGATGAAATTTAAAATAAACCTTGTAACAGAGGAAAAGCGCTTTGCTTTTGCAGTGCTGTTAGGCTACATATTTTGAACGCTCCTAACAAGCAGGGGTCTTGGCAACACCATGAAGAGCGGGGGTATTTTTATTCTGTAGGTGAGAAGATAAAGGTATAAACATATAAGTTTCTTTTTTCTCAAGCCAAACTATTTCTCACAGTGTGCCTTATCATGGTTTACTTGAAGTTTTAAAAACAGAAAGGGTTAGGAATGCTGTAGGAAATGGCCATATATTTACATATATTAGTCTTCAAATAGATGGAGAGATATAAGTGCAGATAATAACCAAATACTCTTTCTAGAAAGGAGAGGCTGCAAATAAAATTATTTCACAGGAACAGCATATTCTTGTAAGTCTTCAAAAACAATTATTCTCTAAGATTTTTTAAAGTGTAATCATGCCTAAAGTTAGAGAGATGAAGTTTATGACCTTTGAAGTCTCACCCAGCCTTCTGTTTCACACACACATCTATACATTCATACACACACACACACGAAGGAACTCTGATGAACAGTCACACTCTCAAACATATTTATCTTCACTTTCTATTTGAATAATTTTAAGAGATTCCAGGAAAAAGACACAGCACATGAAATACAAACTTTTGGATGATTCAGACCACCCTAATGTGAAATACTTAAAATTAAAACATTTAAAAATTTTAAACATGACTTTAAAAAGTTCTAAAGTACCAACTCCTTTGAGTAATTGCGTCTTTAACTCCATGCTCCTGAGAACAGGAGAAAATGTGTATCAAGACACAAGGAACGTTGGGCAATCAAAAGGAAATGATAAATAATACTGGAGGGAAATGATTTAAGTGAATCCATGTGTTTGTGTTGTAAAACTCAGTTTTAGTTGAACGAAAAAGGGACTAGTATGTCTGATAAATACATGCCTCTTTTCCACGCCCACAGGAAAATAGACAGCCCTAATATTTTTCCAAAACAAAAAAGTATCTAAAGTATAGAGATAAAAAAAAAAATCACAATGCCATAATTAAAGTTCTCTCTCACTTCAAATTTTCCATAGGCAAAACTCAGTCTAACTTGTAGGTGTAGAGATATCTGTAATAGTTGTAATAGGATGATAAGAATGATAAAATTTATAGGAATCTGGAAAGGGACTACTTGCTGCAGATGTGATAAGCATGAAATTAGATTATAAAAGCAGAATGACAGAAAAGCATCTCGACATATTCAGTGACTCATAATAGAAAAGCAAGATTGAAAATGAAAATTATATTTAAATCTCCCATTTTTAGGCTTTAATCAAAGGATTCCTATGTGATTTCATCCATTTATTTTATATTAGTAACTGCATAATAATTGGTTGCGTTTCAACTGTTTAAATGAACGTTGACTGATGGAGCCAGAGGACACACTGTTTACTTGATTTGCGCAAAGAACAGATTTCATTAGTCCTGTCTGGAAACAGGTCATTTATCTTCCAGTGTTTCTGTTCTTTCAGTTTATGCTTGCATCCCCCTACCTCTCTTGCCTCCTGCTTCTTATTTTCCTCCTTAGATTCTCTGCACACTTTATTTAAGTCCATTTCCTTAGACTCTTTGCCACATAAAGGGGCTTTTCTCAGCCCCTTCCCACAGTTTTCTTGAAAACTGGGTGGCAACCACTGTCACTTACATCACACCTACTTAGGGAATCAACCCCACCTTGCCATCTACGCAGGGAAACGAGCTTATAAAACAGAAAGGACCATCTGATCAGGAAGAAGTATGATTGAATTTCAGCTCTCTGATTCTTGCTGGATATTTTTCTCCCTTTTGGCAGGCTTTCAGGGATTTGTTTAGTTGAATTCAGCACGCATAGGATATAGGTTATTTTATAAATATTTAGCTCTGCTGTGACAGCAGTCTAAAGATGGCACAATGCAAAATCCCTTCCAAAGTAATCAATGATGGAGATTTTTTTAAGTACTTTAAGGCTCTTGCCATTCCCGTGGCTCTCATCTCCACCATCTGCCTTGGTGGTATCTTCCGTGGACATTCTTTTCCTTTCACACTCTGCCCTTCTTGAGTGCAGGCATAGGAAGTCGGGGGCAGGACACAGAATATGAAGCTGTTCCTCACATCTGTCCCATCATTTTCTCCGTTATTTCCAGTGAATATGCTATAATCCTAAATTTCTATCTTCGTGACTTTACCATGTTGGTTATTTTAAGAATTTTAATTTTATGACCTAAATGAAGAAACTGAGAGACAGAAAACCAAATCCTTTCATTATCTTGTCCTCAGCCAAGGAAAAGCCCCCAAAATCCTAATTTTAAATTATCTTAATTTGTCATCCTCATTTTTTTTTCTAGTAAGTCTTTAGGACAAAAGAAAGAATTCTGGACTAATTGTGTGGCCTTGGGAAAGTTACTCAATATTTCTGTGCCTCAATTTCCTTATCTGAGCCTGTCTTCTGAGCTATACAAGAATGTAGAACACAAATTCATACGTCATCTCTCGGGTTACATATTATTACTGTCTAATATTTTAATTCTTTCCATTAAAAATCTTTTAAAAATACCCACAGATCTCGAAATACTATTATTTACACATATAATGTTTGTCTGGATGGAATCATGGTTTTCAAATTTATGTGTTCACGATTTTTATTAGATCTCAGACTTTTTCTCTGCAATTTTTTTTTCTTTTTCTAGAATACATCCATCATACATTCCTTTAGTTAAGATCTGGTAGGTGGTAAGGTTTTGACTTACCTGAAGGTATCTTTAACTCATTCCTAGTCTTCTGAGATAGATTTTCCCCACACACAATTTTAGGTTGACTATTATATTCTCTCAGAAGTTTGAGGAAAATATTTTCCTGTGTTCTGACACCCTTTATTTGTGACAGTTCAACTCTCAGACTGACTAAAAGGTAATGTATCTTTTCTCTTGCTAAGTTTAAGATTTCTTTTCATCTTTGGTGTTCTGTAGTTTCATTGTTTTGTGTCTATGTGTGAATTTTTTTTACTCTTTCCTCTCCTCAAATAGTTTATGTTCCCTATCCTCTACTAAAACTATGATCATGTATATTACACTTTCTAATTCCTTCTCCTATATCTCTTAGAATCTTTTATATTTTCCAGTTTCTCATCTACATTTCATTCCATGGAATTTCTTCACATTCTCTGCCTTCCAGTTTACTAATTCTCCCTTCAGTAGTCTTTTATACCATTTAACCTATCATATTTCCCTGATTACATTTCCAAAAGACATTTAGCTGCCCTACAATTATGTCTTCTCTCATTGCTATTTTTTATGACCTCATGTTTTTCTTTAAACATTTGAGTACTTTTTTATCACTTAAATATCTCAACACTTTTAGAGATCTGTACAGGGTTTTTTTTTTTTTCCTGTTTTCTCTAATTCGTGGTGCTTTCTTGCATGTTTACAGTGATCTTGGTTGTAAGCTCCAGTTTGCTTGAACTTGATATGTTGGGGTTGCATGGCCCTTAACTGGTGATGCTTTCCTCCAAAAATTATCTGTACATATTTTTGTAGGGAGCCAAGGGGTCCTTCTGAATTAGAACCACTTCAGTGCCCCTTTAAAAGTCTCAGGTTTAATGTGGAATGCTCAAATTCAGTTCCTCCACCTTGCTGGGGTCCCAAATGAGTCTCTGCATTCCTGAGCTCATCTGCATTTGCCCTCAGTGCAATCCCAGTTTAAGTATTTGCCCACATTGTCCTGTTCCTGACCCTAGTGAAAGCTCAATTCTAATCCTCAGGTCATGAATGACCTGTAAGTTACAAAAAAAAAAAAAAAAGTAATGAACATTTCTAAAGAGCAGAGAGAACCAGATTAATTTTTGGAAAATCAGATTACCGTTCATGGTTTCTTTCAGTAATGCAATGCCAATAAAATGGTACTTTGTGGAGGAAGTGTCTTCCTACACTCAACAGTAGAGATTTAAGCCAAGTCAGTGCTTAAATGGTTTCAAGGAATAGTTACCAGTATAAAGTGGGTGATCAAAGGGGAAAGAAAGTACTCAATTTTCTCTTCTAGATGTATGAAACAACAACAGAAGTCCTTCCTTAAGTTAGTCCTTCCTTTTAAAATTAAGTTTAGGGCTTCCCTAGTGGCGCAGTGCTTGAGAGTCCGCCTGCCGATGCAGGAGACGCGGGTTCGTGCCCCGTTTCGGGAAGATCCCACATGCCAAAAAAAAAAATTAAGTTTATATTTCAAGGCGGTCTCTTGAAATGTTAGTGGAATATGAGCACTGGTTCTCTAACCCTTTACAGAAACACTGCCACTTCAGGGCTTCTGCTTCTGGCTATGATGCAGTAAATCCATGCTTCTTTGAGAACAAATAGAAAAGTTGAGTTAAAAATTTAAAAAGCGATCGAGGGAAGGCAAACCAATTCTGAGAGACTAGGTTTCCAAATAGAAGAGACCCTCAGAAGGGTGAGCCAAAACCCTGTGAACCGTTATTCCATCCAGAGCGTTATTTACTGACCATTGGCATGGAACAAAAGGTTAAGAATCCAGGCAGAGGGATGCAGTTATTAGGAAGGCAAGCCAACAGAGCTTTTAGTAATGTCATGAGGCTGATGACACAAACATTGGAGTTTGGGGCTGCCATGGCAGCCAGAACTTGAATGTCTAACAGCCCAGTGGGAAGAGGGCAGCTTTCCCCTTGAGCCATTTGGTGAATTCTTGAGCTGCTTGAAGATTAAGAAGCTAAGTGGGGAGCTACTGAAAATCTCAGTCGAGTTTTCTGCGACACTGAGAGGTGAAAACTTGGAGTTAGAACATTCCAAGAAGGAGAGGTCAGAGTAGATACCCCAGACTCTCAACTGGGATTGAAGGAGAGGGCCAATTTGGAGATGGGATCTGACGAAAACTGTATTTCAGTTTTGAGTCAGCAGAGATTCTGATTAAATGAGGCAATCTTCCCTCCAAATCATCTTACTTTCCTACCTGAAACTTCATTGATACCTCAACTCCTTACCACAGCTCCTGGGGCCCGTATAGCCTCTGTCCACAGACCTGCTTTCATCTCCCATTCTGAACTCAGGGCTCTCCCTTTCTTCTTGTTAGCTTTGCCAGCCATTTAGAATCTTAAGTTGCTGAGGCTTTCCCTCACCAAGTTGGGTCTTTATATCTCTTTTGTTATTTGAAAGTTTTCCCTCACTTCCTTATCATAGCCTTTAACACACTACGTATATAGTAATAGCTGTCCATCTGTTTATAGTCCCCACTAGAATGTAAGTGAGAATTCTGTGAGAGGAGGAACAGGGTCTGGCTTAGTCACTGCCGCTTTCCTCAAATTAGTTCAGTGTCAGAGATAGTGAACACTCCACACGTACTTATTAAGTGATGCTTGAGGGAAGGGAGAAGCTAATGCTTAGAAGCCACAAGGGGTGCACTGACACCATCGTGGAAAACCCCATGCAGATACTAGATGGGAGAGATGACATCAAATTTCATTCTGTACCTGTTTGAAAGAGAAGGAAAACCTCCTACCCACGGTACTCTTGGGTCTTTTGGTTGCTGGCGTGTGAGCTTTTTCAAAGGGCTCGCAAAGGTTCTGAATTGTATTTTCTCCAAATTTAAATACCTCTCCTTTTCTGTATTTCTATGTTTGGGGGGAGGTGAGTGACACAGAGTAAGAATTTCTTTGAAAAATTATAATACATATAGTAAATGAAGCATTTCCTAGAACTTATAAATAGCATACTTCTGGAAAATAATTTTCTTTCTTAACAGACACTAAGAATAAAATTGAAATTTGATCAGTACTTCATTAGCTTTTATATTATAAGATGATGCTTCCAGAGATTATCCGTAACAGTGACACTGATTTCCTACTCATTCAATAAGTTCAAGATGGGATATTTGGTACAGCTACCTTAAAAGAATCTGTATCATCATATAAAGTGGAAATTTAAGTAACTATAGTTGGTTATTGAGGCTTTTGCTTTTTAGAAGAGTCAAACCAAGCACACCTGAGTATTTCAACACCTGAAGCTTAGTTCATTCCATGACTGCACACTCAATGAGTATGAGCTCTTTCTCCAATAAGTTACTTACCTGGTCGATTTTGCTTTTTAGCCTTTATGTGGTTAGAGGCAGCAACAGCATAGGATGAAGTGAAGGATCTGCTTTTGGTGAGAGTCATCATCACTGAGTTTTTCCAAGAATCTGGATTAATAGCACTATAAAGACAGGGTATAAAGAAAAATGAAGAAATTATTCATCAATTATTGGGGTGGACCTTACCAGAACCAACCATCATTTCCATAGTAGACTTTCTAATCTGAGTCATGGTCCACGTTCAGTGACAGAAACACTTTACTTCCAAATGACAAACAAGGTCATCTAAATTCAATCTCTGCTGCAGGGATACAGTACACACTCTTTAAGGATTCTGGGTTAACAAAAGACGAAAGATAGCTTTACTGTTTATCCAATTACTAGGTATCATTCACCTTCTCTTTCTACTTCTACAATCATGTTCCTCACAAATTTTCTAAAAACATGTCAAGTTAACTAGTTAAGATGCAGGTGAACTTACATTAAATATGAATGGCATAATGCTTCCTTCTATACCCTTTTTAATTTATTATTCTTGGTGTAACTAAATTAAAAAATCAAGTGCTTATAAAATCATTCAAAGATAACACTCTTTGCAGTATCGTGAAGGAAAAGGTTAGTGAGAGGTCTTTTAACCTACCATTTCTTTTACTGATGATACCCTGGAAAGAAAGGGATGATAAGCCAAACCCCCTAGTAGACACTAATGACAGACCTGCTACTAAACATACTGATGCTATTTACTAGAAGAAAGGTAATGACAGTGAGGCTTCACCTAGGGAATGCTTTTAGCCGGATATCCTTGGTCTGTCTAGGTTATTACTGTAAATAAATCTGGAATCAATAAATCTCTGGAAGGCTGGGATGGAGAACATTACAAAACACCATGTAATTAATGGGATATAAATTTTGGAGCTGTTCCAAACCAAAATTTATCTGCAGGCATTGCTCAAAACCTTACATGCTGAATCTGAAACAGAATCCATTGTAATTTGAGAGAAAAGAATTTGGGAAGTCATGTGGACAATCTTGGACCGCTGCAAAGGAAAAGTGTTTGGTTTGTTTTTGGCTGACACCTGTGTGCTTTCAAGCATTAGTAAATTTGGTACTGGGTAAAATCCATCATTTGCATGAGGATAATTGGACAATTTGACCTTCAGCCAATCTTAGATTGGCACTGTAAGCGGATGTACCTGGTATCTCTGGGTGACTTGTAAATAAACCTGAAATGGATGGAATTAAAGGGCCATGAAAGCTGTATAATTAATGAGGTATAATTTGGAGGTGTTCTATAACCAAAGTGGCATCCTCTGTGTGAGCATCATTATGTGTGCCTTGCTTACAATCGTGCATATTAAGTCCAAACCAGAACACATGCTAACGTGGAGTAAAAGGACTTTTAGGGTGTTGTACTACCAGCTTGAGACCTCTCAAAGGGAAGGATGCTGAGCATTGGTTGGCTACTTCCTCTATCCCTTTATTATTAGTAAGTTTAACAATGGGAGAGATCAATTTGTGTTGAGTCTGATTTGACATTCTGCCACTTGTTACCTCATTTCTTCTCTTTCTTTTTCTTTTTTCAGAGAGATTTTTCTTCAATTGTTGACCCAAGTATTTTAAAACTTCATCTTTTCTCCTTATTTTAAATAGCATTTGAAATGTGGAATGAACTCCAGCAATTATCAAATGCAATTAAGGAAAGCCTACAAAATAATATTTGTTTCATATCCTTCTTAGAAATCTCATCCTAGGCACTTCACAAATGCCTGGAATTTTGAAACAATAAAATCAAAGAAAACTTTGAATCTGAGATAAATAAGTATACCAATTATTTCCTTCTACCACTATTCTTTCAACTCCTTTTGCTTGACTTATAGGACTTAAAAAAAAAAAAGACTTACTGTGAAGAAATTTTATGTAATGTATATGTGGCCTAGATGTTTCCTTAGCACATTGTACAATAAATGGGTTGTGACTTTTCTATGTAGACTTTTAAAAGATAAGACCTTAACATTAACTGAATTTATTTTTTAATATCTTAAAAAGTTATATTATGAAAGCTAGCTCAAAAACTGCCTGCTACTGTTTTATACTTCTCTAATAAAAACATTTAAAATATGCTCATTTTGAGAAGTTTCATAAAGTACAATAATGGAGCATCTTTAATGTATGGGAAGTTAATGAACTTCAAGATAAATAAAATTCAAGCTATATATCCTTTCTTAATATAATAAATATTAATTTATTAAACAGATATTATTAATAAAATAAATCAATATATGTATAGGTGTGTGTGTATACGTGTGTGTTTGTATATACACACACGCATGCATACACACTCTGTAGTTTACAGGCACTTTCAAATGCATTGCTTTGTGTGATCCTTGCAATAGTTTTCAGCTGCCTATTGAACTTCACAGTCTTGATTCCTGTTTAAATCTCATGAATATGTAATGATTTGAATTCCAGAGAGGAAAATAGCTTGTGGAAACCTTTACTTGGTCTTCCCACACTAACACATCAGGGGAAAACTATCTGTGTGTCTGTTGTAGAAGATCTCAACCCCCCTCCACAAAAGTGGATTTTGTAACCTTAGTTCTACCTATAAAAACTTCATCCTAGGTCCTAAAAGTCTTACCAGGTCCTAACAGTTTCTTTTACTGCGTTTACAGCGTTCTTTCTGCCTAATATACAGAGGCAGGGGTCAGTCAGTTCCAAGGGCAACGTGAAACGATTAGAGTATGATTTATTTCAGACTTTTTTATTTCTCTCAAGCCTATTTTTTTTTTAAAGCACCTACTGGCATTCTTCCACCTAATTTTACTCCAGTTGTGCCATTGTTCCCTTTTTTTTCCCCTAAGAATTCCTTCTGGTGAGTACCAAGGCTCTGGATACACATCTCTGAGTGATAGGGGCCAAGATTCTGATTCTCAATCCACTGTCTTTTCACTCAACTGGATTTAAAACTACCCAGGAGTAAATCATCCAGCTCTGTACCTAAAGGAATATAAGCTGAGGACTGTTTCTACTTTTCACTTCCCACTCTTTGATCACTGCAGTCCTCAGAGAGCCTCAATGAAAAGACAGACACGGAAAGGAAGAAATAAAAGGGCTGACAGGGAAGAAACTTCAAAGGCTAAAACTCAAATCAGTTTTGAAATGAGTCAGCAGGTTTAGGAATAGGCCTCCCAAGTGAAGAGGTTTTAAATTTGGTTTATCATCAGGGCTGGAGATGATCTGAGGCTATCTTTTCACTATTTTCACGCACGACAAAGGATGAGTCAACCAAAACTAGCTGTATTTAATGGTGGTACCATTGCTACTTACTTACACATGGTTTTCCCTTAAAGGGCTCAAATTCTCTTCAGAATGAATCTTATTTCTTTATAATGGTGAAAAAGTTGTACCATTCTCAGATTTTATATCAGGACTTTTTTTTATGTGGGATCTTGTCGGACCGGGGCACGAACCCGTGTCCCCTGCATCAGCAGGCGGACTCTCAACCACTGCGCCACCAGGGAAGCCCTATCAGGACTTTTAACAGGATAGTGAAATTAAGGAATAGTAAGTTAGACAGTGGCAAAAAGCATACCCAGGCAAGACATCTATTAGTATTCCTGGGACAAAGAGAATGAATGGGATTGTATGCTAGTCCTTATCTATTTTGAAAATATTTTGAAAAATATTTTGAAATTGAAAAATATTTTTAAAAATGAGTACTTATTTCATAAAGCAGAATGACAAAATCTTTAGGAGTTAAGCTCACAGAAGTTTTTGAAAGCTTCTTCCTCACGATGATTTCAGTGTCAGCCCCCAATCTCATTTAACTAAAAGAAGAGAGAAGTAGGAGAAAAGAAATTTGATGAGAAGTAACAAACAATAACACAAAGAAAGGTGGCATTTAAGAATGCTTGAATGGATTTTTGGTAGAGTCATTCTACGGAAACTAAGTAAAGGAGCATTCTTGCCAAGGTGTGTTGGTAAAATAAAGATATACACTGAGAACACAAATTCATTTTCCTAAGCAACGAATATTTAACTATAATTCCCTACTGCTTATCAGTATTTGCTGCAGTAGAAGTCGACAGTGGTCAATATTTTCATAGGAAAATATCATCAATGACTGGTAATTTTAAACTTCAGGAAATGTTCATGAAACAGATTGGGTAACATCCTCCTGTGGTGATGCTTAGAAGTTTTACAAATGTCCAGGTAATAAGACAAAGTGGAATTATACTGATATGCAAAAGAAAGAATCATTCAAAATTGCTTCTGATTCTATAGGTTTATTAGACTACCAATAAAATGTTAATATGGAAGAAACCAATTATGTTTTTAATCAATAAAGCAAGAGAAGTTAGCCGTCATTAAATTCTTAAGATTTGAAAGGTTTTCATTTCTTTGCCAGTCTCAGAATGGTGCTTTATTTATATTCAAAGCCAAGGTCAAGAGAAAATCACTTCTAATATTGCCACCATGTAGTTCAGCAAAGATGTGGTAACTTTTCAGTCGTTAGGTCATTAATAAAATTAATGCAAATGTTTCACAAACCTGAAATCATGTGGTAAATGTTCTCATAACTATTATTCACATAAGGTATGGTATTTCTATTCTAAATAGAAAAGGACAAACATAGTAGCTCCCTCTGAAAGCACCTCTTTCATGATGATGTTTTCTTCAAAACTCTTTCTAGATCTTTGTATTATCTTTCCTTTAGCTTTGGTAACTCTGACTTTTCAGTCACTTTGTAAAATTATCACTAATATACTAAATAAAGTTTACTCTATTTTTATTGAGGTACCATTGACATGTAACATTATATTTGTTTCAGGTATATAACATAATGATTTGATATTTATATATACTGTGAATGATCATCACAGTAAGTCTAGTTAACATCCATCGACATGCAGAGTTGCCAAATTTTCTTTTCTTCTGATGAAGACTTTTAAGCTCTACTCTCTTAGCAACTTTCAAATATACAATACAATATCATTAACCACAGTCACCATGCTGTACATTAAATCCCCATGACTCATTTATTTTATAATTACGTTTGTACCTTTTTGAACCCCTTGACCCATTTTGTCTACCCCCGACCCCCCATCTCTGGTAACCACCAATCTGTTCACTATCTAAACAAAGCTTAAATTACCAGCTGTTTGAAGATATTTAGGTGCTCTTAGAATGATGATCTATTTTTTGATCTGATCTTCTGCCTTTGAAATAATGCTAGGAGAGCTGCTCTGGTGGGCTGGGGGAAATCTAACAATCATTTGCAAATGTCAGGTTGGATACCTTTGATTTAAAGATCCAATGTAGATCTCAGTCTAGGTAAAACCTAGCCCACCTTTATTCTGGGCTCACCCTTTCCACCCAAAGTGACAGTGGCAGGCATTACCTCAAGTCACTGTCCCCATTTATACTTAAGGCCATACAACACAATTTACGCCTAATTATCTGATGTTAATCCCTATACTGCTCTGGATTTAAACCATACACCTTTTTCATTTTCAAAGCTGGCCTCCAGCCAACTATAATTGGCTGAGCCTCCCTTCCACTGTAATTTATAACTCATTTTTGGGTAAAAAAACAAAAAAACTTCTCCAAGACATATGAAACCATCAGGAGCACTGCCTAACCTGGATGAAGGTGCTTCATGCAGTTTGATGCTGGCACTACGGTCCCTCCGTACTGGGGCAGGCTCCAAAGTGGGCAGACCCGTGGCTGAGGTGGTGGTTGTCCAAGTTGATGAAACTCGTCTCAGCAAACCAGGGGGCAAACTCCTCCTCAGGCGCTGGGAATAAGGAGCGTTGATTTTGTTACCAAGCATATTTTCTATCACTAACTTCTATATAATGAAACAAAATGGGTTTTTAATTGGCAGTGAATTTATTAAACTACATTGGCTGAATATCATTTATATAAAATTTGGGCGCTCAGAAATTCAATAAGAAACTCTGGCCCAAATCAATGAATATTATAAAAATAACATTTTGGGGATCTTCATTTCAATGTTTACACAAATATGGGATTATGGGAAATGAGAATCAATTACCTTTGTGATAATTTTATAGTTATATTAGTTCAATAGGGCTTATACACCTATACACACATCATGTTAGTTAGTCATTATGACCAGTAGATTTTCCTCAGAAGATACTCGTGTGGGACATGCATTAATTTTTATCATCTAGCACAATAGTGGTCGCTATATCAAAGTGTTTATTGATTTATTTTTAATTTCTTGATTCACAAATGACAGGAGCTAAGGGTAAGAGTATAACTCAAAAGAGGTACCACCTCTCTTATGGTGAACATGACTTAAGACAGGCAAATGGGTAAAGTCATTAGGACCAGCTCCTCTTAATAGAAGACTCTGCTGGTCGACCTGTGACCCTCTCTTTGTTATTTCTTTTCCTACCATATCCTAAGTGGGATCTGTGGCACCATCAGCACTCAGGCATGGTTCTGAGCTCACCAACATGAGCACTGGCCCTCTAACGAGAGTCTTAATCTTAAAAATCAAAGGGAAGGTAATCTAACACAACTACAGCAATAGTTATAAGAGGCAGGAGCTCAATTCATTTTTATTTGTGGCCAGTTACTCCAAGGAGACCAATTGTGTAGGCAGAGTTTAACAAAGACTCAGTCTGCTCTTCCTGAAGATGGTAAAAACTCTGAGAAGTGAGGATATGGCACCGCAGGATTCAAGAAGACCTCTGATACTAAATAGTTTCCAAAATCTCTTAAAGATCTGGATATGCATCTTAGAACGTAATTCAATAGGAAGAGAAAAGGTCAAGCACTGTAAATATCAGGATTATTGTCTGTAAATCTGTCACTGACTTCATGTCTATTTTGAGGCCCAAGGGAATCAGTTACTCTCTCCCCATTCCTTTATTGTGGTATCATGCTTAGCCGTATCTTTCTCAGAGAAGTAGATGTTCGAAGGAAACTTAAATAACTTAATTGACAAAGTTGCCTGAAGGACACTGTCCTGAATCAAGAGACTCACAATGGCAAGAACACAGATGTTACTGACTGACCACCAGCTCCAGAGGACAGCTGCTTGTTTATCAAATAAATAAGTGAGCTAGATGTACCTGAGACCACTGAAGTTCTGATTCTTTTTTTTAGTCTTTAGCATGACTTGTTTTTAACTAATACTGAGGTCTAAACTAGGTCCAGAACCCTATTCCCTAGAGCTTACTTTTGTAAAACTCTTATATGTTATATGTAAGAAGAAGAAAATATATGAATCATGAAGGCCATCTTTTACTTTAAATAATCTAAAATCAACTAGAACTTTTCTAAGTTCAAAACTTGTTGGTTTTGGGAAAGACATGAGGGTACTACGAAGGCTACCATACTAAGAAATCAAAGAGCAAAGGAATCTTGTGTTTCAGAAGGCAATGAATTTTAAACAGAATCCACAAGAGTGGGAGCAGGGATTTTTGCTGGTTTTTTAAAAAAATTTTTATCACCACTATATCTTTATCCCACAGAACAAATCCTGGTATAGAGAAAAAAAAATTTCTTGAACGTCTGAATAAAAAAAGGTAATGCAAAAAGGTAAATTTTTTCATTACAGAAAGCTATCACGTGTAAGGATGGAAGTCTTTATGCTTACATTAGTATTACTTTGGTCACCATGACTGACAGACACATCTTTGGGGAGTCACTGATATGAATCTCCATGTGGGTTTGGGGTGATAAGAAAGAGGCCCAGGAGACAATGGGAATAAACAGTTTCACTCTTTCAGGAGCATGTCATTAATACCTACCTTGGGAATAGCCAGCTTGTCTTTCTCAGAGCTTTCTTCAGAATCAGAGCAGGTATAGTTTTCACTGAAGGAAACGATGGGGTTCACTCTGGGCTTGTGAATGGCCTGGATGGTGAGCTGCGTGCTGAGAAGGTTGCTCACTGCCCTCAGGGACGTGCACACGTTGGGAGGCAGAGAAGGGTCTGCCAGGAGGTCGGTGATGAGACCGTGAGCCTCGCCCATCACGGCAATATCCACAGTGATACTGGTTCCTGGAGACTGAGACACCAAACACAGGAGGTCGGGCGAGAAAGGCCTGAGGCTGGAGGCACAGGGAGGGAAACTGGGCTTTTTCTGAAACGCAGACTGAAGTGACACTAGGGTTGCAGTAAAGTAACATTCAAATCACATTTCTGTTTCAAATTTTGCCAAAATTTGCCATGGCTTTTGCCAGTTTTGTGTTCAGGGCACATTTTTACTGTTAGAACCTATGGAGGCACTTTGAAGAGATACAAGGATAAACACCAGTTTTTTAAAAATAGAAAGTTTCAGGAAACAAAAAAAATTCATATTGATCACTCCTTATGAAGAGCTCAACATTTTAATGTATATTATTTAGAAAGTGTCCATTGATAGATGAATGGAAAAAGATGTTTTTTATACACACACACACACACACACACACACACACACAAAATGGAATACTACTCAGCCATAAAAAAGAAATTTCATTCTGAAAAGCAGCACTAATATAGTATAACATTTTGATTTTAGTAATATTCTAGTGTGATATTTCAGTCGGGTGTGTGATAATTATTCAACTAATATTAGAGATAAGCACAAAAAGCAACTCAACTTGTTGTTCAGATTCACAAATTGTCCCTCTTCTTGTGGTTGGTAAGAACAGAACTTTCAGTTCTGGAATTCCATGGTGCATCTGTCCTATTCTGCCAAACTGCCCATCAGATTCAGAGTTACTACTCTATATTTGCTAAAGAAATGAAGAGCATTAGAAACAGAGGACAGGACCGTTCCTCACCCTGCTGGTCAGGCAGGAACGTAGGCGGGAAGATGTGGGAATAAGGGAGAGCATGGGCAGGGGCAGGGTTAAGAAAGTAGGTGAAGCTTAAAGACGGCATGCAGATGACTGTTAATATTGGAATGCTACCACAGTATGAGACACGAGGAACCCACGGAACTGTAAACTGAATAACATAGTGATTGGCCTGAGGTTCTGGAACTTGGCTATTTACATCCCAATCATGACTTCCTGACCCTACCACTATCTAGCTGCACGATTTGGCAGGTTAGTAAGCTCTCAGTGCTGTGACTTCTCCATCTGTAAAATGGATGTAGTAGAGTACCAACCTCAGAAGGTAATGATAAGAAGTAAAAGGGAGAGTATAGGTAAAGCACTTACTGTTGTGCTGTAAGTGAACAATTATAAGTGTTCAATAATGATAATGATATAAATCATAGAAATAATAATTCTGGAGTTTTTCAATAAGAGGCTATTAGAGATTTGGCTATGTATTTGGGAGAAAATAAAGTTTAATCATTCTTTCACAACAGACTTAAAAATAAACTCCAGAGAGATGAAAAATTTTTTATAATCTTGGGATTAGGAGGACTGTTAAAAATAATATAAACGGCATAAACTGTCAAGAAAACATCTAACAGATCTGACTAAATGAAGACATAAACTTCTCATAAGCAAATATGCCTTAAGCAAAGGTAAAAAACAAACAGTCCATGAGAAGATATCTGCCACCCAGAGAAGATAAAACATATGCAAATAAAAGGCCTTAAAAAAAAAATCCATAAAAGATAAACTTGGGAAAAGGAAATGAATATATAATTCAAACAAAATTTAATAATCGAATATACAAAAGCTACTTGCCTCCCGAATATTTAAGACACAAACTAAAGTAATAAAAAAAATGTTTACTGGGCTTCCCTGGTGGCGCAGTGGTTGAGAGTCCGCCTGGCGATGCAGGGGACACGGGTTCGTGCCCCGGTCCGGGAAGATCCCACATGCCGCGGAGCGGCTGGGCCCGTGAGCCATGGTCACTGAGCCTGAGCGTCCGGAGCCTGTGCTCCGCAGCGGGAGAGGCCACAACAGTGAGAGGCCGCGTACCGCAAAAAAAAAAAAAAAAAAAGTTTACTTATTAAATTGCAAAATAATAAAAGATTGCTAGCACCGAGTATTAGTAATGGTTTGGGGAAATGAGCAGTGAGTAAAAAATAATCCAATATTATTGCAAAGAAATTCTTGCTGAGTCTATCAATTTATAGTTTAAATGTATATATCCTATAATCTAGCAAGAGAATGTAGACATCTAGTCCAAAGAAAAACTACATATATACAAAAATATAAAGATACGGTCACAAAGGATACTGCAATGCTCTGATAACAAAGAATGTGGCCATAAATGCATCATCAACAGAGACATTGTTTTAAAAAGTTATATTACAAATATACTATAAAATATAATGCACTTATTTAAAAGATTTGGGTAGGTCTATAAATGTTTATTTGGAAGAATATTCATCAAATATTGTTTTATTTTTATAAAGTATGTCACAGAAAAAGTGAACATATATTTTTTGCAATCAGAAAAATATGATAATTATGAAAACACCCAACATCTGTGAAGGTATCTAGTCTTATAATAACTATAAGCAAGGATAAATTATTCTGTAAAGCTATCATATAGAAATTATGTCTTTTCGTACTAGAATAATAAGAGTAGCAATAATAATAATGGTGGATAATAATGGTGACAGCTGGTATTTATTCAGCACAGTGTACAAGGTAGGTAATCCTATTACATTCATTTTTATTAGTCAGAAATAACTTGCCAAGACTTCCCGGTGGCGCAGTGGTTAAGAATCCACCTGCCAATGCAAGGGACACGGATTCGATCCCTGGTCCAGCAAGATCCCACATGCCGCGTAGCAACTAAGCCCGTGTGCCACAACTACTGAGCCTGTGCTCTAGAGCCCCCGAGCAACAACTACTGAGCCCGCGAGCCACAACTACTGAAGCCCACGTGGCTAGGGCCCGTGCTCCGCAACAAGAGAAGCCACCGCAATGAGATGCCCACACCCCACAACGAAGAGCAGCCCCCGCTCGCCGCAACTAGAGAAAGCCCGCGTGCAGCAACAAAGATCCAACACAGCCAAAAAAATAAATAAAATTTTAAAAAACACTATTTAAAAAAAAATAACTTGCCAAATAACTGAGTCAAAAATAACTCAGAATCAGATAGCTAAAGCATGGAAACGTCAGGCTGCAAACACAAATACATACTCTATTTCCACAGCTCAAGAACTGAACTATCAGGCTGAAATAAATACTGAACGTTTTCATTGTACGTTACTAAATATATCTGTAATTATTTAACGCTTTATTTAATCATTGTGCCATGTTTTTCTCTTTGTAGGTTTAAATATCTTCCATGAACCAACATGAAAATTTAAGTGTAATATTAATAGCTTCAGGATATATAATTATGTGTATTTCACATTTTTATTTACATTGTTAACTTAAAAAATGTTTGTGAGAAATGCCACTCAATTAGGTTAACATTCCCTTTTAGAAACGTATTTTCAAGTGCATCTCTAATTATTATGCTTCTGAAAAACTCACCCAGTGTGATCTTATGAAATAGTAATATTTATTCCTACCCATGTTGTTCTAAGAATCTTAAACTAGTACATCACTGTACTATTTCCCTAAAAAAATAAATTTTAAGTCAAACTTTGTACCCAGGACATAAAATTTTAAGATTCGTTTGATTATATGCACCGTAAAAAGACTCAACTGTGGTTTTATGCTCAGTAGAGTTGGTTATTGCACTCAAAGATGATTTCAGGCTGTTAGCTTAAGACAATAAAATTAACAGTTTATGTTCTAATAGTTAATCGATTTTCTCAAAATGGTCTCAGTACATAAAACTTACAAATCTGAAGAAAAAGTAGAACGTGCTCATTGACAATCATAATTACATTTTAAAATAAATTATTGGTGAGAAAACAAATGCATCTTATAATTCTCTAATTTTATGTCTTTTTTAAAAAGTAATGGATGTATTTCTTATATACTCAGAAAAAAACAAATAACTAAAAATTTAAAAGTAACTTTAAAATAGAAACAGAACTGAAAATTCATCCTTGTAAGCCAATGTTAGTGTTACATAAGAACTTAGAAAACAAGCATATTATGTAATTCAATGTTACTTATACTGTCTGTAGCTTTTGTGAAAGCGAAGGTCTTCAAGTGAAAACCAAAGCAATACTCAGGCCAAGCTGATCTGCTTTTTTGTGCAACAGAAACTAACACAATATTGTGAAGCAATTACACCCCAATAAAGATCTATTAAAAAAAAAAAAGCATATTACCCATATTGGAATTGGCTAAGAAACCAAACACTTCAACTATTGGAAAAGTCTCCCTACTGTTATAAAGTCAGGCCTTTGTTTTATTAGTTTTATGATTTAAAATTTTAAATTGTGTAACAATTCAAAGTTGTATCATACGTAAGAAGTTATCATCAGTTTTTGGCTCAAATAATGAAAGGCTTCAATGAGGCATGAAATCTAAAACCAACAATCAGATTTGTTTGCCACAAACTTGCCAAGGCTAACCACACACAAAATGATGAAAGACTGAAAGATAGACCGGCTGCTGTTTCAATAAACAGCAGACAAATTATAAAGACGCAGGCACGTCCAGGGAGTCACTATAAAGGAATTTCAGGGGAGAGGGGCTTAGGCTGACTGGTAGTGTTTTTTCATCATATGATACAAAATATGAAAAAACACGGAGTGACTCACACAGAGGGTATTTCCACACCTATTCAACTTTCAAAATAATATGATTCAATTTCTAGGTATACCAAATAACACCAGGAAAAAATTTCATTTAACTGGTGAAATCTTAGCTAGTGATAATAAACACTAAAGGTTAAGTTTATATTAAAGCTACTTTAAAGGAAAGTCTTAAGCTAACAGCCTGAAATCATCTTTGAGTGCAATAACCAACTCTACTGAGCATAAAACCACAGTTGAGTCTTTTTACGGTGCATATAATCAAACGAATCTTTTCCTTGAGAAGAGTGACCAAGCAATAAAAAACATTTTACTTTGCAGGCTCTCCTTATAATGGAAATACTTACATTTAACATTTAAGAAAATGCAAGTATAATTTCCTGGGCACTATTTAAATGACAACCAAATTTGGATTGCCACCTCTAAGTTGAAAATCTGGAATTTAAGTCTGATAAACAGTGGAATAAAGTGCAGTTTTATACATCAAGCCAAAAATAACTGATTCTTTTGGTAAATCCACCACTTTGCAAAGCAACCCGTTCTTTCAGCATCTTCCTTTCCCCCCTTTATCTTCTTCCAGTCTACTTCACCATCTCCAGGATGTCCTACGCAATGTGGGTTGCTATGGTAACAATCTAGCTTGCTTCCAAGTTACTTTACTCAACATAAACCAAGGGCCAAGAAAATCTGGAGTCAGAGATAAGTTAAGGAAACAATAACAAATACACTTAGAAATAACATTAGATGCAACTCCTAGACTGGGCATGTATCAATCAATTCAATTATAGAAATTTTGTTTTTACTGTCACTACTTCTGTGGTAAAACTTTGAAATCACAGTTCCGGTATGATAAAGGGGAAAGCTTTGAAAATGTGTAGGGGTCAGAAAAAACTTGCACTCTATAAAGGGCGTCTAAATTTCTAAACCACCATAAGCTGTAAATTATGAAAAATTTAGCAAATAAATCAATGTGGTCAAACGACTACTGGAATGTAAAACAAAATTATATATCTTTAAGGAACATGACAGATTATTTACTGCGGCACTGTGTTTGGGTTTCTATCAATATATTGTTCAGAAATGGAGAATTTCTAAAAGAAAAATATCATTAAGAAGTCTTACGAAATAACTACTGGAACAAGGTAAATGAAAACAAAGAAGTAAACAAACATCATTTCACTCCAAGAAAGTGAAAGTGCCCAAGTGGGAAATCAGAAAGGGTTTGGGAAAGTTGATGTCAACAGCAATTACCGATTCAAAATGATTAGGGAGATTATCTGGTATAGAGGGTGGGGTGAAGATAAATCATCCAATTCTTGACAACTTTTTTGGGGGGACAGCACCAGAGCTATAGCTCTACCCCCTATGCATTTTGAAGCAAAGTAAACTGATAACTTAATGAAATAGGTTAAATACATCCCTGCCCACGGGCAGAAGATGTAATAATTCTCAAGTCTTCCGACTTAGTGAATCATTTGATGTGTCACTTGCTTTGGACATTAATTTATTCTAACTGGAGGAAAAGAATTGGAAGCAGCACAAAAGCCTCTCTTCATAATTCTACATGAAACTCAAAGATAGTTTATAAACACAAAATCACTAGAACTGATATAATTATCTCGATAACCTAGTTGAGATGGTTTATCCCTCAAATTAGGCCACTTATTTTTTTGTTCAGTATTTGAAGTTTTATGATGGTTTCCAAAACCAACCATGGCTTTTCTCTAGGCGATACTGTATCCATTGGAGCCCTCGGGCTCTGCCCCTGCAAAATCAGAGAACTAGCCTTTCTCTTTCTAAGATCCCTCCCAATTCTGTAAGCCTAAAGCATTTCTTTACATAACATACATACACACACAAACATCAAAGAAGAAAGAATCAAATAGTTTTAAAACTTATTTCTTGGCTCATTAAGAATTTTTAATTTTTTTTAAAAGATTTTGATTTATTTACTTTTAAATTTTATTTTACTGAAGTGTAGTTGACCTATAATGTTGCATTAATTTCTGCTGTACAGCAAAGTGATTCAGAGATATATATAAACTCTTTTTCATATTCTTTTCCATTATGGTTTATAATAGGATATTGAATGTAGTTCCCTGTGCTATACAGACATAAAAAACCTTTTAAAATTACTATGTAGACTTCGAAAAGTCCTTGTTTCACCAATTGCTAATCTTACTCAAGCTTCACCTTCTAACTTATTATTGACTCACTGATGGCTGTTTCCCTCCTATGGTAAAATGTCTAATGTACACCAAGTACTTATGGGGAACAGACTATTTCCTAGAACTTCCACTCCCAATAGTTGAGTTGCACATTGGCCAAGTGTCAGTTTTGTTTGGTCCTAAATCTGTTTAGGCCAGTTGCAACTGTCACTGTAACTTACATACGCTAATAAAATATCTATAAACCAGTGATATGTGAGTAAACAATAGAATAGTTTCTTTAAGAACTAAGTTGAATAATTTTAAAGACTTCATAAACAGACTCATAAAGATGAGGCCCCGACAATGATTTCTGTTAAATTAAGTAGGGGTGATATAACTGTAAATATTCAAGATGAAAATGATAATGTGCCTGAAAGATTTTCAACTCAGAATGCTTCCAAATCGCTGTCATTTTTACTGTAAAAAAAAAAAACAACAACAAAGAACAAAGCAAAACAAAACCAACCCTGAAGCTCGTAGTCATATACCATGAAGTATGGGTGTGCTGCATGTAAAATAACTTGGAACTCTAATCAATATAGTAAAAATATACCCAAAGAGAAACATTCTTGTCTCTTCATCACAAATGTGTGAAATCTACACATTCATTTGTATCAAGTTAAAATATCAACATATTGCTAGAGATATGGAAAATATGTTATACTTTGATGATTCTCTGCTTTAAAAACTTTTAAAATGAACAGATCAACTACTGATTAAGAGGGCTCCACATATATACAATGGAATATTACTCAGCCATAAAAAGAAACGAAATTGAGCTCTTTGTAATGAGGTGGATAGACCTAGAGTCTGTCATACAGAGTGAAGTAAGTCAGAAAGAGAAGGACAAATACCGTCTGCTGACACATATATATGGAATTTAAGAAAAAAGAATGTCATGAAGAACCTAGGGGTAAAACAGGAATAAAGACACAGACCTACTGGAGAACAGACTTGAGGATGTGGGGAGGGGGAAGGGTGAGCTGTGATAGGGCGAGAGAGAGACATGGACATATATATACTAACAAACGTAAGGTAGATAGCCAGTGGGAAGCAGCCGCATAGCACAGGGAAACCGGCTCAGTTCTTCGTGGCTGCCTGGAGGGGTGGGATAGGGAAGGTGGGAGGGAGTGAGATGCAATCGGGAAGAGATATGGGAACATATGTATATGTATAACTGATTCACTCTGTTATAAAGCAGAAACTAACACACCATTGTAAAGCAATTATACCCCAATAAAGATGTTAAAAAAAAAAAAAAGAGGGCTCCATACTACTTTAAACCCAACACATTCTTTCACTTGAAATGAGACATAATATAATAGCTACATTAAAGCTATGCACTACCACTCCTGGAACAAGGGATAAAAAGTGAAGTTTGGTTTATGAATTAACACGTGATGTACAAATAGGTACAAGTGTATATTTTCATCACGTATGTAATTTGGGAGGTCATATATGTGAGAAGTTGCAAGCAAAGGTATAAAAAATTGGGATATAAGAGAGGAAGTTTTATTCATTCATCAATATCAAATTTTTATTTTATGAGGTAGTACATGGGGCCTTTAAGAACACAGCGTCTAGAGTCAGACTACCGGTGTTCAAATTTCAGATCTGGTGAGAACTGGGGAAAGTCACTTATCTCCTTAGCTCTTGTTTTCTCACCTCTAAAAAGAGGGCAATAATAATGCCTCCTGTATAGTATTATTGATGATTCAAGGGGATCAGGCACATAAAGACCTCAGTAGAGTGCTTGGCCTCCAGTACATGTTTGAAAAATATTATATAGCACCACCATCATTATTATTATTGCATTGAAAAATATAATGTGCAAAAAGGGATGTATATGTATGTGTGTGTTTGTCTACTACATACACTGGGTCAGTAGTTTCTTTATAAATGAAGACAGCATAGAGGTATCATTTCTCTACTGACAAAACAAAACAACAAATGCAAAAACTTAGTTTCACTTTGTATTCTAGGTAAATATAGTCATAAAGAGTGTATCCCCTACTCCTATATACTCAGAGTAGTTCTGAGATTAATTTTAGGTTCTTAGAAAGTAATTGTACAGAAGTCCTGGTTTCAGTTAATATGGTTGACTGCACTGGTATGATTTATAACACACTACGTGAAAGGAATTCTAAAAGTAGGCATCTTAGCTCCATTGTTGGAAGTCTTTTCTTTTTCTTTCCTTCTATTTAGTCATCTTGGGAGACACCCTGGGAGGCAAACACGACATGGGAAGAACATTCTCGGGGTGAAAAGGGAATTGGGATAAGGGAGGAATAAACAGTGTAAGGGATGACACATAAAAGGAGTCACTGGGACTTTTCTTACCCAGCTTTGGTCCTAATGCTGGGAAAAGATGCCTGATAGGCTTTGGGAAGCTGTGTCATCCTATTTCTCTAAAGCAGTTTTCCACCCCTTGCCCTCCAAATCTCTCTCTCTGATACCAGGAAGCAGTCTCTTAGTCTAAATTCATTTAGAAGATGAGCTGGATTCAATAAATGATCTTTGGTGCATTACTGGTTCTGACCTCAGAGCCAGCAGAATTGCATATGTGTTTATACTTTCATAGGAACCATTTACAATTTTAGACTTGAAGCTGGTTGGGAAATTTTTAAAAAATGAAATCATGTGAAAATTTTGCAGTAACTCATTGTAGGCTGAACCTTGGCTAAATGTCATCCTAAGGAAGCAGATGTTTGCTTATTTTAATTTTCTGGCAGGGAATATGAGTTGACCTTTGGATTTTCTCCTTAAGATAATATGTATGTACAGTAGGAGGAAAACATACAGGGCCCTTCATCAAACTGCTTTCTAAAAACACCTCAGTTGGTCGGGACCCATTTGAGATGTGAGACACAGCAAACTCCAGCAGTTATCAGAATTCTTAACCTCCTTCTCTTTTGATGGTCAGAGAACATTCCATGTCACCAAATAGGATGTAGTACATGGCCTTGTGCCCTTATATATTTCCCTAC
>NW_006781351.1:300566-303059 GCF_000442215.2 Lipotes vexillifer
TTCCCCTACATTCTGTCTGCAAACAAGCCCCAAAGTGTTAAAATTGTCCCTCTGTTTATGTTTTCTAAGATCTTCCAGACACTAGCAAATTCACCCAACAACCTCAAAAATAACAACTATCACAGAATACTGTTCTATTATTTAGGAAATAAAACATACTTATGAAATCGCTTACTCGAGTAAGCACCCATATCTCTGAGAAGATAACCTTGGCTGCCTTTGATTTCCAGGCTGGTTCTCTCTGTTTCTTCTAATTATAAAAAGATGAGGTGGCTGGCAAAGCTAGGAGGAATTCAGGTAATACTGTTCCCAGGACTGCTCACGCAGATGAACTGGGAAGGCTTGGTTAAGTGTAAGTTGCTATGTAAATAAAAAGCATGATTATTTCTGTTAGTGGAAGAAACTGGATTCTCTGATTGAGCACAAGCTTGTAAATATTATAGAAAAAAATCAGAGTCTCTGAAATAAGTATGAACTCCTAAAGGTGATGAATTTTGATGGTCTTTTGTTTGTTGAATTTTAAGAATTGCTGTTAAACTTGAACTTGACGTTTCTGTTTGCTTAGCCTAGAAACAATTTCAGTGAACAACAGATGGCAGTATTCTGCCTTCAAAAAAGAACTCCAGTTGTCTGAACATCTTTTTGAATGAGTGCTCTTCCCTCATTAACAGACAGAGTTTAGTTTCTTTTTTCATACAAAAGAAGAAAACACAAAAACTAAAACCAAAACACAACACAAAAACCTTACATAAGACTATTGGTAGAAAGTAATAAAAAAATCTTAAATTGTGTTATATCTCTCAGGATCATTGTTAAAGTGAAACTGGAACTACATCCTTAATAATTTTTGTCTCAATTACAAACGCTTTGGCTCTGTTACCTTTCTCCATTTTTATAAGCTACCCAAGGTAAACATGACCCATTTTCATACACAATTTGATATAAATTTTTCCACGTGTAATTCTCTACTATGATTAAAAGATTCATGAAACAAAACCATCAAAATGCACATTTAACGCAAGGGTCTTGTGAGCCTTCACTGGCATTTTCTTTCTCCCCGCTGTGTTATCGCCAGATTCTTTGCCACCTCGTGTGCAGTGGGCACTTACTCGATGCTACTGATTTGCTTCCACTACTGATGACCTGGGAGATCTTCCCCTGCACTCTTGCACTAGCATCCACTCTGGTTGCCATATGAATGCCTGTTGAGGCACTCCTGTATTTCATCCACTGGAAGCACCAAAACCAAAACCAAACAGCTGAAAAACCCTGGGAGCTGTAACTTCCGAGAAACCTTCCATCTCTGAGCAGTTCTCACATGTAGTCAGAGAACCTCTCTCACTGTATTTCTGACAGTTTTCCATTCAGCTTTTGGTATGTGATCATTTGATGAAAGTTGGTCTTCCTCTTTTAGGCTGAAAGTTTTAGGAGTACAAAGGCAATGCTTACTTTTGTTTACCAGTTTAACCCCGGAGCCTCACTTACTATCTGGTACTTTTTAGGCACTCAGTGACATCAGGAATGAGTTAAGTCATAAGTAGCGTTCTCCAAACCTCTAAAGATAAGTAAATTTCCTCTCTCCAGTTCTATGTCTTAAAGAAATATAGAGACAAACAAATTATATTGTCCAAGGTATGTCCTTAAAGCAAATAACTGAATTTTCTTGAAGCCATCCTAAAACATTTAACCTTCTAGTACAATTTCATGTTCTAATCTTAAAGTTAAATAAAATATCGAGAATTGTTAGACTGTAATACTGAAATCATGAATAAAAATTATATTCAACAAACTGATTCTGGAATAACTACTATCCAGAAAATAGTGAAACTGCCAAAGAGAAGTAATAGAACTGATCAAAAAAAGCAACTCTACATTTTTCTAGAATCTGCCATATGTATGAAAAGAGTAAGTACAGGATTGAGGTATATGGATTAATATTTTCTGGAAAAGACGAAAATCTTAAGAGGACTGGAGGTAGAAAAAGAATGGCCTTTGGGGGACAAAGTTCAGTGAAGGTCAGAGTGCTTCACGTTGAAAAGCATGTTGTCTGTGAACAGCATGCTGACTATACTATAGTTAATAATACTGTATTGTATATTTGAAAGTTGCTTAGCAGATCTTAAAAGTTTTCAGCACAGGAAAATAAATTTGTTAACTACCTATCATGATGGATGTTAACTCGACTAGCTGTGGTGATCATTTAGCAACATACACAAATATCGAATGTTATACACCTGAAACTAATATAATGTTATGTGTCGATTATATCTAAATTTATAAAAAAAAAAGAAGAAGAAAAGGGTGTGTCTGGAGAGATTTGAGGGAATATATCAAGACAGGAAGATGAGCCAAATTCAAGAGCTTTGATGAGCTACTAAAGGCCATGAGAAACCCTGCAGGGTGGTGATGTTATCGGTATGTATAAAGGAAGAAGTTAGGCTGATTTTCAGGCTTTGGGCTTTTGGGCAGATGGGCAGTTAAGAATCTTTCCCT
>NW_006781351.1:303103-324975 GCF_000442215.2 Lipotes vexillifer
TTTCCCTAAGTTATTGGAGAAGAAAGAAGCTTTGGTGTGGATGCCGAGATACGCGTCTTTGAGTAACTATGTGATGTTCACAGGATGATTCCAGTTGCACTTCAGGAGGGACACCTGAACTGGAAATACGCATTTGGGTATTGACGCCATAGACACGGCCATTTCTATAGCACTGCCGTGGGAGTGTATGAGGAGAAAGAGAAGTGGACCGAGGGCAAAGCCATAACCAATATCAACTTTTAAGGGCCAGGGCGGAGAGAAACCCACAAAGAAAAATGAGAAGGAACAACTGAAAACTAAGAGTATAGGGTCAAACGGGCCAAGGGAATGCTTTTGTCAAGAGGGGAGGGGTGGTCAGCAGAGACCGATGAATTTGAGAGATCAATAAATTTTGGAAAATATCCATTAGTTTAGTGTCTGGAAAGTCACTCATGACATTGGAGAGAACAGTCTCAGTGAAGTACTGAGGTTACGAGTCACACTGCAATCAACTGAGCAAGGAAGGAAGATATGAAAATGAAGACAATGTGGACAACTCTTCTGTGAAAACCAGCTGCACAATGGAAGGCAGAGATCTGTCTGCATCTAGAGGGAAAACAGGTTCTAAAGAGCTGGTGGGCAAGTGAGCAGGCAAAAATGTTGAAGCGGGGAGGGTCCCACTAGTGGGAGGGGTTTAAAATGCAGTAAAGACAACGGGATGATAAATGGATCGAGGTGCAAGAGAAGAAAGCAAAGGATGGGGGGACTAACCTTTCACCATAGGGCATCTTTCTCATGGTGACAGTGAGAGAGAAGAATGTTTGTAGACTTGCAGGTGAGAAGTTGGAGTTCTTACCCTTTGGCTTTTATTTACTCTGTAAATTAGTCCTGAGTCCCTGGTTGAGAAAGTAAATCAGGCAATGTTGAGGTTAGAGGTGCAAAAGAGAATGAAGAGTGTTTTGAAAGAGGAATGAGAAGGAGCTGGCTAGATTCTCTGGCGATCCTGAAGGTCCAGCTGAGCTTGGAGACCATGGATTCCAATATGTTTTCTGTGTCCTTTCCAGGGTTGCTTGGCATGAAGTTTTATATGAAAAGGCAATGAACTGAAAACAGGAAGGGTCTGCCAGATGGGAAAGAAAGATTGGACAACTGGACTGGAGATCCTGGTGAGGTAGAACAGGTGCAGGGTAGGTGTGAGAGCAGAAAAGCTCGAAGAAGCGTGGCATCAGAATGCGGGGTGGTGTGTTTGCATGAGAAAGATGGATGCAGGATTCCATGAGCAAACTAGTCTCTCAGGCAGGGAAGGTTTCTGCTTTCTATTAGCAGAAAATAAGGTTGAAAAGGAAATATGAGGCTAGATTTCAGATTCTGATAAATGAAAGGCAAAGTTTTCTACTTCTGTCAGTTGGTAACTGAGTGATGAAAGACGTCTGAGAAGGAAAACGATGTAATCCAAGAGTGCACAGGGCTTGAGGAGGGTGAGGTTGTGGCACAGAGGGAGGCAGATTTGACCAAGGCTGCCACAGTAACCATTGTGCAGAAACTGGGACACCTGCAGCATGAATAACCAGGAAGGGAAGGGTAAGTAAAAGTAACATCAAGGAGAATCAACTGTCCTTGTAATGTGATTGGATATTGGGACCTGAAAAATTGCAATCTATTTGTTCCTGTAATAGTTGTCTTTACTCTGTCCACAATATTCTCTCAGTTCCTTCTTCCAGAAATTTCTTCAAGTGCCCCTGCCCTCACAAAACAAAATGTGCATAGTTCGCTTGTGAATGTATAAGTCCATATCGGGTCTGACCAATTATCTTTAAAAAAGTTCGCTTTCGGATTTATTATGGTAGTAACCCTTCACAACGTTAAACAACCAAGGGGGTGAGTGGATACTCTTAAGACCCCAAATTATTTTAATACAGCATTAAACACTTCATAAATGTATTTTAAAAACTCAATACATTGCAGTTTCTACAACTAATCAACGATACCATCAATTAAGTAATAAGGCTTACAAAGTTGTAAACAGATCAAATGTTAAAACACTTGTAAATCAAGTTTTTTGGAGCTTAGAATGCATTTTTCTAGAGAAATAATACTATACATTGTATAGACTAATCCTAGGTTAGCTCACGAAAGTTTATACAACCACTTAAAAATAGATATGATAGCATTTTTTCATTGTTCATTGCAAATGCACTCTCTTTCAATCACATTGCAATATTTTTTGAGACAAAATACATTTTATCAATGGTGCGATTCTACAAACAAATGCTGGAGAGGGTGTGCAGAAAAGGAATCCTTCTTGCACTGTTGGTGGGAATGTAAATTGATACAGCCACTACGGAGAACAGTATGGAGGTTCCTTAAAAACTAGACATAGGACTACCATGAGACCCAGCAATCCCACTACTGGGCATATACCCAGAGAAAACCATAATTCAAAAAGACACATGCACCCCAATGTTCATTGCAGCATTATTTACAATAGCCAGGATATGGAAACAACCTAAATGTCCATCAACAGAGGAGTGGGTAAAGAAGATGTTGTCCGTATATACAATGGAATATTACTCAGCCATAAAAAGGAACGAAATTGGGTCATTTGTAGAGATGTGGATGGACCTGGAGGCCGTCATACAGAGTGAAGTAAATCAGAAAGAGAAAAACAAATATCGTATATTAATGCATATATGTGGAACCTGAAAAGATTGGTAATAGACGACCTTATTTACAAAGCAGAAATAGAGACACAGACATAGAGAACAAACTTATGGATACCAAGGGGGGAGGGGGAGGGTGGGATGAATTGGGAGATTGGGATTGACATATATATTTTTTTTTCATGGAAATGTACATTCTTATTCTTTTATTTTTTTAAACATCTTTATTGGAGTATAATTGCTTTACAATGGTGTGTTAGTTTCTGCTTTATAACAAAGTGAATCAGTTATACTATACATATGTTCCCATATCTCTTCCCTCTTGCATCTCCCTCCCTTCCATCCTCCCTATCCCACCCCTCTAGGTGGTCACAAAGCACCGAGCTGATCTCCCTGTGCTATGCAACTGCTTCCCACTAGCTATCTATTTTACATTTGGTAGTGTATATATGTCCACGCCACTCTCTCACTTCACCCAGCTTACCCTTCCCCCTCCCTGTGTCCTCAAGTCCATTCTCTACGTCTGTGTCTTTATTCCTGTCCTGCCCCTGGGTTCTTTAGAACCTTTTTTTTTTTTTTTTGATTCCATATATATAGGTTAGCGTATGGTATTTGTTTTTCTCTTTCTGACTTACTTCATTCTGTATGACAGACTCAAGGTCCATCCACCTCACTACAAATAACTCAATTTCATTTCTTTTTATGGATATATATACTATTGATACTACGTGTAAGATAGGTAACTAGTGAGAACCTACTGTATAGCACAGGGAACTCTACTCAATGCTCTGTGGTGACCTAAATGGGAAGGAAATCCAAAAAAGAGGGGATATATGTATACAAATAGCTGATTCACTTTGCTGTACAGTAGAAACTAACAGAACATTGTAAAACAACTATACTCCAATAAATGTTTTTTTTTTTAAAAAAGGAATATGGAGGCACTGGGATACAGCCATTTCTGCCTCATTTATTCAACAAATATTAATTGAACATCTACTGGGTACCTGATACTGTCCACACCCTAGGGCTACGGAGATGAATAGGTCTGGGCTGCTGCCCTCAAGCAACTTCCCGTCTAGTGGAAGACATTCAGGGGGCTGAAAGGGATCAGAGGATAAAAGAGGAAACTGGGGGAACCCCGTGGATGTATCACCACTGCCTCTGGTTATTAGGAGAGTGAAAGAAGTTGTTTCTTAACATGAAAATAGGTCTCAAAACATCCGACCATGTGGTTCTTTTCCATACAAACTTTGAAAGTGGCTGCCCTGAACTGAGTTGCCATTCTCATCCATATCTCCGCCACAAGTAGGATTAAAAAAAAATAAAGCAATTCTCCAGAGAAGACAAGCACGAGAGGGAAGAGGAACTGGTTACAAAGATACTCATCACTCGAATACAGAAACCACTGATTTCTGGGCATTTCCCTCAAAATCTTCATCCCTTGGAACTCTCATAGCTCCAGTACTCAAGTCTCAAGTAGGAAACATGGATTTCAGGCCTCATCAGCTTCCCATCCCCCAGGAAGTAGTAGGAAACCTGAAGCCCCCTTGCCTCTTAGAGGACTTGAGGGTCTCTTCCTGCTAACTGGTTTTAAGGGATGGGGTGAGCTGATCGGTGAGTAAGTTTGGCATATAGAGAAGATTTGTGTAAACTATTAAAAGCTTATAATATCACTTCTTGATTTTCCAGAAGGCAACTCACAACTCTAAAAATTACATTATTAAGAGATGACTTTCAAAAAGTTTGAAACTAGTGCACAAAAGGTTAATTAACTTGCCCAAAGTTACATAGGTAGTAAGTGGCAGAGGTGGAATTCCAGTCCAGGAAGTCTGAACCTATACTATTAATCACATCGCTAAGCTGCCCATCAGTATTTTGGGTAACTGTTCCTACGTATGGCTATCTACTTTTGATGATATGAAAGTATCTTTGTCAATTGCAACACACTGCTAGTTGTGCAAATTCTTCCTTCAATTAATTATCAACTTAGGTTCTCGTTATCAAGGGGAACTTATTAACGTCATCAGTAAACTCCAAGAATTCCTGGTATACTCCCTTCCTACACATCTTTTTTGAAAATCAAATGAGACTCTTCCCAGAACTAAGTCTTAGGGAAGACTCCACTATTGATATTTTTCCACCAAGAAAAATGCCATTTATTCTCTTTCCCCATTTCTCCCACTTAAGCCAGATCTCTTATAATATTTGCTTCTGGAAGGAAAAACTACTGGGCTTTTGTGGAGACTTCTCTTGCTAATAGAAAAGCATCTGTCTTCATTTTCCTTTTAGGTGGCAATGAAAATAAAATTTTATAATGTATCTGTCTACAAGTCTGGGTTAATTACTTCAGTTTAAGAAACTGGTTTTAGTTATAATCTGATTATATTCAGAATGTTATGAGACATTCGGATAATAAATATGATTATCTTTGGGTCAGCAGACCCCAGTAGCTCACCAAGATATTTCACAGGCAGAGGTTGGGCAGGATTATAAAGATTTTCTATGAGAAGCGTTTCAAAACGATACCTTCTCCCTCACGTTTAGCAACAATGTGTTCCTGAGTCAAGGAGGAAATCAGACGAGAAAATACGGCATTTGGTCATAAGTTGAGTCACTCAGCATTTATGTCACAGATTTGTTTTCTTCCTTGTGGACATAATTGCTAGTTAAGTCAATGCTCCCATATGCCATGAGTATAGCAATAACAGCATACTTACGACGTACAAATGACTAACAATTTATTGCGATACAGGGCAGATTCTTTAAGACAGATCTATGCAAAGAAGACAGAATGACTGCAGGAATGATCTTTTAAGATTACAGTCTTGTGAGACTAATAAAACTGCTGATTAAACATGTGGGCTAACTTCTTTTTCTGGGGATCAAGAGGAAGGATCCAGGGAGAAACTGCTAGTGAATTCCTCCTCTTTGGCTATCATTTCAGTTCATTTTAGTTTCACGTCATCTTAAAACAAGCAGATGAGAATGGAAGTATGGTACAAGAGCTCTAATTAGGATATCCCATAGAAACAAATAAGCAAAGTGTTATTAAAGCGAACACAGAATGGAAGCAATGAACACTTTCACATGCCGATTCTGATGGCAAACTGAAGACGAAAATTATTAATACAGAGTGAGGTCTAACTAAAAATAGCTTCAAACTGTCTTTCTTCTGGTTTCAATATTTCTAACGAAGAATTTTAACATATTATAGTGTCTTTATCAACAGCCACACTCTAGAGAAGATTACAAGAGCTTCTCAGATGCCCATCAAGCAGGTCTTGTGGCTGTTAAATCAATCGACAGACTTGCCAGCAACTCTAGGGACTATTGTAGCACTTTGACATCAAGGAGATGTCCAGAGACCTGAGAAATGCCTCAGTTCTGAGCTCTCTTCCAATCACACACGGCGGATGTTGCGACGACTCTCGACTCTCTGTACCATGGTGATTCCACCCCCCAAGGGCAGGAATTTGGTCAAGGATGGGTAGCCCTTAGTCGACGTGAGTCAATGAGACATGAGAGGAACTTTGCTTAGCGCTTCTGGGAAAGGAAATCCTGTCTCTCCAGAAGGAAGCATTGTTGCTGCCAGCAGCCATCTTTGGGTCGTAAGTGGAACCAGTTTTGGGATGGAGCCAATAGTGTAACAGTAGCAAAGTGGAGAGAATTAGAAAACCTAGGTCCATCACACAACAGTATTAAGCCATGAATTCACTAATCCTGAAGACTCTTTGCCTCTGGCCTGCTTATTGCAAGAGACAATAATACTTCTTTATTACTACAGCTAGTCTGAATAAAGATTTCTTTTCTTTTTTTTTTTTTTTTTTGCGGTACGTGGGCCTCTCACTGTTGTGGCCTCTCCCGTTGCTGAGCACAGGCTCCGGACGCACAGGCTCAGCGGCCATGGCTCACGGGCCCAGATGCTCCATGGCATGTGGGACCTTCCCGGACCGGGGCATGAACCCGTGTCCCCTGCATCGGCAGGCGGACCCTCAACGACTGCGCCACCAGGGAAGCCCTGGATAAAGATTTCTTTTACCTATGGTTGGAAATAATTAACCCAGCATAAAATTTTACCACACGTATATGTGACTACTAGATAAGTAGGTGGTAATGAAAATAAAATCTTACAATTCATCTGTCTACAAGTCAGAGTTAATCACTTTGGTTTAAGAAACTGGTTTTACTTATAATCTCATTATATTCAGAATGTTATGAGACAATAAAAAATATGATTATACTGGGTTCAGGAGAGCCTGGTAGCCCACTGAGAGCCGTGAGATTGAAGCAAGGGACACTTTCACTCTAGCCCAGGGCCTCGCTTCTTTATGTATTTTTTTTAACTTTTTATTTTATATTAGAGTATAGTTGATTAACAATGTTGTATTAGTTTCAGGTGTCCAGCAGAGTGATTCAGTTACACATAGTTAGGGAGTTTGGGATTGACATGTACACACTGCTATATTTAAAATGGATAACCAGGGCCTCACTTCTAACACCAGCACCCAGCACACTACCCACATCTGTGCCTTAACTGCAAATTGCCCCATGTCATGGACCTTATGTGATTTATAGTAATTGAAGTGCCATTCATAAAATCCTCCTGTGCAAACATACTCTATTACGCGTGTGCGGCTCTCAGAGGTTCTTGAAGAGAAGAATCCTTTCATATTTATTTTCTTCTCCCACAGAGACTTTAACCAGACTCAGCCAAAAGGTGCCTCATTAACTTAAACATAAGAAAACATAACATTTATCCAATCCTTTACTGGGAATTTTAATTTAGCTTTAAATAAATTTCTAAATATAAGTAGGATTTCATCATTCTTGATTTTTCTCCCTGTTGTTTCAGTGAAATACTCTTTTTTCTTTTTAATATCAGTTCCCTACCCCTGGGGACTTTTAATCTCATCCTCCTACCATGGACAGCCCATTTCTTCTTTCAATTTGTGATTTTTTCATTTGATCTCTTTTCCCCTCTCCCTCCTTTCAACCTAAGAAATGGTTAGCATCTCCCCTGCTAATGAAATTGTTCTTCGACCCCATCTAAGGTGCTATTCATTCCTTTTAAATTCGAATCTATTAAACCCCTGGAAAGAGAGCTCTCTTCTCTCTTAACACCCTGTTTAAAGGTATTGAGTCTTCCACTCATGGCAATCAGATTTCTGTCTCTTCCTGATAAAATTCTCTGTCCAATACAGACAATATCTTAATTACAGTATCTCATGACAACATTCCTGGCCTTGTCTTCCTTTGCCTGGCTCTGCAGTCTCTTTCTCCCTCCTTGGCTCTGCCCTGGCCTGGGCTTTCTACAGGCCCTCTGACAAGGGACTCTCAGCCTGTTTTGCTGGCTCTTCTTCCCCCCCTAATGGTTGTTCCTTTTTATTGTTTTTTCTTATCCTAATCTAAGCCCTTCCCTTCCAGCTCTCACCCTATGTTATAATGAATACCCACCAACCTGGACCTCCAACGCCGACCATTTTTCTGGACCTCAGGCATGGGTTCCTATCTAGACAGGCCTACTCAAAATGTCTCCTGATTATTTCAGACTCAACTTTTCCAAATAGAAGACTTCCTCTCTTTCTTCCAAAACTCTTCTTTCCCTTTATTTCCTATCTTGGCTGTCAACAAAAGCATTCACCAAAACTGGATGCCTTGACTTTTTTTTTTTTTTAATTATTTATTTTATTTACTTATTTTTGGCTACATTGGGTCTTCGTTGCTGTGCGCGGGCTCTCTCTAGTTGTGGCGAGCGGGGGCTACTCTTCGTTGCAGTGCGGGCTTCTCAGTGCGGTGGCTTCTCTTGTTGCAAAGCACGAGCTCTAGGGTGCATGGGCTTCAGTAGCACGCAGGCTCAGTAGTTGTGGCTCACGGACCCTAGAGAGCAGGCTCAGTAGTTGTGGCACACGAGCTTAGTTGCTCTGCGGCATGTGGGATCTTCCGGGACCAGGGCTCGAACCCGTGTCCCCTGCATTGGCAGGCGGATTCTCAACCACCGCACCACCAGGGAAGCCCTTGACTTTTTTTTTTTTTACCGATTTTTTTTCTTTCTCATCCCCAGCATCAAACTGGTCACTGCATCTGGCAATTTCTACTAAAGAGTCTCTGTCAACTACTTTTTTCTTTAAACTCCCTTCATCCTTGCGTTAAGCCATTTCTCATTATTTACATGAGGGTGGCTGCAGTTTTTTTTTCTTCCACTTTTTTCCTACCACAAACTAATTTTTTTCCCAATACAAAGACATGAATACGTTGCTCTCTTATTTTCTGTGATGGTTTTCCAAAGTTATAGAACAGGATTCAACTCCTTGGTACGGCTTTAAGTGTCTTCAAATTCAACCTTTAACCCCCTTTTCACAGTTACATTTCCATATACCCGACTAATGTCTTTCCTCCCCAATAATCCTGAGTTATGTCAAATATGCTACTGCCACCCCATGCCTTTGCTTATGGTGTTACTTCTGCCGGGAACTCCATTTCTCCAGTATATCGATATTAATGATCAAGATCCAAACTTTAAAACACGAAAACATTTTACCTTCATTCTCAAAATGACGCCACGTTAATCACTTCCACCTCAAACCCTTCGCAGTACTTTGTTCCAACGTCTATTTTCATCAACTGCTATTGCTAATTGTTTGCGACCAAATTCCTTGCCAGATTGTGAATTTGAGGGCAAGAATGATTTCTTTATTCATTTTTTATATAATCTTAGTGCTCAGCAGACTATAAGAGCTGAAAAAAACAGAATTATTAAATGAGTGAGTTCTGCCTTCTAACACAATATGCTGTTCTTACAAATGGTTCTCAATAGATAGCTAGTGGGAAGCAGCCGCACAGCACAGGGAGATCAGCTCGGTGCTTTGTGACCACCTAGAGGGGTGGGATAAGGAGGGTGGGAGGGAGGGAGACACAAGAGGGAAGAGATATGGGAACATATGTATATGTATAACTGATTCACTTTGTTATAAAGCAGAAACTAGCATACCACTGTAAAGCAATTATACTCCAATAAAGACGTAAAAAAAAAAAAAAAAAAGTTTGGAGACTGGATCATTCAAATCATTCTGGAGAGTGTGCTGCCACCTGGCCCTTAGTCTCAAACAAGACCCCCTTCAAGTCCTCACCACCTCCTACTGAATATCCTGTTACTCGAGGCTACTGCCTGCCTGTGATAAACGCACCCGATTGACAGGCAAACACAGACTCCTATGAGCAATGAACAAAAAGGGAGTGCTGAAGAAAAGAGAAGCAGCCTGGACTAATTTCCTTCCGACGTTCTCCCTGATTTCCATTAGTCCTTGACTACGTGGCTCACTGCTTATTTTCAGGGCTCCTTTTATGATTAGTATTGAAGCATAGATGCACTCTTGACACAAAATGGCTTGCTTTGTAGTAAGGGCACATTTACATCATGGGAAAATACTAAGATAGAAGGAACAAAATAAGAGTGAACAGATTTTGACTCATTACTAAAATAATAGTTTGATACTGTATACAGTATATGATTGCATACAATAATTAAATTCCTTTTATTTAGTGCAGGTTGATCATTTATACCTTTAAGGAAAGGTAATTCTGGAGGTCTAGAGTCAATCCTTCTGCTTCCTTAAAAAAAAATATTATCTTTTCAGCTTTCCACTATAGTCAGCACATAAGCATGCCAGATGCTCTTTGAAGACAATATTGTTTCTTCCTTCAGATTTGGGAAAAAATTTTTTTTAATTTTAAAAAAGCCTCTTCAATCTTTGAGTAGATAAGATTCACCACCTTTCTACAATATAACCCAGCTAAGATTGTGAATAATTGCCTTTGTTTTGGGGAGACATGTTGATATCCATGCTGGGACGTTAGGCATAAACTGAAGATGATATATTGAGAATTATGTTTGTCGTGAAGCATTTATTGTACTAAATCTTTTTGTAAATATTAGTAATGATAAGGAATATTACAAGGGAGCAGCTGGAAAGGAAGAGCTTGTTTCAGTGCAACTCAAATGCTCCTAACTGGCTAGCTTGAGTTTTCAAAAGAAGCTGGCAGATAAAGCCCTGACACTGACAAGGACACAGTAAGCTAAGGGCAAGATGACCGTAACCATTAAGATCATTTGTGTCTCTTTCCTCTGAAATTACACTACCCAGCTGCAATCTTCTGATATGAGTGTCCTCTCCTCAGCTTATAAATCTACCCAGGTTCCATCTTTTAGACACACTCCAGTCTCTCCTTCGTGAGGATATCCCCCATTCTTCTTTAATGCCATATTCTTCCCCCAATCTCCACTCCCCTGTCAACTACCACCCAATCTTTCTACCAAATTTTTTGAAAGAACAAGTAGTACCCAGTGTCTTTATTTTCTCGTCTTCTGTTCATATGCCAATCCACTGAGCCAGGCTTCTAGAACAAAGACTATAATCGCTCTTGCTGTTACAGTGGATTTTAATTGCCAAATTCAAAGGACACTTTTCAGTCTCCGCATTACTGGACTTCATAGACGGTTTTGGGGTTGGTGATGCTCATTTTCTGAAAATCTCTCTTCCTTCAGCTCGTGACCTTCTAGCTCTTTTCCTATCTTCTGAACAGTCTTCTTCTGTCTCTTGAATTTCTCCCTCACTTCCCATCCCTCTCAACATTTTAAATGCCAAGTCCCCACGTTTCACCTGGCAGCCCATCTCTCTTCTAACGCTCTAGACTCTCTCTAAATGTGTTCATGCACTTTCATGACAGCCATACCACCTCTTCTAGAATAATAACTCCTAAACCATCTCCGGCCCCCAACCTCTGCCCAGAGCCTTATTCTGCTAATGGACTACTTGGCAACGTGCATTGTGGATCCTCAAACCTCGCTTTACCTGACTCTCCCAATCGGCTTACCTGACTGGAGAATCTCAATCAGTGCCGGCAACATCCACCAAATCATTCACACTAGAAACCTTATCTCCTTCCTCACTTCCTTCACTTCATTCATCAGAGTCCTGTCATTTTAACCTCCTATATAGCTTCCCACTCTTCTTTTCACAACTACTACTCGAAGAGTACTTAGTTACTTATGTTTTCCACATGCTAAGTTTTAATCATACATATCTTGACAAATGTAGTTACTTCTGCTATTTCCCTGCCCTACACCCCTCACCACCACCTTCATCTAGTTTATCCCTACAACTCCATTACTGTTTAATTCTTCCAAAAACACTTTTTCTGATTCCCCACTCTGTCCCCAGCTGGGGTAGGTATACATCACCTGTACTCCTATAACACCCTAATTATATATCAGTTGTGGCATTTAAGTTGAAATGATTTGTTTGCATATCTTTCTTCACTACTAAACTGTGTATTTTATTTAACTCTTTTTCTCCAGTGCTTATCACATTGTATGGTACCCACTAGGTGCGTAAAAACATTCACTGAATTAATAAACACAGTTATTTATTCACTGATGTGTTTGCCCAGGTAGACTCTCCTACTCTGAAAACAAAATACTGAATACCCAATGTGAGCGTTATAATCTGTTTGGCTGTGATATTTCTCAATAAAAATGATTACACTAACACTGTGGTTTATTCATCAACCTCTCATGCTAAAATGCTTAAGTTCTTTGAAACCTGAACTCTCTGCGTGAAGTCAGTATGTAGTTTTTTGAGTCGGAGGGGGGAAAAAAATAACACCTCTACCAGCCCCTCAGCTAGACTCATGGGCCTCAGCCCAGAACAGCCTGACATCCTGGCTCCCTGACGATCTCTAACGAGGCACACATCTTGGCCAGTTGCTGTAGGCGTGGGAAGGTTATGTCTGTGTGTCAGGATTAAGACGCTCCTGTGGTTTCTCCTTTGTAAAATGTAATTGTGTTTTGGATCTCGGCATGAGCACTGAGACACCAGGCCCTGAAAAGTTATACACTAACTGCTTCTCGTTGAAAAATGGTGTTGGTGTCATTAAAGTAAAATTGGATGGTGGTTTGACTGTAAGGCAGCTTGACAATTGATTATTCAGTTCTTTGTCCTGACACTGCATTAAAAATTGAGTGAAACCGATATATCGTTTTTTACTGTCTTTAAGCTATAGCACTGCCCAATGTATGTAATATATTACTGAACAATCAAAAATTAATTTCATGATTAAGGGAGATAAATTAGCGGAACATTACTCTTTGATAGCGGAGACATAAATGAATCATGGGCTTGCTGTTTCAGGACTTTGGGGGGACAAGTGTAATATGGCCAAAATGACTATCACCTAGAGTTATATTCAGGAACATACCGTTTTAATTCTGGCAATGTTTGGGCAAACCTTAACATGTTAGATAAGGGTTGATGAATAATGACCATTGTATTATCAACAATGGCAATACTTATGCCTGGTACAAGTGCTCTGTGCTTTCAGAGTGGATAGGGAGCTAGGACATGCAAAGTAGGACACTGCTATTAACACTATAGCTTTTCTAAGGTTGATTCTTGGGGAAACATGAATCTGACATATAACAGACCTAACATGATTTGCATAATCTTGAGATTTAGGCCAAAGTATACCCCGTGTGAAATATGTGTTTTGTGAATATATTTCTAATCTAAATGCTATCTGAAAAACACCTTGGTGCTGCCTAGGGTGGAAGTTGGTGACTTATATTTACACCCCTCCCTTTTTAATTCCCAACAGCCTTCCCATTTGGATTGTGTTTCTTGACACCTCCTTTTTTTTTCTAAGAGTTATTCTTTGATGTTGGTTTCATATTCTTTGTTTCTAACCTCATGTCACCTCACAGAGCTGGGTCTGCTCATGGATACATACAAGATATTCATCATGCTCCTCCAATGTGCCCCTACCTCCTACAGTTGGGAGGGAAAGGGGATCAGAGCAAGCTGAAAGGGGCTGCTTAAACTTCCATAATCTTCACCATCACCTCCCAAATCTTCCTAAACCCTGAACCAGAAACTGAAATTAAAATGAGATGAACACATTCCCCAGCAACTCTGCTCATACTGTTTATATTTGGAAACTATTCCATGGCCGAGCCTGTACATGCGTTTGGAGCAGGGAATGGTAGGAGCAACTGTATTTGTTTCATTTGCAACATAACAGGGCACATGGAAAACTGCTTTAGGTTTGCCCCCCACTTGAGCCAGTAGTCTTAACATCCATGCCCTCTGTTGCCACTGACAAGATGTCAAGAGATATTTCACTAAACTAAGATGATCAGTCCCATTGTAAGTACCCTATTATCACTGCCAGGGTGGGTCTAAGACTGAGACTAGGTAACATGTATAGCTAAATTTTTAGGCTTTCTAGTTTCCAGCCTCCAATTCCCTTGGTATACTAGATGCTTCTCTTTTCAACCCAACACAAACCTACCACCATCAAAACTTCTACTTCTGAAATGTATCGTATCTTGACTTAAGGTAAGAGTTAGGAAGAAAGTGACCTGGGTAACACAGCTCTGAACAATCTTAAAATACCACGTCATGTACCATGACTAATATGAGTGACAGCCACAATCACAAAAACTTCCGCTGGTATAAGAACTTTATCCTTTTTTTCATTCTTAAATTGGCTAGAAATCAATTCATCCAATCAACTGTTATAGAAATAGGTACATTATAAAAAATATATACTTGCTAACCCAGTGAATGAAAAGTTTGAGAAATGCCAGACCTTAAAACAAAGTAAAACATGACAACTTCTGGCAGTGGGAAGGGCTGATGATGAAGAGGACAGGTCAGCCTGGCCCAAAAGAGTGGCCCTGGGTCAGTTTCTGAGAACAGATACTGGCATTTCAAACCGCCTTTCTTTCTTCTATATATGGACCCACAGATTTTCTACAAATTCCTTTTTGTCTGTCCCTCCAAATGGTGTGGGGATAACAAGGCAGCCTGGGGCAAGATGGTGAGGACAAAGCTGTTTGTATATATACATAGGGCTGTTGTACGTTAGGTATTTTTCAGTCCTGGGATCAATTCACAGAAGCTAGGCTTTTGTTCTAGAGTCCATTGCTGCCATTTTAGACCCTTCAGGTGCTATTGAGTGTGTTTCTGAGGCTGTCAGGATCCACAAAAGACCTTCTGCAGAGAAGATTTTTTTGAATGATCACATTATAGTCCTAATTGAAGCTGAGTAGTTCATGGGTCCTCTGAAGCTGACAGTGAAACATGCCATTCTCCGAGCATGTGTCCCTTATCGGAGCCACTTAAGGTAACAACATCCTACAAAAGGCCCTCTGGGGGGTCTCTGAAGGTACAGAGACCTCATTACTCTTACAGTTAGGAAAAGCTTTAGACCACTTCTGGGAATGCAAATGAATGAAACCCCATGTGACAGCTGTAATAAAAGGCTCCTGTCTTTTTGCAAAACATTCAAATGCCATCTGGCAATTTTGTTGACGTCAGCAGGCACAGAAAAACAACTGCCCCACTGCCTTCTTCATTATTGCCTCCCACCCCCAAACTTCCTCTCCCCTCCTCCCTGGCAAAAAGCTCCAACTTTTGAGTTACGGAGACAGACAGGAGCAGAGTAGCCTTTTAAACAGATTTTCTCTAGTTTTGGTCAACTCCATTTTCAGAAACAGCTTCAGCATCACAGGAGCAGTGGTATTTAGCTCCCAACTCTCCAAATGCCAGTTAGAGGGTGTATAGATCATTACATTAAAAGGAAATTTTAAAGCCTTTTCTATTTGTGTTTTTGGACTCGGAGAACCTTTATGCCGAGACTAGAGGTGTTAAAGAAAACTATTCATCTGACTTCTGATTCAACACAGGTTCTCTTTGATCATTATAAATAAACATCCAGTGTTACACCGAGAACAAGTTTGCAGCCGTAGGGTGCAGACACTTGCTTGAGAACTCACACATCATACATACATCTTTCAACAGTTAACTAGAAGCTTAGATGGACAGATTGTTTTTTTTCAATGTTTAAATCATATGATACAGTTATCAAGCTATTTTGTCTTAGACACGCTCCATGAAAAATAGACTTTTCTAAATTGTTGAACAAAAAGAAAATAGGTCAATGGAATGTGTGTGCCCCCTGTCAAAGAAACAGAATTATAGAAGGAACTCCATCGAACACGAATCCTTTCCGGAAGTCCTAATTAGAAAGGAAACCCCACCCTAGTATTTGCGCACAGTATTGAAGGACAGAGAAATTTTAAGTTACTATTGCCTATTATGGCTTTTTTTTCTTAATTTACAAGGGAGAAGTTGAATACTCACAATACCTAGTCTGTTCCTGGAAATGAGCAGGCACTATTAACAGTAAAGAGTAAAATGGCGTCATGAAATGAGCCAATTAATCAGCCCCCTTTCCGCCTCCAAATTGTTTTACTTCTCAAGGTAAGCGAATACGCATTTGAATGAGATCCTATCATTTTATCCACATCGCTGGTACCTATTACTTACGTGGTCAGACCGTTATCAGATGAAAAAGATTTTTGAAAAACAATTTTACATAGTAAATTAAGGATACGTCTATTAGGTAAGATGAACCACTCTTGGTATCGCTTAGATACATTGCTATAGACCTAATTTTTTGTCTTTCCTAAAAGTTTTGCTTTTTCGCTTTAAGAAAAATCTTAAGCATTCTAATATTGAAAAGTTATAATTTTTCGTAAAAATCCATTCATCACATAAGGTAGGCAAGTGATTATAAAGTACAGACGTGACTACGTTGCTTCTAGGTTACAGTTTTGTGCAATCGCTCCCTCTTATCCATTAAACTGTTTATTCTGCTGCAGCTCACGTGAGGAATACGATACAGTCCCATTAGCAGAAAGAGCAAAGTTAGTAATGGACACCTGGGCTTTGGGGTTCAGTGGGAAGAAATAATGGGAGGGCTTTATAGTTTGACAATTTGCTCCCACTAACTTTAAAGAGGAGCGTGGCCCCTGCAAACCAAGGCCTTGTAGGACTACCTCTCCTCTCCCCACCACGTTCACCTCGACTCCTGACATTCTTTTTCTTTTTATGAAATTGTTGGGGTTTCTTCCCCTCAAAAGGCTGTGGCTTGCCTTCTCCTCCTCCTTTAAGACTTTACTCAGCAATTCCTCTACCTCCAGGAGGCTTTCGCTGACCCATGTCTCCTCTGCTTTGCAAACACCCTGTGCACATACCCTCGTTTTAATTCCTCCATGTGCATGTCCATTTCCCCATAAAACTGTGAACTCCATCTGGGTAGGGAGAGAATTCTTCATCTTTGCAGCCTCAGTGCCTAGCATGGGCATGGTATTAAGTGTTCACCAGACAGTGATGGAAGGAATAAAAGAAAGAAGAAACGGTCAGATAAGCAAAGAAATAGAAAGAAAGGGTATCAACTCAAGTGAAAACTGAAATGCCATGACTAAAGAATGCAAAAGAAAAAAAAAAATTCAAGAGATAATTTATTATGGCTGAAGGAAAACAGCTAGGATTTATTGAATATTGATTACTTGCCTAGCAGCATGTGAAGCATTTTCACACATGACCCCATTTAACAGTCAAGAAAAACCTGAGACATGGGAATTGCTATTACCATTTACATACGAGGAATCAGATTCAGAGAGATTTTGTGAATTACTAAAAGCCCCTCATCTGGCAAATGGAGGTGGCAGAATGGAACACAGGTACGTGGACACTGTAACTTCACAAGATATTTAATATCTTATGCTGTTTTGCTTAAGGCAGAAGGGAGAATGGGAAAAGAAAGGAAGGAAATGAAAAAACCTATTGTTGAAATTGAGGTGAATCTTGAACAGTCTAAGAATAAATCCATTAGGCCATAAGCTAAAAACTCAACAAGGTACATTTGGAATATACCAACTTGAGGTTAAGCCTAAACTGCATTTCAGTTCCAAGACTTCATCTGGATTTCTAACAGCTCCCTAGAACAAAAGGTCATTAGTAGCTGCTGGTTTAGAGGCAACATCTTCACTGAACATATAAACTAAGCAAGTTTTTCAAAAACACCTGTCACTTGGTAACTCCTGTTTTTATGAGCTGTGTGTATCAGTTTAAGGATGGAAAATAAGAAATCCAGAAGGGCCTGGAAGAATCAGGCAACGGAAAATGTCAATTTAGCAAATGGAGAAAGAATGAGATCAAGGAACTATTAGGAGACTTGTACTTTCAAGATTTTAATAATGGGCAGAAAGGTCTAACACACTTTCTAGAAAGTATTAAATAAGACATAGAAGCAAAGAATGCTCTGAGTGCCTTACCTAACCATAACTGCTTTTTAGGGAATACTGTTTTTCTTATAACAGGAAAATCAAGAGAATAGACTCGAAAACTGTCCAGAAAGCAGTTTCTAGAGGAAGGAAAGCAAGGACGCAAAAGAGGAAAATCACCAGAAAAAGAAGATATTCAGAATTTTAGTGCCAGAACAGGTCTTATCTAGTCTAAGAACTAGTTTGAGTTTGAGTCAATGTACAACAGTGCATATTCACAGTAATGTTTTGGGGAGTTATTCCTAGGGCTGTAATGTAATAAAGGACAACAGAATTTATACAGCAGTCTAGTAGTCAGTCTAAAGAAAAGGATATTTCAATCCAGTGTCTGGCATTCTACACCAAATTAGGAAGACCGGATGCTACCAAGGGACAATCAATATGTATAAAGTCTGTTAATGTGCAGAAGGGGGTTCTGATTTGGGGGAATAATGCTGCTAAACCTTACATAGATGGAAACATTCTAGAGAAATAAGAAACTTAAGAATAGCACATTCACATTGAAATAATCTTATGTTCTACTCCCTCCGAGGAACTATTTGGGATTCTGAGTCGTGTCATGCATTACTTGGTGAAATTTCCCGGGCAACTGACCAGAAGCCTAAAATATCCTCACAAAACTATCATGCAGTTTTGAGTTGATAACATTTTATCCCACTCGTAGTCTCTAATGAGTGAGTATTTCAGAGTTTGATTTCTAGGCTACCTCCCAAAAATGAATTTCTGGAACTGCAAAATGGAGGGTGATACTTTTGACAAAACTGTCCATCTGTGTGGCCGTGCTAGACAAGAGTGACCAGTCTTTCTTTGGATTCTCTTCTTGATGCTACTTGAGAGCATCAAGGACTTCACCTCTTCACAAAGTAGTCCCCTGTCATACTGGAAGGCTGTGGTCCTTAGAGGACTTTTCTGAACCTGAGCTGAGACCAACCTTCAGTTCTCGTTTTGTCCTCATCAGTCAAACCTCTCTTGTACCTCACAGTTTTTCACAGAAATTAAGCTGCTCTCCTGTTCTATATTATACTAGAATTAATACATATCTCACACCATTTGTGTTTTCTCCTACTCTTTGCAGACTATAAAAATGAAAGCTGTTTTTTTATTTTTTTGTAGGAACATTAGCAGCTTCTTAAAATAATTTCCACTCGTCAATTTAAAAAGGCAAACAGAAATAATGGTAGGAAACTGAATAAAAATTAGCACTTATTGAGGAATTATCTTAGGCTAGGGACTAGTCTAAGTACTTTATATGCATGATGCCATTTAGTCCTCATATCGCTCTGGCAAAAAAGGTACTAACATTCTACATATTTTACAGATGAGCTCATAGTTTAAATAACTTGCCCAAGGTCACATATGTAGGAAGTGATGGGGTCATGACGTGATCCCAGGTGGTCTCTGACTCTACCATCTCCGCTCTGTTAATCATTATCCTCTATGCTGTCTCCTTACTGAAATCCAACTTAGAGAGATTCTTATCAATCCTCTCATTAAAGTAGGGCAAATAAAGCAACTCCCTGAGGATAGTCTAGAAATCACTGGAAAAATTATATACCTATACTCCATGACCTCCTAATTTACAACCATTTATTGAAACCATAGAAACCATGGGTTATTAATACATATATAGTTTCTATAATCACGAATTTACACCCGAATGAAGCAAGGTAGGGGGTAAGGGGAGTATTTCAGAATCTTGAGTTCTTTTGGGAGGTGCCGTAGGAAGGGGGGTGGTAATCCCAGCCTGCTGGCAGGGCCTGACTCAGTAGAATATGGATATGTTACAAGCAAAAACCAGTTTTCGGACAATGAGGTGGGAGGGGAAAAAGGGAAGGATCAAGGAATAAGTCTGCAATTTTGAAATTTTTCTGCAGAGTTCAAGAGTTCCTTAGGGGGTAGTTTCTCAAGAATAGTTTAGTTTTAGCGATTACTAAAATTATCTTTGTTCCCATCAGCATATTAAGACTGTGGGAGAATATTATTTTTAAATTATTTTAAAATTCCTTTTATTCTTTCACCTCCATGTTCCACCATGAGCTTCACTTTGTCACAGTGTACTTGCTTTCAAGTGCAATCAAGGATCACAGCAAAATAAATATTTCCACTTAGAGACAGACGAGGGCAAACACAAAAATGAAAAAAGCTACAGTCCCCCAAATATTGCTATAAACGTCAGTATGTACATCTGCAATGACTATGGTTTCAAGTTCTAGTTTGCACCCTGGAACAATGGTGACACACCATTCTCAGTTAAATAATTTACTATGTAAGTTGTACATATTTGTATCACTATAATTTCACTACTTCAGTATTCTGGAATATTTTAAAATATAATTTAACAACAACAATAATAATATCCTAGAATGTGCTATTTACAAAATGACTCTAATTCTTTCCATGAAAATAATTTTCTTATATATCCATTTTTTTTCATGTCCATTTTTAAAGCAACAGATCATAGAAGGATAGTTCCATTACATCTTAATTTGGAGGGCAAAGTCTTTTTATAAAAATGTGTCTTCAGACGTCTCTGACTCAGAGAGTAGAGACTTGGTAAGAGGATGAAAAAATTTTAAATTCCCGAAACTAAATAATCCAAATACACACCTGTAGAATGCAGAATTAAATCTCTGAAAGGAGCTTCTCTTCTTTATCCTATTAGTCAATGAAGCTGTGCTCAATTTTTAAATTCTGGTGTTTCACAATTTCTGTATGGATTTTACATTTAGAAACACGCATGTACAAATGTATATACTACATGCCCAATTCCAAAGGAGGAAAAAATTGCAAGCTCTATCATGCTCTCTATTTGCAATGTCTATAGATGTGTGTATTTAACTGATTTAGCAACAAATTCTAACACAAGGGAAAAGGCGTTGAGGTGGTAGGAGACATATTTGGCTCCAAGCTATGAAGTCTGTTGTCCTGAGTTACTTGTAACTGTATCAATATTAAAGAGTCACTTGTTGCTTGATGATCCTTCAGCAAAACAAAACAAAAACTAGAATGTTACCTCAAAATAATAAGAGTCTGAAAATACTGGGCAATAATAAGCATTCCATTTGCTATGAAATTTTTACCTGCTATTCACAGTTAAATTTGTTTGTCATGGTGATAAACTATTTCTAATTTGCCTTTATTCTGCTGGTGATGAAGTCCAATATTCTGAGTGCCTTTCGTAATTTTAAAAGGAAATTTAGAAAGAACAGTCTTCTGCTCTTTTTTCCCAAACCCAAATTAGTTCATTGTAAGGAAGGTTGTTTGAAAATCTCTGTAATAAACAAACCCAGAGGCTGCAATTTTCTTGACACTGGAACCCTCCATTTGCTTCTGAAAGCTGTAGGAGGGCATGTCATTCTTCTTTCCATCTATTAGTCATAATTCACCACTATCTTTTATGTGCTACCGTAGTTTTGAAAATGACCAAAGCAGATTCGGGAGGTTAATTTATACCATTAGCTGTCACTTTTAGGAAATGCTTTCACATTGGCATGTTTGTCAGGGAAGCCACGTGTATTGAGTGTGTGGAGAAGGGTGGAGGAACATTAATACCAGGCTGTGCGTTTATTCCTCTGACTTAGCACACACTATTGCTCTTGATGTCACAAAAAATAAATAGCAAAATATAATTTATAGTCACTTTTCCAGCTCCATGATCAACAGAAATAGAAACGGAAAAGAATCAGAAAGCCTTTGCCTGTGAAAATGCACACTAGCTCCTTGATTGCTATGATCATAGAGTTAAAATGACTAAATCCTTTTGGACCTTAGAATATTTTGAATGTTACCAGGGTGGTGACGGAGTTGAATTTTGAAATGACCCTTTCTTCTCTCTCACCCCCATCATCTTTTATTCATCCTTCAAAGTCATCAGCTTCTATGAAATTAGCCCTGAAGACTTCAACCTAGACTGATTTTTCTCTTCAACTTCCACCCACTATAGTCAACATTAGACCATCAAAATATTATATTCTGTTTTCTTGGGCTTCCCTGGTGGCGCAGTGGTTGAGAGTCCGCCTGCCGATGCAGGGGACACAGGTTCG
>NW_006781351.1:325198-354457 GCF_000442215.2 Lipotes vexillifer
AGAGGCCCCCATACCCCAAAAAAAAAAAAAAAAAAAAATATATATATATATATATATATATATATATATATAATATTCTGTTTTCTTAACTCTTATGTGTGCCTCATTTTTTTTCCAATCCAAATTTTAAGTTTTGAAAAAAGGCGTTCCTCATATCTTTGCTACGTCCCCACAACCCCCGGTCCCCAAGTCATGGGTTCCTTACAACTGGCACAGAAGCCCCCAAGAGCTGGCTTATTACACAATAAATATAACATGAGTGCAGTGATTTTAATTTGATTGGACAGATACTTCTTTAGTGCTAACTACCCAATACGCACTGTCTCATTTCTCCATCCCAAATAGTGAGGTGTTTCTTAAAGCTCTTGCAATTTCCTTTGTGAATGAATCAACTCTAAGCCAACCTTTTAAGTAGGTCTTTTGCTTCCTGTCAAAGATGCCTTTGCCCCCTCCATTTCTGCTTGGCACTTCAACTGCTTTCTCTGCACTATAGATTGAGTCTAAAATCCTGACTTTGATTTTTAACAAAGCATTACCTAAGGTGCAATGCAGAATCACTGTATATACACTGACTACCTACTAAAAACCATTCAGAAATTAGCACACAGAAGCGGAATGTTGCTGTAAAAAGTCACAAGTGTATGAAGCAAAGGGTTAGTGACCTGATAGCAGATGGCGAGGAGCTTGCCATTAGAGCCTGGAGGGAGGTGGTCCCTCTGATGCCAAAGAGGATCACTTGGTAACACTGTAGCCTCCAGGATCTCAGAAGGTAGACATTGAACCTAAGGAACTTGTAGCTCTAGCAGAGAGGTTGGAAAACAGGATATAGCTAGCATTAGCTGACTGCTGTGAGCTGTATTTTGACAAGGTAGGACAAGACACAGATGACCTCAGAAAAAACTGGTATCATTTGCAAAGAAGAAGAAAAAGGAAGAGAAAGGGCCAAGAACAAAGAAGAGGCAACTGCTCCCCATTCTCAGATGGCAAAAGAACAAACTGAGAAGGACACTGAACTAAAATTGCCCGTTGGGTTTCCCTGGTGGCAGAGTGGTTGGGAATCCGCCTGCCGATGCAGGGGACGCGGGTTCGTGCCCCGGTCCGAAAAGATACCACATGTCGCGGAGCGGCTGGGCCCGTGAGCCATGGCCGCTGAGCCTGCGCGTCCGGAGCCTGTGCTCCGCAACGGGAGAGGCCACAGCAGTGAGAGGCCCGCGTACCACAAGCAAGCAAGCAAATAAATAAATAAATAAATAAAATTGCCTGTTATGACTCAGCTTTGGTAAGAATTAATCAAGAATATGGTCATCACACCCATTGTTCAAACCTCTGAATGAAGATGTCTGAGAGCAAAATCAAATTAAGGTGGTAGTACTCAATCTATCCTTTCAGTGGGATAAAAAAACTCAAGAGAAAAGAGACTAAAGATGCTTTTCTCATGAAAAAGCTGCTAGGGTCTCCCAACAAAGCCTTATAGGCTCACACTGTCAGCGTCTAAGTTGGGAAGGAGAAGGAAAGAGAGAGAGAAAATCTAAGACGTGCATCCAGAAAAACAAAACAAAACGACCTATAGATGTAGCGATTGGTATATGAAGCCAAAGAGAATCTATGTTAAAAGGAGCTATGTTTTTGAGAGGGTTATACTACCAACGCAACCCTTTAATTCCTAATGCTCTGTGGGTAGTAAGCGAGCAAATCGAGGCACTCAGCCCCCAAAGAGGGCAATGCTTCCCAATACCCAGCTTACAGGTGGTTCCCGAGGATAATCAGATTAGGAGAACTTATGATGTTGGAGTGGGGTCGGGAGGTGGGGGAGAGAACGATAGGCAGGAGCCTTCTGCCAGGAAGCAGGACCAAGGTCTAATAAAAAATGTATCTCATCCCAGAATATGGAACCTCAAAACTGCTTCCCAGTGAGATTTTGGAATAGCTTCAGATCAAGAATGCCGCGTGACTTCCTTTCTTCCCTTTCCAAATGATCTTGTTTATTGTGCTGATCTTGTCCATTTTCCATCTGTGAGTGTGTGAGTATTTGTTGGGGGAGGGTGGGAAGGCTGATAACCTGTCTTTTACGCTCAGAGATCTCTGGATCAATAGGAAGCACATCCAAACTTTATTTAGAAATGATTGCACAACACTCCCTGTTATGGGTTAAACTGTGTTCCCCCCAAAACGCATATGTTGAAGTACTAACCCCCAGTACCCCAGAATGTGACATTATTTGGCGATGAGGTCTTTAGGGTGGTCCTAATCCAATGTGACTGCTGTCCTTACAAACGGGAATTTGGAGACAGACACAGGCACACAGAGAGAATGCCAGGTGAAGCTGAAGCAGAGATTGGGGTGATGCTTATACATGCCAAGTAATACCAAGATTGCCAGCAAACCACCAGAAACCAGGTAAGAGGCATGAAATAAATTCTCTCTCATAGTCGTCAGAAGGAACCAACCCTGTGGATATCTTGATCTTGGAGTTATAGCTTTCAGAACTGTGAGACAAGACATTTCTGTTGTTTAAGCCGCACAGTTTCTGGTATTTTGTCATGGCAGCTGGAAAATTAATACATTCCCTAATGAGGAAACTATTATGTGCTATGTGGACCCTGGCTAGATGGAACTTTCAGGTTGTCTCCCTTGAGAAGGACATAAGTGCATTTTTCTTACCCTGGGGAGAATATTTTTCTTACCCAGTGATGACTAGTAAGGCAAACTAAGGTGGTATGTGTCAACTATTTCTAACCCCTCTCTCCTGGATACATGGAGGGATTCAGACTGCCTGGTTCCTCTGTGGTTAGGTGAGGCCAGGCCACTAGTTATGGCCGATGAGTTACGAGGAGAAGTGATGTGTACTACCCTCAGGGTGTGGCTATTAACTGTCAAAGTGAGACCCTCCTTCCCTCTGCTACTGTGACTGGCAACATCTGACCAGCTGTCCCTGACCTCTTTGGCACCAGGGACCGGCTTCGTGGAAGACACTTTTTCCACGGACCGGGGTTGGGGGGATAGTTCAGGCAGTAACACGAGCGATGGGGGCGATGGGGAGAGGCAGATGAAGCTTCACTCGCTCTCCCGCCGCTCACCTCCTGACGTGCAGCCTGGTTCCTAACAGGCCACGGACCGGTACCGGTCCATGGCCCCAGGGGACCCCTATCTTACACCACAGCTCCTCCACCATCTCTATCCTGAAGTGAGGACAACACAGAACAGACCCACGAGCCAAAGCATGATGGGCAACACATGGCAGAGAAAGAAATGACCCTCATGATTTTGAGAGCTGAGGTCTGTTTATCACTGCAGTACCAGCTTGTCTATCCTGACCGATCCTATCCATGCATTAAAAATAAAAATGATAAGGGAAACAGCTTATTTATGGAGGCTTCCTTGGGGAGCATATTGAGACGAATAATCTGCCTCGTGCTACTTTGGAGCGGTGTAAAACTCCCAGAGGAAGTGAAATCTGGTGCACAAGTAATCTTTAAGAATTCCTCTAACCCCATGAATCCTCAGCTATCCAGTTTCTCCCTGGAACAAGCAATGAAATGAGTGGAATTCTCATAGAACAGCTCCTCTCCCACTCTGATAAATGTTCCAGACCCACATTTGTTACTAGTTTGTTTCCAATTTCACATATCTACTTTTGTCCCATCTTTTGAAAACTGCTGCTTTTGATATCTTTATATGTTCACCAAATTTTTCTTAATTATAAGTGGAACCAAAGACTTTCCCCCCTTGTTTATGGTAAATAAAATGACTGCACATTTCCACTATATGTCAAATCCCATTTCCACAGCACATAATACAGCCACAAAACTTTAAAGCAAGAAGGGACATTAGCGATAATCCAGCCAAATTCATTATTTTTTAAATTAATGAAGTTGGAACATAAAGAAGTTATTTAACTCATCCACTAGAGATTATCATTTAAATGAAGTAAGTCAGACAGAGAAAGACAAATATCATATGATATCGCTTATTTATGGAATCTAAAAAAAGATACAAATTTTCTCTTTACAAAACAGAAATAGAGTCACAGACATAGAAAACAAGTTTATGGTTACCAAAGGGGAAGTGAGGGGGAGAGATAAATTAGAGTTTAGGATTAACATATACACACTACTATATATGATATAAAAAACAAGGACCTACTATATAGCACACGGAACTATATTCAATATCTTGTAATACGGTGTAATGGAAAATAATTTGAAAAATAATGAATATATATATATATAAAACTTGAATATATATATATATATATATATATATATCTGAATCAGTTTGCTGTATAACTGAAACTAACACAACACTGTAAGTCAACTATACTTCAATTAAAAAAAAATAAATCAATAAAGGGGAAAAAAAAGGAAGGTATTTAACTGGTCCAAAATCATGCTGTTAGTTAGGAGCTAAGCCAGTCAGTATCCAAGTTCAGGTCCTGATTCTCAGTTTTGTGGAAGTAATACAAAAACACACATGAACCCTAATGTGCACCGATCCAAAAATACAGAGTTCAGTAACAGGGTGGGAGGAGGAGGGACTTAATATAGGAAACCTTCCTTCCTTACCATCATCCAATGACCTATATTACCTACTGGTTGAATTCTAAACTCCTTAGCAGGACAAACAAGGAGTGTCACAGTGGTCCCTACCTAACCCACTGGTTCATCGCTTTCCAACACCCTTGCCCAAGGATTACTTGCTCTGAAGGGCTGCTCTACCCTCTGCTCTGACCTTTCACTGGGCTCCCAAAGCACGGCAGCTCATGCCTACTCATGTAGCTTCGCTCTAATGAGCTCTTTTTCTGTGATTCCTTGTTCGGGTAGCTCTTGGGTAATCTGGGGAGCGCTTGTTCCAGTTTCTACTTGATATCCTGGGATGGTTTAATACCTTCCTCCTCTAAAATACTTCTGATACAATGTTAATGTATTTACCGCAGGCTGTGCTCTATTGCAGGGTGCCACCTCCTATTCCCCTACTTTATTTGGGCAGACTCATCTGGTTTAGTTCATAAATTTCCAAATCTCTATCCCTAGTCTGGCCCTTCCTCAAGAATTTCACAATCATATGTGCAACTGCCTCTTAAATGGTGATAAATTGAATCCATATCCCCAAAGTCCCCACCAAAATTTTCTCCTCCTCCTGGATTTCCTAGCTCAATGATTGGTTGAATTACACCATACACCTAGTTGCCTCAATTTAAAAAACAGGGTATCCTTTGCCTGTTCTTTAATATATGGATAAATATTTATCAAGCACCCACTATGTGCCAAATATTTTGCTAGGCATTGGGAATACAACTGTGAACAAAAGTATATATGGGTTCAGCCCATTTACAGGTTATAGTCTAGTAGTGAGATAAATGGGTAGATCAAAAATTATTACAAATTATGGTAAATATTATAAAGGAAACAGAAGGCTGTGGTAGAACATAATGGTGAGGTATGGGGAGGGGAGTAGTACCTAATTTAATTTAGAGGAGATTGTGAAAGAAGGCCTTGCGGAGGGCATGACATGACCTTCCTCTGAATTTCTACACTTGGTCCAGCCTGTATTTTATCTGTATTACTGTCATAGAGTCTTAATTTGTCTCCTGCCTCAAGTCTCTTATTTTCAACTCATCTATTACCTGAGTGCTACAAGAGTGACTTTTAAAAGTGTTGAACAAATGATCTTCTACCTATGTTGCTACTGTAATAATCTTTCTAAATTTGGATCTAATTATATTAGTTCCCAATCCAAGGTCCTTAAAAAGCTTTAGAAAAGTATCATCTAAAAATACAGGGACCTGTAAGATGTGAACTCCCTCAGTCTCAAGCCACTTCCTGCCTGGAAGTCTTTCCCCTGTTTTACTGAACAATGATTTGGCAACATTTTACACACCTGGCCTTTGCCTGCAAAGTCCTCCACACCCCTTCCCTAATCTGGCCACTAATCAACTGTCAAGCCAACTCAAATGTAACCTCCTTTCTACCAGGGACCCCCTGACTATTTACATCTTTCTTATAGGCTTCTAACATTCTCAGAGCCTGCTGCCAGCAGAGTCCCAATCACAATTCACTCTATATGTTTCATCCATTAGACTAAGAACAGGGCAGTTTCATTTCTGTGTTCCTATTCCTAATGCCTTGCACAGTGTCTGCCATGCAGAAGAGACACAATGTTGAATGAATGACTTAATGAAATGATGAATGATGATGTGTATCTGTTTTTATTTTTAGGTGTGCAAGAATCATGCTTAATCTTGGATTTATAGCACTTAACAACAAAATACTCAAAGACTGTATTCAGAATGAACATTCACAGGAACACTGTATAGATGTGTGCTATAATGGTAACGTAAAGATAAGCGTAACAAAAATTACAATAACTAATTGTAAACTCATGTGTGGCCCTAAAATTCATAATGGTAACATACAGATAAGCCTAACAAAAATTACAATAACTAATTGTAAACTCATGTGTGGCTCTGAAATTCAACAATCTAAAAGTAGAAACTGGAAAGCATCCATCCATTCCATTTTTATCAACTTATCCTTTCTTTTATTCCTTTGTATAACTCTGTGTTACTCTTTCTGGGTTGCTGAATCTTGTATTCTAACAACTGGACACACTCCATTTGAAAAATGAGCAATTCCACCTGTGCCTATAGTAACACGTGGCTAAGAAAGAATAAACAATATTTTCATTATCACTGTCTTTAGGTAACTGACAAGAAAATTGTTTTCTGCTATAGACAAATTATATTTTTGTGAATTTCCATGAATTAAGCCTACTTAAAATGAAGACTATCTGTCTAATCTCATTTCCACTGGTAAATGACTTCTTAATACTCAAAGAGTCAGTTCCTCTTTTCTGTTTATTGCTAGTAGAGGATTTAGTCCTTCCACATTATGTAAGACCAAGGCAATCTTTATTTCCTGTTTTCCAGATATCTTAATGCTTCTGCCAAGCTACTCATCCCTCTGTTTTTAATCAGTTTGTATATAGTACTGTCTTTATTTCAGGATGTTTACATTTTAATTTTAGTCAATTTTGCTATTTCCTGCTAATCTAACATTCAGTAGGCAATGTAAAAATTATAATACATGAAATAGTGCTCACAATTCAATTAATATATATGACTACTTTTATTCTCAAATTCTTTGCTTCAAAGTGATAGACACTATTTTACTCCGAACCACATTTTAAAAACTTAAAGATCAGTAATGCTGAAATTTAAGCAATTCTCTCAGTAACATTCATTTAATAGATTAGTATAATAAAAAGCTCAAATTAAGATGTGGCATTAGTGGCTAGGTGTGAATTCTTAGATTTGTGAATATATACAAGTGTTGACCTAATTTCTATCATTCTTTTAATGCATATGAGTTTAGCTGTACCTTAAAAAAAACCCTTCTCATCAATCATCAGGTGTGTAAGAAACTAAATGAAACTGTCAGATTAGAATTTGTAATTAGAGCTCATTTGTCAGGTCAAATCCAATACTTTGGGCTTGAAAAAGATAGGAGGGTGAAAGAAAGGAATAGCTTTACAGTGAAAATTGTATAAACTGCTAATTTTTACAGAAACTTGTGACATGATGTCACTCAGAATAAAGTAGAAAAAGAATGCTTTTCGCATGGATGGACGTCTGTAAATCACTCCAAACAACCTCAGAGGTTAGTATGTTATATATTAAATTATATAATAAATTATATATATAAAATATATAAAAGGGATTCCCACTCTCCATCTATGAAGCCACATTATTACCAGTAAACAGCATCAGGTGATTTTTGAAGTTGCCTTTCTTTATTTAAAGTTTATACTTTTGTAATTGTTTATTTAATCAGAGCTTTACGTTCCTCTCTTGATTTTAATAGGAGCTTTTTTTTTTTTTACAGCTTAATCTTAATTAATTTTATAGCTTAATTTTTGATACATTAGCCCTAATGAAATGGTTAGATAACTATTAAGGAAGCTGAAATTTACTTAACGTAAGTTCACTTTTGTTTGATGCCAAGTAAAAAGGATGTCAATTTATGAAGTCAAAATTCACTTTTAGCAAGGACAACTCAGTCTTCACTTGTTTTGCAAATGTAGGACGTGCGAGAGTAGTATTCTCATTGACAATACCTGAGAAATATTTTATGGATGATATTATATTCATTCTCATAAACTATTTGAGAAGTAGGCATTCCAAGTGAGACAAATAATTTATCTTACCTATGTAATCAGAGGTGACTCAATAACTAATACATTAAGTGACATTTATAGAAGTTTGGAAGGAGGAGATGTCCATTTTGGAGCTGGGTTATTATTGCCATTTCTCGTCTATCTAAGAGATCTGGGTAATGGCAAACCCAAGCTAATCATCTCTTCAGTGGAATAGTTCATAAAGTAGCATCATCTCTCTTTGCCAAAAGATGCTTGAGAGATATCTTTCTCTCACTGGGAAAGGACAAGGAAAGAAAATGCTACCAATTAATGTAATCAGAATATTTCGACATAGGCGACTATGTAAGTTGTTTCCCAAGGGAAAATGAGTAGTCCGTATTCTAGGGGATCAGGTGAGAGAGAAGGCCTGGGTCCTTCATGCCACGTAGAGTGATTAACAGGTGGTGGAGGTAGAGGTGGAGGTGGAGGTAGTGATGTGGCAAATGATGATAATGGTGTTTCAAGCTACCATTTAAATAAGCATATTTATTCCAGATACTCGTGATTCAACGCCTTTACAATGTATTGTATCCACAGAACAACCCTACAAATTAGATATTATCTCATTTTTCAGGTTAGAAAATCATGACCGCTAGTGGTTAAATATCACATTACAGCGTCATGTGTTTAATGGTGGCACTGGGATCTTTATGATGTCAAAGATCACTCTATTAACCACCACACCAACCTGTCCATCATTCCAGTTAGGGTGGTATTCTGCAGGACTACACTCTGAAGTTTGCAGTTCCATGAAATTCCAAGCAAATTGAATTATAACCTTTTGCTTTGACAGATGGGCGGCTTTCAGAAGACGAGGTATACACCTCCGTGGGCTGCTGTTGGTTAAATTGGAGGTTGTAGCCCTTATAGAGGTCTTCCAGAGTTCATATTCAGAAGTAGTTTCTACTCCATCATAAATAAACTAACCTCTCTAACAATCCTGCTGCATACAAGGTAAAGTGGAAAGGTTAGAGCACTGTACAGGTTTGGAGTATTACTTCGTGCACTGTACAAAATAAATCTAACTTACGGAAGGCAGGTTTGGCAGCAGAAAATGCAGTGGTATATTTCAGTTGGCTGAAACCACCATTTTTTGTCAGAAAAGCAATTCTGAAATGTTTATTTCCTGCACATTTATAAGGCTGTTTGGAAAACCCACGACTCAAAGGTTGCCCTTTCCATTATTTAAATATTTCTGAGACTCTAAATTTATAACCTCCATCACAGTACAGCACTTATGGTGCTAATGAAAATTCAGGTTTCATAATTCCTTAAATAAAAATGAGTTTATCTGTTTTAAATGATGGTAACTAGTATTAGTATAAAAAGAACTCACTTTCTACCTTACCTGGTAGTGTTTTGATGGTCTCATGACAAATCAGATCTTAAATATATCTTGGTGAGAGGTAATGTAGCACAGTAGAGTCAAAAGTAGCCCTTTAGAGCCACACAGATGTGGGATGAAATACAACCTTGCCTCTTCCTAGCTCTGACATTTGGCAAATCATATACACTGTTTTGTCTATCTCATCATTTAGAAATGTGTAATGTGATCCAGAACTCTAGAATACGAGCTTCCTGAGGGGTAAAATACATCCAGGGAACAGCCTCACCACTAGCACGGTAGCCACACAGAGCAGGTGCTCAAAACCTGAGCTGAATAATTATTATTGGCCTTCTCGAATCGTTTTGGAGATTAAAATAAATTATGTGGATAAAGTACCTAGCACAAGATGTGGCAAAAAGATACATTCAATGAATGTTAGATTCTTTTTTCCATGGTTAACTCAAGATATGTTTTAAATATGCTATTTCAAATCTTTTATCTTTTGTAACAGCAAGCAATGAGAAATTACTTATCGCATAGGGAAAAATTACCAACAAAGTCAATGAAAAGAAAAGGCACAAGGAATCTCCAGCTCAGCACATTAGCCTAAGATGAACCGAAACCCAAGTTTGGAAGAGATGCAGGATCACCCTTTTGACTGGTAATGACTGATTAGTACCAATAAACATAACATCAGGGGTGAGGGGGAGATATTAAATATTGACATTTCTCAATTTTGTATTTCATGCATTTTACAAAATTAATGCACAGAAATCTCTGGCATTCCTATATACTAACGATGAAAAATCTGAAAGTGAAATCAAGAAAACACTCCCATTTACCATTGCAACAAAAAGAATAAAATATCTAGGAATAAACCTACCTAAGGAGACAAAAGACCTGTATGCAGAAAATTATAAGACACTGATGAAAGAAATTAAAGATGATACAAACAGATGGAGAGATATACCATGTTCTTGGATTGGAAGAATCAACATTGTGAAAATGACTCTACTCCCCAAAGCAATCTATAGATTCAATGCAATCCCTATCAAACTACCACTGGCATTTTTCACAGAACTAGAACAAAAAATTTCACAATTTGTATGGAAACACAAAAGACCCCGAATAGCCAAAGCAATCTTGAGAACAAAAAATGGAGCTGGAGGAATCAGGCTGCCTGACTTCAGACTATACTACAAAGCTACAGTAATCAAGACAGTATGGTACTGGCACAAAAACAGAAAGATAGATCAATGGAATAGGATAGAAAGCCCAGAGATAAACCCATGCACATATGGTCACCTTATCTTTGATAAAGGTGGCAGGAATATACAGTGGAGAAAGGACAGCCTCTTCAATAAGTGGTGCTGGGAAAATTGGACAGGTACATGTAAAAGTATGAGATTAGATCACTCCCTAACACCATACACAAAAATAAGCTCAAAATGGATTAAAGACCTAAATGTAAGGCCAGAAACTATCAAACTCTTAGAGGAAAACATAGGCAGAACACTCTATGACATAAATCACAGCAAGATCCTTCTTGACCCATCTCCTAGAGTAATGGAGATAAAAACAAAAATAAACAAATGGGACCTAATGAAACTTCAAAGCTTTTGCACAGCAAAGGAAACCATAAACAAGACCAAAAGACAGCCCTCAGAATGGGAGAAAATATTTGCAAATGAATCAACTGACAAAGGATTAATCTCTAAAATTTACAGGCAGCTCATGCAGCTCAATAACAAAAAAATAAACAACCCAATCCAAAAATGGGCAGAAGACCTAAATAGACATTTCTCCAAAGAAGATATACAGACTGCCAACAAACACATGAAAGAATGCTCAACATCATTAATCATTAGAGAAATGCAAATCAAAACTACAATGAGATATCATCTCACACCAGTCAGAATGGCCATCATCAAAAAATCTAGAAACAATAAATGCTGGAGAGGGTGTGGAGAAAAGGGAACACTCTTGCACTGCTGGTGGGAATGTGAATTGGTTCAGCCACTATGGAGAACAGTATGGAGGTTCCTTAAAAAACTACAAATAGAACTACCATATGACCCAGCAATCCCACTACTAGGTATATACCCTGAGGAAACCAGAATTCAGAAAGAGTCATGTACCAAAATGTTCATTGCAGCTCTATTTACAATAGCCCGGAGATGGAAACAACCTAAGTGCCCGTCGTCGGATGAATGGATAAAGAAGATGTGGCACATATATACAATGGAATATTACTCAGCCATAAAAAGAAACGAAATTGAGCTATTTGTAATGAGGTGGATAGATCTAGAGTCTGTCATACAGAGTGAAGTAAGTCAGAAAGAGAAGGACAAATACCGTATGCTAACACATATATATGGAATTTAAGAAAAAAAAATGTTATGAAGAACCTAGGGGTAAAACAGGAATAAAGACAGAGACCTACTGGAGAACAGACTTGAGGATATGGGGAGGGGGAAGGGTGAGGTGTGTTAGGGCGAGAGAGAGACATGGTACAGAATTGGAGTTTAGCAGCCATGGTGGTAAATAGTTTTGTCTGAAACACTAAAATCACTTGCGTATCTTATATATAATTGACTTGTCTGCTCAAGTAGTTATTCTTTCAAAAGATATTTATTATTCTGTGTTATGTGATAGGGTATTATATATTTCTATGTTCCTCCATAAATTTTAACAAAGAACCTTAAGAACTCCAAGTATGCAATCAATGCAGAAGGAAAATGCAGAAAGAAGGACATTATTAATCTTTAGATAAATGTAGATTTAGTACCAGAGAAAGATAAAGTTTCACAACACTTGAATCATTTATTTTTGGGTGGAAAGATTGGGTTTTATTTGGGAGTTTAGTGAAATGTCCTAAGATAAAAAAAAAATATGCTGTTTAACTTTCTAAGATAGTTTTGTAACTCCATAAAAATCATTCTAGAACTTTGTAAAGTTTTTTTCGTCCCAGGTCATATTTTTGTTCAAAATTAACATTAAAATTAACCTAAGAAAATGCTTAAGAAGTTAAAGAAGCTTGTCATAGACTTGATTTCCATTACTTTCTAGGTTTCTTGTTTTTAAAGGCATTTCAATTCTCCTTCTCTAATATAACTCCTGTTGAAATTCTTTATAGAACAAAAAGGTTATTCAGACCTTGTTACAGTAGTAGCACTACAATTTGGTAAATCTCATCACCATGCATAATCAGTAATAAGATATTTTTTTAAAGTTCAGCCTCTGTTAGAACAATTCCCATTTCTTCAAAAATACGCTTTCCTGAATACTGATTGGAACTCCAGTTATCCCCAGATTAAAGCAAGGCCACACCACAGCCAAACTTTGAAGTAGGTTAAATGAAAGCTCTGTGTGCTCCGATTTTACACTGTACACCTCATTCACTCATTCATTGATTCAGCATTTCTTAAACAACTTCTGAGTGGCAGTCACTGTGGAAGAGTCAAGCAAGGCATAGTTCCTGAATATGAGAAGTTTGAGTCTGGCGGGAAATTCTGCATAGTTTTCTAAGTTCTATGATAAATACATGACGGAAGAAAATGTATTATGGGAGCATAGTTAATACTTAAACAAGGGTTGGTACTCAATGTTTCAACTGTATTGAAGAGGGATTTAACAAGATTAAGAAAAGGTATTTAAATTACAGGCAGAGAAAACATGCTTGTAAAAGTACAGAAAGGTGGAATAACATGACGCCATCCAAGGTACAGGAAACGTGATCTATTTTGGAGAAAGAAGGAAGATGTTAGGAGAGAGCTAGAAGCCAAAAAATAACAGACTTTGTGGCCTTTTCCTGAGAGTTAATCAAGTGACAAAATCAAGTTTAGGTCTTAGAATAATCATTCTGTGATGAGTGTAGAAGTAGATTTAAAGGGCTAAATAGGGTCACGTGTGCAGCTGTGCATGTTGTACACTGCACACCCCCTGGGGGCATCACTCATGTAGACTGCGCTGTGAATGACTCTCCTTGTGGTTGTGTAACTTACTGCCCTGATGCCAGAAGAGAAACCAGTATCAATCCTCAGTATTATCTCCCTGTCTTTCAACTCCAATACCATCATTTCTTTCCCCTTATAATCTCATCAAACATTCTTCTCATTATGCTTCATTCATACCAATAAATGACCAATATCAATTTAAAAAAAATGTAAGTTCCCACAATCTGTAGATGAACAAGCAAGGATTAGCAGAGAAATTTACCCCTAATTCTCAAATTTCAGGCAGGCGTGAGCCAAAGGAGATTATTTTAGGCACTGAAATCCACTCACCATTCATTCCAACTCCATTAACTCAATGGTATAATAATATGGGCACTCTTCATATCACCTGAGAAACTTCCTAAAAGGAAGATTTCCTAGGTTCACCTAAAACTTGTCAAACAGAATCTCTCACAAACTCTCTAGGTGATACTGAATGGATATTACTAACCCAAGGGAGAAACTGCTTTAAAATTGTGACCACCTAGAGGGGTGGGATAGGGAGGGTGGGAGGGAGGGAGACGCAAGAGGGAAGTGATATGGGAACATATGTATATGTATAACTGATTCACTTTGTTATAGAGCAGAAACTAACACACCATTGTAAAGCAATTATACTCCAATAAACATGTTAAAAAAAATAAAAAATAAAAAATTGCTCCCTCAAGTGGAAGTGACGACTCGACTCTACAGAACACAGTCCAGACCTGAGCTTAAAACTTATGGTATGCCTAGGTTTGGAAATTTCCATCCAACCAATGAAGAGCATAATTATAGGATTCTTTTCTGAGGCACACTAATTTAGGAGACTGAGATTTCAGCATCTCTGGACTATTCATCACTGCTCAGAAACAAACAGGAAACCCACCATATGAAGTTAGTTCATCTACTCTAATAGAAACTGTTCTAACGACTTCATATTCAGGAAAACAATTACCTTATTTCTAAATCAATTTGAATTGCCTGAAATTTGTATTTCTTTCTTGTATTCAATCAAAATCTTGATTCAAACAAAATCACTTTTGCTCTATCCATTTGTTCAAATAGTATCTTATAGGACTAAGAAGAGAAGAAAAAAAAGAACTCACACTTCCTTCTATATCCATCACTTTTGGTGATTTGAGAAAATACACCTTTTCTCCCACACTGTTTCTAAGTATTCTGATTTTCTGTGTGAGTGCATCAGCTTTCAATACCCCTCTTGGAATCTGGCATTCAGAATTGAAAGCAACACTGCAGGTGTCATCTGGCCAGTATAGATTTTGTTGAATTAATCCTTCTGCTCTGTCTGCCAAGACTACCACTGCTAATGAAGCCCAAGGTTGCACTTGCTGTTCGAAAAGCCTTACAATGTTGGGCTTGAAGTCAACCCAAATCTTTAAGCCTTTTTCTTCGTTTGTTTATAAACAAATATGCAGGCACTTTCCATACTGGAATTTAAATAAAATTTTATGTGTAAAATTTCATTTCCCCCTCTTCAGTTTAATCTTATTAATTTAGTATTTTAACTGGAGTTTAATGAGAATACATTCTATACCCTTATTTTGTCATTCACACATTAGCTACATATCCCTTTTTTTTTTTAACATCTTTATTGGGATATAATTGCTTTACAATGGTGTGCCAGCTTCTGCCCTATAACAAAGTGAATCAGCTATACATATACATACGCTCCCACATCTCTTCCCTCCTGCGTCTCCCCAACCCCCCCCATCCCACCCCTCCAGGCGGTCACAAGGCATTGAGCTGATCCCCCTGTGCCACGCGGCTGCTTCCCACCAGCCATCTACCCCACGTTTGGTAGTGTATATATGTCCATGCCTCTCCCCCGCCCTGTCACAGCTCACCCCTTCCCCTCCCCATATCCCCAAGTCCGCCCTCTAGTAGGTCTGTGTCCCCATTCCTGTTTTTTAACACCAAAATGTAAATGCATCCTTTTGTCTATATTAATCGTTGAAAAAACTCTGAAGATAAGGTGTTGCTTTAGGAGGTTTTAAAGTTCTTATTTTATTCTTTGATTCTACTCTGCAAAAACTATTCTACTGTGTATGGAAATATGACAGCCCTTTTGTCATATATGAAAAAAAGAAAAGATGAATACACCATCTGTAACCCTAACTCCCACATAAATGATTAAACTTTTAAAATAAAAATATATACAACATCTTTACCTTTTAAGCTGCTAAAATAACCATTAAATATGTATATAAAATCTATAGAAAGTAACACTGTTAGAAGACATTGTAGCAATAGGAAATAACATCAGTTTCCAATTTTATAGTTTTTGCAGTTAATTTTAATTTTAATGAAGTTAATTTTAAGAAGTTGATCTGGTGACCCATTACGGGGTGATTTTCTAAAACATGATTTTAAAAAATGTTAAGTGTGGTTAAGAAAGCAAACCTATTTGGAATAGAATATTTAATGTTCATAAAATTTCTTGTATTCTTTTCTTAATCTCTCCAAAGAGATAATGATTTTATTTTTAATACAGGGCATGCTTATGACTTCACTTAGGTATTTATGCTAACATATTTCTGGATACATATTAAATTATATAGTGGTCATATACCAGCTTGTTCCAAATGATATTAAAGTAGGTATTACTTGGTTACATATTTATCAATGTACTCTGAAAAAGAAACAAAATGCGTCTTGCTTGCCTTCTTGAAAAACTAATCTTGCCCATATTTCTTTCCATATTCTCTAATTCTTTCCCATATCTAAACTAATTTTTTCCATATTCTGTAAATTCCCACATGGTCAAATACTATGAAGTGAATTTATCTAAACACATATCTATTAATGAGAAAAAAAACTGTATGCATTATGAAAAAGTATAATAAAAATATTTCTAAGCAATCATCTATCAATTAGAATTTTTTTTTTTTTTGCGGTATGTGGGCCTCTCACTGTTGCGGCCTCCCCCACCGCGGAGCACAGGCTCCAGACGAGCAGGCCCAGCGGCCACGGCTCACGGGCCCAGCCGCTCCACGGCACGCGGGACCCCCCCAGACCGGGGCACGAACCCGCATCCCCCGCATCGGCAGGCGGACTCCCAACCACTGCGCCACCAGGGAAGCCCTATCAATTAGAATTTTTGAATCAAATATAGAGTTCAAGGCCAGTGTGGCTCCTCCCTCCCCTCCCCCTAGACTTTTTAAATGTAGGAGTGATCATGTCTCAGGCAGCACAGAGATCTGAAATTTATATAAGGACTTTAATAGAAACTTACGACACATGATATGACCAGGCTTTTCGCTATTTTTTGCCATTTATTTGGCTTAAAACCAATGGAACAAACTGAACTTGGCATTGCTATTTCTGTTCAAAAAGAAGAAAAATATATAATTTTACTATTTCTTATGTTTTGGTTTTGGCACTGTGGCTTTTGTTTATGGAAAAAGGCAGGAGAGGAAAATGCATCATTTTAACTTCACATGATAAATAATCAGACCAAACTGAAATTTCCTTAAAAAGCGTTTGTTCCTTTTTTTCTTTCTTATTATTACAATGCAGACTGTTACTAATTCAGTGCAAGCTTGAAAAAAGAAATAATATTAATATTGTCTTTAAATTACATTATAGATTTAAATGCATGAGAATATGGTTTTTGTACACTGTTCACTGTACTTTGCTGCATGTTTGAAATAATTTATAATACAAAAAGAGAGAAAGGCATCGACTATTTGATATTTAATGTAACACAGCATCTCATATGTTCTAACTAAGCACATAGTATGTATAATACACTGTTCATTCTGGGAAAATTGTTCACTTCTTATACTGCATCTACCAATTAAAATTTTCATGATCACCAGCACATAAAATGGTGCAAACAGAATTTCCTTTAAATACTGGAAAGTCAGAGATATTACTCATATTCCTATTTTTCCTTATTAGTATTTGGCAGAAATTCACTCTAGCTAAAACTCGTTATTGTTTTAAAGTAGCTAAAAATATCCATAAAGCACTTATCAAGAAGAAAACAAAATTGTCCTAGGATTAGATTTCACAAGCGTACGTGGTACACTGGAATATTTATTTTAAAAAGTCATACAAAGGCCTAAAAATGCAATAAACATGCATCATACTGTCACGTTTTTCAAGAACCAGAGAACTGTCAACCTCCCAAATCATGATGTTCAAAATCGAAGGACTTTCATGTATGTTTCTGACCTTCTCAACACGGCTGCAACGTCACGTCCTTATCTTGCTTTATGAAATGGTCTTTGCTCTATTTACTAACCCTGTTTCCCTTGGTTCTCTTTGTATCATCTTTGATAGACAACTTCTTTCCATTTCTCTGCTCCCAATCCTTTGAGAACTAGAGCTTTTACAGCTGTTTGTACTTTAACTTTCTGACTGATCACATTGGTTTACTTTTTTCCTTTTAACTTTATTTATTTATTTCACATTGGTTTACTTTTTTTTTTTTTTTTGGTTTACTTTTGAAATTTCTACTCCGTTTGTCTCACCCACAATCTCCTCTTTTTTTTTCTCTCTCCAACTTTTTTTCTAAGTGCTCTTTTAAGTGTGTATCACAGACACAGTGTAAACAATTATCTGTAGTTTGGGGATTAAAAGGACTTGAAAAGAATACTGTTACAAAATTCTAAAATGGAAACAGTTGTAGAAATCCAAGTGTGAACTGTCACCAGAAGTATTTAACCATCAGGCCACAAAATTCAGCAAGGAAATTATTTTGATTTCAAGTTTGATAACCTGCAGATTTCCAATAAGAACAAACTTGAACTTGTAACACTCAAGCCTTTTCCAGGAATTGGTCATTGCATAAGGCATCACCACAAAAGCAAAAACAAAACAAAACAAAAAACAAACAAAACTGCCCCCTATGATCTGGAATATCAAACATGACAAGAAGCTTCTTTTTTGTGACTTTTGAGATAATTTCAGTTCACTAATATCTCTAATGTTGTTCCAGGATTTTGCTTTGTAATTATTACCACCAGTCCCGTGGATTTACTTAATTTTATATAATGGGTGCATTCTATACAAAATGCATCAATCATTTAATGCTGAGGACAGAACTACCATGCAATCTTCATTCTCCAATATAAAATTTTGTAAAAAAATCAATAGTTTTGATGACATTATAAATTCATGTGAGGAATGCTGTTGAATAACCTTTTAGATTGTCCCTAGAATGGAAGCAAAGAAGAATTCCTATGCATAACTAAGATTGTTTTGTATTAGAAATATATATATATATTTACATATAACTTGGATATGCACTACTAAGAAATTAAATGAAAACATTCTCTATAAGTTTCTATACATTGTACCAAGAAGATACTAAAAACCTGCATCTTGGTGCTTTTTTGTTTGTATACAAAAACAGATGTCGATATTCACCTTAAAAGATCAACCATTTCCCACAACTATTTCCTATTTCTGTTGCCTTAATTCACCTTTTCTAGTTAACTGATCTTCCAACTGTCACAGGACCTTCCTCACCCTCACCTTACCTCACCTTTACTTCCTGCTCTACCTGATGGTTTGCTTTAGTCAAATATAACCTCATCTTAGGTTTTTGTCTCCTATGAAAATCTAATGTTATTCAGCACTATCTTTTTCATCAGTTTTGTCTAAGAAGTAGAGTAAAATTTTAAAAATCCACCCCCTAAACTTCCCTTTTACAGTATGTTATCACAATTAATAAAGAATAAGATCTTACTCTACGTCAGAGATTGAATAAAATCCCCCAGCATGAAATAAAATTATTTCCCTCTGTCAGGTACTTCAATTCCAAGATAAAATGGACAGTTCTCAAGTTCGCATATCTTTCTTCTATTATTCCAGCCAAGTGGAAGGCAAAACTTTAGAGCTGCAAGTTAGTTTCCAAAAAGTCTGTATTTACTTTATAGGAACTCACAAGCAAAAATACTTGTATTAATTAATGAATTTTCTAAATGTTTACACCAAGATATCTAAAAAAAAAAAAAAACAGAACCTAATAACAGCGGAAAATGCAAAAATGGTCAGAAACTATCCGTAGCTAAAGTGTTAGGTATTATTACACTTACTTCTTTCAAAGTATGCTTTCATAATTCAGTAAATTTGATTGTTGCTTAAGCTGTTTACAGCTCCTGCAGATAAATAGCTGTCATCTACAGCTGCTTACTTCATTTCTTTGTTTTGTTTCATATAATGTAACAGAAGGTTCTGATTTGGCAAAAACAAGCATAAGGCAGTGCACATGTCAGATGAATGATGTCCACAGTTCCCAAGATAAGAGGGTCATTCAATAAGTATTAAACAACATGTCTACTAATCTATAAACATGGGAGGAAAAAGCATAAATGCCAGTGGCAATTTTCCCTTTTATTTCTGTGGACTTGTTTGACTCCTGTTCATTGATGTCCTTTTATAGAGACCAAGGCTTTAATAAAGAGTGACTTACTCAAGGTCATCCATCTGTTCACCAGAAACATGCGCTCTGCACAACCACTGCCTGGACAGAGCCACACCCCCTCAGGCTGCTCTCCTGACACTTGAATGCTTAAGTGTGGAAAGAGGGCATTTTTTTCCTCCTAGTTTCCCTGTGAGTAACACTTCACAATGAAATGACTAGGATTTTTTAAATTGCTATTTGTTAGACTTAAAGATGGAACCTGGGGAGGCTGGGGTTAGCAGATGTAAGCTTTTGTATACAGAATGGATAAACAACAAGGTCTTACTGTCTAGTGCAGAGGAGTATATTCAATATCCTATGATAAACCATAATGGAAAAGAATATTTAAAAAAGAATGTATATATATATATATATATATATATATATATATATATATATATATGTAACTGAATCACTTTGCTGTACAGCAGTAATTAACACCCCATTGTAAATCAACTATACTTTAATTTAAAAAAAGGAACCTGAAAGCTTGAAAGCATATATACTTGAGGAAGCATCTTCCTATTTTCTTATATGACACGTTGAAACTAATCAGTAAATATCTATTTATTCTCTTTGATATGCATGGCGAAGAGATTATGCCATAATCTCAATACTAGTTCCCAACCAGAAGCAATTTTGCCTCCCAAGGAACACCTGACAAGGTCTGGAAGCATTCTTCCTTATCACAACTGGAGGGCGGGGACTCTGCCACTGGCACCTACTGGGGAGAGACCAGAGATGCTGAAGAAATAATAAACTACTGGGTTTACTAGTTAAAGAGAAACACCATTTTCCCTTCTCTGAACGAAAACAAAGAGAAATGTCTCTGCGTCCTTTTGACACCATGCATGTTGTGGATATTTCCAAAATTATCCCTACCAGCACAAACTCTCTAAGACTGTGCCTTGTAAAGTCTCTCAATGCAAATTAAAGACATAACACTAAACTCTAACTAGACCAAAGCAATTTCACAGAATGAAGGGGAGGGTAACCAAAGGGTAAAATTTAAAACATCTAGAGGAAGGTTTAATGGACAAGATGGGCGTGAAATCCTCATCTTTGTTTTATTTCATATAATGTACCAGAAAGTTCTGATTTAACAGAAACAAGCATAACGCAGTGCACATGTCATGTGAACGATGTCCAGTCTTCAAGATAAGAGGGTCATTCAATAAGTATTAAACAAGCAGGTCCTTTCCTGCCACTAACGTATGTGATGACAAGGCCAGTCCTAACATGTATAGGGCCCAGGCAAATATTTAGTGTCTGGCCCTGTCCACATAAACAAAATTCAAACAAATTTCACAACACAACAACAAAAACAAAAACCAAAAAACTTTCCTTGGAGGGCTGCCAAAAAATGAAATTATTATTGGAACAATTTCTAAACCAGTGGCAACAGTTGGTAGATTAATATACGGAAAAGTGAAAAAGGAGAAGGAAATGCAAATTAAAAAACACTCTCTTTGCAGAAAAAGTAACATGGGCAGCCAGCTTCCTCTATGGCATGAATTATCCTTGGTAACACATTAGGCATTTGGGTGACGTAATAATGAACTCCCAACCTGCTCACATTAATCCCTTGGAATAAATTATGGGGAAATCTGGATGACAGTCTTTCTAAAATGGATTACATGGAGTTAACTTTAATAAATTTATATAGCATTATTCCAGGTATGCCTGGAAGGCATTTAAATTACTCTTACACTCTCTTTTATCAAAAACAAATGATTTAACCTAGAAAGAATTGATCTGTTACCAAATTAGAGCACTAGGAGGCAAATGTTTAGGTTCATGAACTTTAGTAGCTATTATTAACAGTTCCATTCTCTTGAATACTCAAGTAGACAAGATACTGACTGATAATAACTTCTAATCGAAATTCATCCTCGAGACTTACTCTAATCCTGCAAGAGCTAACTGATGTAGATAGATGCTTCTTATTCTAGAAGTTTTATAGTTTGGAGCTTCTAGCATGTGGTAGATAATTAAAGCCATGCTACTAAAGAGGACACAGATCATTTTTAATTTTTAAAATTATTTTTTTTTAATTGTATTCGGGACTTCCCTGGCGGCACAGTGGTTAAGAATCCGCCTCCCAATGCAGGGACACGGGTTTGAGCACTGGTCTGGGAAGATCCCACATGCCGCGGAGCAACTAAGCCTGTGCGCCACAACTACTGAGCCTGCGTTATAGAGCCCACGAGCCACAACTACTGAGCCCACGTGCCACAACTACTGAAGCCTGCACACCTAGAGCCCATGCTCTGAAACAAGAGAAGCCACCGCAATGAGAAGCCCATGCACCACAACCAAGAGTAGCCCCCACTCACTGCAACTAGAGAAAGCCCACGCGCAGCAACAAAGACCCAACACAGCCCAAAATAAAATAAGTAAATAAAATTTTTTAAAAATAGATTTAAAAATTGTAGTCAATTTATTTAAACTAAAAAAAAAAAAAACAGTTCACCTATTTCTCACACTCCCCACACCTTGCAGCCATCAGTCTGTTCTCTGTATCTATGAGCTTTTTATTTATTTTTTTAGATTCCACATATAAGACAGATCCATATGGTATTTGTCTTTCTGTGCCTGCCTTAGTTCACTTAGTGTAATGCCTTCAAGGTCCATCTAAGTTGTCACAAATGGTGACATTTCATTCTTTTTTATGGCTGGATAATATTCCATTGTGTATATATACCACATCTTCTTTATCCATTCATCCACTGATGGACATTTAGGTTGCTACCATATCTTGGCTATTGAAAACAATGCTGCAATGAACATGGGGGTGCATATATCTTTTTCAGTTAGTGTTTTTGTTTTCTTTGAATAAATACCCGGAAGTGGAAATTGCTGGATCATATGGTGGTTCTATTTTTAATGTATGGAAAACCACTGTCTTCCATAGTGGTTGTACTAATTTACATTCCCACCAACAGTGCACAAGGGTTTCCTTTTTCCACATCCTCACCAACACTTGATATTTGTTGTCTTTTTGATAAGTCATTCTAACAGGTATGAGGAGATAACTCTTTGTGGTTTTGATTTGCATTTCCCTGATGATTAATGATGTTGAGCATCTTTTCATGTACCTGCTGGCCATCTGTCTGTCTTCTTTGGAAAAATGTCTATTCAGATCTTCTACCCATTTTTAAATCAAATTGTTTTTGTCTTGCTACTGAGTTGTATAAGCTCTTTATATATTTTGGATGCTAGCCCCTTATTAGATATGTGATTTGCAAATATCTTCCCCTATTCATCAGGTTGCCTTTTCATTTTTTTTTTTTGGTTTCCTTTGCTGTGGAGAAGCTTTTTCGTTTGATATAGTTCTGCTTGTTTATTTTTGCTTTTGTTGCTTTTGCTTTTGGTGACAGATTAAAAAAAATAATTACCACAACCTATGTTGAGAAGGTTACCACTTATCTTTTCCTCTAGAGTTTTATGGTTTCAGGTCTTAGGTTCAAGTCTTTAATCCACTTTGCATTAATATTTGTATATTGTGTAAGATAGTGGTCCAGTTTTATGTGTTTGCATGCTGTGGTCCAATTTTTCCCAACACCATTTACTGAGGAGACTGTCCTGTCCTCTTTGTATATTCCTGGCTCCTTTGTCATAAATATATGTGTGGGTTTATTTCTGGGCTCTCTACTCTGTTCCATTGATCTATATGTCTGTTTTTATGATAATACCATAGTGTTTTGATTACTTTATCTTTTTAATATAGTTTGAAATCAGGGAGTGTGATGTCTCAAGCTTTATTCTTCTTTCTCAAGATTGCTTGGCTATTTGGAATCTCATAGTTCCATACAAATTTTAGGAATGTTTGTTCTATCCTCTGAAAAATACCATTGGAATTTTGATAGGGATTGCACTGAATCTGTAGATTGCTTTTGGGTATTATGAACATTTTAACAATATTAATTCTTCCAATCCATGGGCACAGAATATCTTTCTATTTCTTTGTGACCTCTTCAATTTCTTTCATTAATGTCTTGTTATTTCTAATATTCAGTTCTTTCACCTCCTTGGTTAAATGTATTCTTAGGTATTTTATTCTTTCTGATGCAATTGTAAATGGGATTGTTTTCTTTAGTTCTTTTTCTGACACTTCATTATTAGTGTAAAAAAACACAACAGATTTTTGTGTACTGATTTTATATTCTGCAAATTTAATGGATTTGTTTATTAGTTCTAACAGTTTTTTGATGGGGTCTTTAGGGTTTTCTATAACTGATATCATGTCATCTGCAAATAGTGATAGTTTTACTTCTTACTTTCCAATTTGGACGCCTTTTGTTTCTTTTCTTTTTTTCTTTTTTTTTGCCTAATTGTTCTGGCTAGAAGTTTCAGTACTATGTTGAATAAAAGTGGAGAGAGTGGGCATCCTTGCCATGTTCCTGTTCTTAGAGGAAAAGCTGATACAGTACAATGTCCACTGTGAGCTTGTGAGCTTGTCATATACGGCCTCTAGTATGTTAAGACACGTTCCCTCTATACCCATATTGTTGAGAGTTTTCATCATAAATGGATGTTGAATTTTGTCAAGTTCTTTTCTGAATTTATTGAGATGACCATAAGATTCCTATCCTTTATTTTGTTAATGTGGTGTGTCACACTGACTGATTTGCAGATTTGAACCATCCTTGCTTTTCTGGAATAAATCCCACTTGATCATGGTGTATGATCATTTTAATGTATTGTTGAATTCAGTTTACTAATATTCTATTGAGGATTGTTGCACCTATGTTCATCAGGGATATTGACTTTTAACTTCCTTTTCTTGTAGTATCCTTGTCTGGTTTTGGTATCAAGGTAATGGTGGCCTTATAAAACGAGTTCAGAAGTGCTCCCACCTTCTACATTTTTTGGAAGAGTCTGAGAAGGATTGGTGGTAATTAGTGCTAATATTTAGTAGAATTCACCAGTGAAACCTTCTGGTCCTGGTCTTTTCTTTGTTGGAAGGTTTTTAATTACATATTCAATCCCCTTACTTATTATTGATCTGTTCAGATTTTCTGTTTCTTCATGATTCAGTCTTGGTAGATTGTATGTTTCTAGGAATTTATCCATTTCTTCTAAGTTGCCCAATTTGTTGGCATATAATTATTGATAGTAGTCTCTTATGATCCTTTGTGTTTCTGTGGTATTGTTTGTAACATCTCCTCTTTCATTTCTGATTTTTATCAATTTGAGTCCTCTCTCTTTTTCTTGGTGAGCCTAGCTAAAGGTTTGTCAATTTTATCTTTTCAGAGAACCAGATCTTAGTTTCACTGATCTTTTCTATTGCTTTTTTAGTCTCTATTTCATTTATTTCTGTCTATTCTTTATCATCTTTTCCTTCTACTAACTTGGGTCTTCGTTTTTTTTCTTTTTTTCTTAGTTCTTTGAGATGTAAAGTTAGATTATTTGAGAGTTTTCCTGTTTCTTGAGGTAGGCATTTATCTCTATAAACTTCCCTCCTTTGCATTTATCTCTATAAACTTCCCTCCTTTGCTACATCCCATAAATTTTAACGTGTTATATTTTCAATTTCATTTCATTTTAAGCATACCAATAGCCTAATGCCATCTATTACCTTTTTTCCCACCAGAATATTCAGTTAATTTCTTTTATTGTAATACAATACTCTAATGACTTAGAAACATACAAACCAGAATTTCATTGTCTAAAAAAAATACCTAAATTATTTGAAGACTAGATAGATCACACGTAAGCTGTTTCTTCAATAAGTGGTCTTAAGTGTAATTGATAAAACTTGGCTGGTAGTATATATACATTAATATATATGTTAATATACACACACACACACACACACACACACACACACTAAATGACTACAGAATCTGCTAGTCTCTAGTGATAAATAGTTTAGTATATCAATAATATACTAAATACTAAAGAACTGGCTAGTCTCTAACAATTGATAAATATGGGCCTGCTGGTTCCTAGCACAGTAAAGTGTTAGGAAGTTTGCAAATTCACAAATTAATCTTTTCTCACAGACCCTTGGCTAAGTGATAAGTAAATTATTGGCTCCTTCAATGCCCTTCTACCACTTTTAAGCTTTCAAAGGAGAGCAATTTTCTATTGTTTCTCTTAACTTCCCACTGAAAAACTTTTCTTCAAGAACTCAGAGGAAAGAAAAAGCAAAAAACATAATTGCTTTCTGAGAATTTTATCCCCTGACTTCATTTGGTATTACTGGAAATGCTGCCAGAGAAAAGAGTTCTGCCTGCTGCTGGAAGTTTATTTATCATTTAGCATCTTCCAAAATTTGGATGATCTACTATTTGAGACCACATACTTTAAAAATAAAAAGAAGAAAATATCAGCCTGAAAGCTGTGAGCTGACAAATTATGTCACAGAATTATTGAGTAAAGAGTAAATAAATCAATTTTAATTAAATTCTTACTGAGTTTGAAGAGTTACATGCAATTAAGTATTGGAATTTACTTGAAGTAAGATATGTATTTTTCTATATAAGTATTTGATATGAAAGGTACACCTTATCATCTGTGATAATGCACATATAATTTTGGAAGATGACATCAAATTTGAGAAAATCTTTTATTTAGCAAGCATGTAGGAGGAAAGCCAGGAGAAGCTTAACTCTATCCTGGTAATGACGAATGCCCTCAATATGAGCTAATCATTTTTATCCTCTGAGTTAAGGCTGCCTTTAGGCAAAACTAAATACTTCCTTCCTGAAGGCCAAAGTCATTTAGTTCAATTTTTGACTCCTCGAAGGCTAAAAACAGTTCCTGACATATATTGGTGTTTTTTGCATTAAAGTAAAATACGTTAAAATTTGTCTTGCAGGCTACCCACTCACATCTGTCATAGCCCACTGCTTTCTACCAGGTATGTTCACACATCAAGTCAGTCCCGTTTTTGGAAATCTAAAACAAATGTACTCCATATATTTTCTACCATTCAAGGTTTTCCACTATAATATCCCCAAGTTTATGTACCCTTTCTCTAGCAAGAAAACTGAAGTCATTAGGCTCAAAGTATTTCTTTCATTTTTGTGCTATCTGCCCCTATTTCTTCTCTCCTTTTCTGGTATAGACGTGCCTAGTTTCTTTCCAAAACTTCTTCATTTGTGCTTTTTGGTGGATCTATCCAGTAATTCATTTGAGAACATGGTCAGTTTTTCTGAACTAGGGTGAATGGCGGAGTCTAGGGTGGGAACTGGTGGAGTGTGAGAAAAATACATAAACAGGTGTCAAAGGGACCAGCCCAAAGGACCACACTGGGAGAAATTGCATTCCCTTCCCTGGATTACACTATTTTCTCAGTCCTTAAATAGGTCACTATTGAGAATTTTCAGTGTTTTCTTCTCTCTACTGATTCTCTCTCTTTGCCATTAATAGTTATTAAGACATACATCCCATCTTAGCATAAAAATAAATTTTCCTCACTTCTGTTGCCACTTATTTCTCTTTTGTTTTCTTGAAGCATAGTTGATTTACAATGTTGTGTTAATTTCTGCTGTACAGCAAAGTGATTCAGTTATACACACACACACACATTCTTTTTTATATTCTTTTCTATTATGGTTTATCATAGAATACTGAATATAGTTCCCTGAGCTACACAGTAGGAACCTGTTTGTCACCTCTTTCTTAATTCTACTTTTCTTTTAAAACAAAACTCCTCCACTATCTCACACTAATTCTCTCCTTAATTTCTGTATTCTATTTTTCCACCTCTTCTTGACCAAAACTGCATTCTCAGAGTTCACTAATGCCCTGCTCATCACTACATCCAAAAGCATTTCCTACTTTTTTTTGTTTTCTTGAAACTTTGGTTGTGGTCTCAGCCTTCTTCTGAGTGTAACTTGACAGTATACTCACTACTTCGGGTTCTGCATTACTTCTTCCTCTGGTCTCTAGTGAGCCCGTGTACATGCTTTAACTCCCTCCCCAGGCTCCTCCCAGCCCTTACACTGAGTCTCCCTCAAGAATGAGCCTTTCTTCTGTTTTTCTCTTTTAATACCCTTCTTCTGGAATCCATGGCCTAATGTAGTTTGATTATCACAAGAATGATTGGCATTCCCTAACTGACATCTTCTGCTTTCATCTGGCTACACAGCCCAGAATGGCACCTCAAGTATTTGTCTGAAATTCCCTTTTGGAATTGTCATCTTCACTTCTCTCTTAACACTTCTAACACTAAACTCAACACCTTCCCTGTGAACTGGCCTGTGTTACTGGGACTCATTCTTCTTTTTTTTTTTTTTTCCCAAAACAATTGATGTATATTTGACCTAAAATATCTTAATTTCAGGTGTAAAACATAGTGATTTGATAATTTTATAGATTATGCACTATACGAAGTTATTATAATATCACTGACTACATTCCCTTGGCTGTGCATTACATCCCTATGACTTATTTTTTTATATAACTGGTAGCTGGGACCTCTTAGTCCCCTTCATCTGTTTCTCCCATCTCTCTTCCACCCTCCCCTCTGGAGACCACTATTTTGTTTTCTGTATCTTTGAATTTGTTTCTGCTTTGTTATATATCTTCATTTGTTTTGTTTTTTAAATTCAACATATAAGTGAAAACATGCAGCATTTGTCTTTGTCTGGATTACAAATTCTTAACCCTCCTTACTTCCTCCTCGTACCTGATCAATAAAGAATGACATTCCCTGGATCATTCTTTCACAGTAGTTCCTGCAACAGTCCCTAGGCAATAAGTGTTTATAAAGCAGTTATAAAGTAAATTCACAGAAATCCAAACAATCCCACACTTTACCAGTTCAGACTTTTCCTCAAGCTTTTCCCTTTCCCTCTTTTCACTTCTGAAACCTTACTACCCAACCTTGAAGGCTCAGCTCAGATACCACCAAATTTCCCAGTTCTACTAGGCATAAATAAATACTCTGTCCCACCTAAACTCTTATCACACTTTGTTTATATGCTTAATTGTACATCTACCACTCTGCCTTATATGCAAATTACCTACTCAAGTATTGCTCTATTTCCAACCATACCTTGTAAGCTCTTGCAATGCAGTAAACTTGTCACTCAGTTTTTCTTCAATGAGACCTACCACAGTGCTATCCACATAGTAAGTGCTTAAAAACCTGTCTTCAATTAAACTAAATTGAGATGGGATTTGAGTAAGGCCTTGTGGTAGTCGTAAAATATTTAGAGATCTGTGTTCAAATGCAGTCTGTCTGAAATTCCTTTCAAATGGCCAAAAGGCTTTAGACATATTGTCCAAGGAAATGGTAGCAAGATAAGAAGGGATCAATCATCTAAAACATAAATATACTGTCTTCCCCACGCCAACCCCCCCACCCCCCCCAC